>NW_012102255.1:1362074-1404433 GCF_000951045.1 Mandrillus leucophaeus | reverse complement strand
CAAAAAAAAAAAAAAAAAAAAAAAAGTTGCACATATTCCCATTAGGTTACTTCAACTTCATTTTGGATCCTATGAAGTGAATTTTGAAGGCGAGGAGCTGATTCTGTTTCATCCGAGTAGAAGGAATATGGTAACATTTCTGCCTTGCCCTTCATGTTTGATTGATACGTTTCACTTTGAAAGCTAATTATATCTGATGTGAAGGAAAGATGGAATTCAGAAATATAGACGCTCTTTTCATGAGTTTTCACTGTGAAAATTCGGGTCATCTGCTCAGTTTTCCCATGCCTCAGTTTACTCATCTCCTGGCTAAGGTAATTCCTGGTTTTCAGAGAAGAGGAGAGGACCAGGAATAGGAAATCCTGCCATTGGCAACAACATGAACGAACCTGAAGGATATTATACTCAGTGAAATAAACCAGGTACAGAAAGAAAGTACTTCACGATCTCTCTTCTATGCAGAATCTAAAAGAGTCCAACTCTTAGAAACAGACAGCAGGAGCGTGGCTCTCAAGGAACGGAGTCATTATAATCCGTGGTCTCATAGAGTCCTGGTCCTCCATGATTGCTCTGTCTGACCCTTCACTCATTTTGGGAAAGCTCTTCCTAGTGTCCCTGACTGGTGATCAGCTCCCAAGTGACTCTTCCAGGGACCAGAGACGTCCAGATTCAAAGCAACCATTTCATGTCTGAATAGGTCTAATTGTAAGAATGTTCTTCCTCGTACTCCAACACCTTCCTGAGGTATCTTCCTATTGGTTTAAGTTCTGCCTTTTGAAGCAAAGTGAAAACAGACGGAATCTTTCCCACATTTCGTCTCTTCAGGTTTGACTTCTCTTTCATAGGTATAGTTGTAACTTGTTTGTGGTGCACTGTAGAAGAGCATTTTGACAAAATCAATGTATCATTATATTTGTCACATTCAGTCCTGTTCTTAGTGAACTCGCAATTAAACAAAGACATGTTCTGGTAATGTGGGAGGCCTATTGGCTATGCTTGGTCCATACACAAGGCTTCTGAGACACAAGGAATTCCATTTCTGTACCACACATCCCTAAGCCCTGACTGGATGATAACCGTTCTCTCATCTGAGTGTTCACACAACTAATGAGATGGCTGCACTGTAAGGGTCTGACCAGGAAGAAAGGGATCTACGAGTTTTCAGAAAACTTTCAGATGAGACATCTTGAATACGTTTGTAAATGGTACTATTTAGTCAGGAAACTACAGCACCAGCTAGGAGAGGTTTTTACCTAAGACCCTGACTTCAGGGCTGGAAGAAGTATCATTCATTTATTTGTTCAACAAATATTTGTTGAGTATCTACTATGTGCCATGAAATGCTCTAGATGTTTGTTCTGTATCAGAGAGTAAACGGACAAAAATTCCTGTTCTTATAAATCTTACATTCTGGCAAGGGGACTTTAAAAATATGCATTACAACATTATAATAAGTAAGTAAATTACATTGTAGGTTAAAAGGTGGCAAGTTATTTAAAGAGGAAAAAAAAACAGACCAAAGTTAGGAGCAGGAATACGGGAAGGTAAGTTAGGAGCAGGAATATGGGAAGGTAAGTTAGGAGCAGGAATACGGGAAGGTAAGTTAGGAGCAGGAATACGGGAAGGTAAGTTAGGAACAGGAATACGGGAAGGTAAGTTAGGAGCAGGAATACGGGAAGGTAAGTTAGGAACAGGAATACGGGAAGGTAAGTTAGGAGCAGGAATATGGGAAGGTAGCGGTGACTGTGGGATTGTGAACAGGGTGTTAGGAGGGGTCTCTGGGAGAAAGTAACAGCTGGACCAAGAAACTTATTAGGAATGACCAGGAAGGTAGCAAGAAGCTAAGAGAAAGTAAAATATAAAACTGTTGTCTTGAGTATTTTAGAAGTCATAGTAGAAATGATGGAGGGCTGCCTTTAAAATGCTACCTGTGATTTGGTCTTTGTAAACCAAGCTCTGTGAAAGGAGATCTTGTCATGATGTGGTTATTCACGCTGAGATTTCTGCTGGACTGAGTGTGGGCGATGCGCAGAGGGTAGAGTGACGCGCAGAGGGTAGAGCGATGCGCAGAGGGTGGAGAGTGATGTAAAGCCAAGATGTGATTTGTGCAACTCTGGATGATTTGAGGGGCAAACCTGCAGGGTCGGAGTCACAATCTAAAGGGACTGCCCAAGGCAGGAAGGATGGGGCTGATCCAAGAGGGCACCTCCACAGCACAGAAGGGGACAAAGAACCCCACCAGTGTAATCAAAGATAAGAAAAAGGCAGAAGAAAGAATTCTTAGTCCTGCCTATTTTAACTGAAGGAATAGTTAAAATATACCTCACAGGCTCTATCTCTCTGCACTGGTCTGAAAGCAGATGAAAGCAGGGAGATAAATCAGGGAGACACTCCCCCCACACATATACACACTCTCCCCAAATTGAGCTGAGGAGGAGGTATTTGCATATTCTCTCAGTTTCTATCACGGTTAGAAATGTTGGAAAGGGTGTACCTAGGGCCTAACTCCTAAGGAAACTTACTGCTGAACCAATAGAACGTAGATTCAGAAGCATGTCTTGGGTCTCGAAAGGGAAAGGATAGGGCCTTTGTCAGGAGAGACTGTCATCTCAAGGGTTAAAGGTCTATTGAAAAGGAGATCAGAAATTGGGAGCACATAAAGGGGACGGTCTTATTCTTTGAGTCTTTGGAATCATCCTTGCAACAGACCACTACTGTGGACTATGGGCTGTGGCCTGTGGCCTGCGGACTGCCCTGATGCTCCCTCCGCCACAGGACAGCTTCCCTGGGCACCTAAATGAGTTTTGTGTGCTCTATTGTGAGGGAAATACAGAGATACCAGATAGCCGGGCAGAGGGGGGTGGAGGGGGGATCTTAGGTCACAGGAATGCAGGGTCTAATGAATGGGATCCCCTCCCAACACACAATGCTTCTTCAGAACTTGGGACCGCTGATTGTAGCCATTAGGCAGCAAGGTATTGAGGGGCCTATGAAATTATTTGAGAATTGAAACGTTTATTGGCCCCCAAAGAAAACTATACAATTGAAATTAATAAATATTTTATTTGCAGAAATGGCATTATGGAGATCTTAATTGCTAAATTTAGTATTAATAAAAATGACACCGTACTTGAAAACAATGTATAGATTTTTCTCTCTTGCAGGCAAGAATTCCTAAGTAGGCACAAGAACTGCCAGGAAACCACTGCCAATCATGATTTAAATTATTCATAGCCAAAAAATTTCGAAAGCAAAATTATAATTTTAAAATTTATTTTTATAGCAAAAAAAAAAAATACCCTCTATATTTAATGCGGGATGTAAGTAGATTTTAATACGTGTGATATCGAGTGGGGTTGGGACCTCCAAAAGTGACAGAGGCTAGGACTGAGAAGGTGTGAACATAGTTCTAACCTAAGGTCATATGTTGGATGTCAGAGGAACAGGCATCTCTTTAATTCGTACAGTTGGAAAGCTGAAGGTATATAAAGATAAAATAGCAGTTCTATTACAGGCATTAAAGAAGAGGTCTCCAGTTCATGCGCCAGGGTTGTGGGTTAGGTAAGCCGCTTTGCTCCAGCTTCCTGGGGGCCAGCTCTGCCCAGCCTCCCACCCTCACCCCTACCTCCCTCCTCTTTCTATAACGTGGCCTCATTCATTTACTTCAGTAGCTCCTTTCTGGAACAAATTCTCACATCGCAGTCCTTTCCAGAATGCTACAGTAACAGAGTTCTCAAAGGCTTTGATTGATGGGGTTTGAAACACTCTTTCTTTTTGGAAATATTTATATTTGATCCCTTTTGGACAGACGGCACATAACTAGAGCTTATCACATTGCTGAGAATGATGGGCAGAGTCTGAGAGACAGGAACCCTGAGTCGGCCGAGCCCTGGGAGAGCAAAGATTAATATCCATTTGTGCTTTGCTGTCCTCAACCCTGATAACTGTAAATAACGTTTGGAAAAGATCGGGGTGCATCATGATCTATTACATGGTGGCGACGATTCTGGTTGTTATGTCTTCCACAGTGATTTATCATTCTCTGCAGTGACACAAATCATGGTCCTTGCCTGCCACTCTGGAATGTATGATCTGCTGACTGGAACAATGATGAATTTGTGTTTATATCATAACATTTTTAACCTGAGCTAGACCTGACCTTCTGCTCCAATTTGGGAATGTACTAAAAATATATTTTTGTAAACCTCTGGTTTTGCTGGCCAGTGTTATAATAGAAAACGCTTTTCCTCCTTTTGGGGGGACTAATGCGAGGTGGTGGAAATAATAAGAAGGTCAAATTGTGGATAAAACATTGTCTCAGTTGTTCTTACCTGTAAGAGATCAGTATACTCTTGCCTTGTTCCAGCAATCGGCATCCTCAGAGCTATTAAGCCGAAGAAGGCCCTGGTAGTTTGTTTTCTCAAGACCTGAAAACCAAGAAGGGTCTACTAATCTCTCTCTGTGTCTTTATTTGAAGGGTGTGTGGGCTTTTGTGGACAAGTATTTGTGTCTGTGTGTGTTACACTGGTTCCATGAGGGGCAGGCAATTGAACCCAGGCCTTTCAGGCTGTCCTTTAAGGCAATACTTTTCTCTGAAACAGGGTCCAGGGACTTAAGATCTTTGGGAAGTTTTACATGAAAATGCTATATATTTTTTTCAACCACATTTCTTTCTGTGAAGTGTGGGAGTTGTATGAAATACAGAAAATAAAAATAAAAAATTTAAAATCTCATCATTCCTTTCTGAAATAATCTTTGTATACTATTCAAATTGATTGTCTTTTTTTTTTTTTTAAATTCATATGAGGAACCCAAGGATCTGGGGTTAAGAAATAATATTTGCATTGCAACTATTCACATTTAAATGGGTGACTTACAAAGCAAATGCATTTTAGACCAAGCGCTTATTTTTAAGGTATTTGTGCTAGATTCTCAGTTTTGAGACAGAATATGCAATAATGCGCCTGGCAAAGCAGTGAAGAGGGGGACGTTTTCCCAGGTGTCCCACCTTGGTCACAGCATTGCCCCCTCAACTCCTCGTCGGTCACGGGCTCTAGGCTTGACTTGTGCAAAGCCCTCACAGTCTCCTTGGTCACTCACAGATTGCCTCCTGTTTGCAAATGCCTATCAGTGAGCTAAGATGACAAATTTACCTGTGATCATGTGCTGAAGTGATATGGATTTTAGGTGAAGCCTCCTGGAATCAACTCTCGTGGCACCGCCGAAGCCTGCGGTGACTTCGAGGGCGGAATCTCAGGTGAGTGTGGATCCAGGGAGAAGCGGAAGCATGCTGGTATCAGTCAGACCCCTCATCTCATCTGACAACGAAGAGGCAATCACTTACGCCACCTGATTTTTCCAATTTTTAGATGGAGAATCTTGAGTCACTGTCAAAACAATGGAAATTTCACAAGTATCAGAGTGACACGAATTTGCTTATTTCAAACCCAGAGGAAGAGAAATGACAATGAATTTTCAATACATACCAGTACTCTGCACAGTACTTTGTCACATATAGTGGGTTATTAATACCGCCCTGGAGCCTTGGCACGCACTGCTCTTCACTACATTCTACTTTTTCATAAACATCTTATCTCATCCAACCTCACAGAACTCCTAATACTTTGCAGAACCATGAAATTCAACACTCCACCTTCACTGGATAGTTCTTCTTTTTCAAAGCCCAATCTTCCTTAAACTCACTTTCTATTACAACAACATTAATTGCTATTTTATGCACATACACAGACTGACTTCTTCACAACTTTACTTCCTGGTAACTTACAAGTGCACTGGTTGACAGCATCCTCAATTAGCAGAGCCATTTCCATATCCTGGACATATACATTGATCAGAAAAGATGACAATTTATTTTTAGACAGACGCAGCCTGCATAATTTAAATATATTTCCCATTTGGCAAAAATGGTGTTGTAGCTAATGTATGTACAATATTTCCAAAAACATTGGTACTTTCCCATAAATATCTTCCATATTTTTTTTCAGTGAGTAATAAAAAAGGTTGAGGTGGGATGTGTTTTATCCCACCACATTATATCATTCCTATTTTTCCTCTTTGTTGGATGGCAATCAGGGGCCCTGATGCCAAGCTTTGGAAGCAACAGCATCTGGTTCCTTGGCAGATCCTGCAGGCAGACTTGTTGCCAGCCTCTAAGCTGTGGCTGGGTCTGTTGCATGGTTTGGCTGCAGATGGACTCTCTGGGTTGCCTCGTGCTTCTGGAAGCCAGTCCTGGCTTTCCTTTGATTCTGAGGACTTTACTCATTTTTATTCATTTGTGAAGAAGGGCCCATCCAAATGCTTTATGAAACCAACACTGGAGAACATTAATGGATCAAATTTTGCCTTTGAAAAGGCAGAGGTCAGTGTGTTTGGGGGCGGGAGGCGCAGCATTCTGAAGATACGGGTCCACATGTGGATTCTTCCTCCCGTGAACTTCTATTCTAAGGAGCTTGGAAGGTGGCCAGTTACGTGTTACCACTTCTCCTTTCCCCAGAATGAGGCTGTGTGGTTACCTGGAAAGATAGAAACACTGGAGAACTCAGGCTTCCTCAGATCAATAAAACCTCCTATTTCTTTTGTCTTTTAAGTGAATCAGACCCTGAGGAAATGAACATGCACAAGGAAATTCGGGTTGCCCTCTCCCCTGTACCCTTTCATTGTCCATGTGAGTATGAGATTACAGCATGGCTAGAGAGAAGGTTGGACATAAAGTCTTAATTTACTCTGAACCGAGCATGCACATTAAAGCCAGATCACTCCCATTAATGTTCCCTGAGACTCTGGCCTCTCGGGAAGGGCTTTCCAGTTTTCTTAGAATTATGAAACTCTATCACTATTGATTTTGTTTATCATTTTGATCAACTCTAAAATTCTATGCCACTCACACGCGCACGCGTGCGCACACACACACACACACACCCCTATACCTTAAAGGAAATATAAGTTATTGTGTTCTAAAGATTATTATGTATTTCGTGGTATTTCTTGAGTGCGTTCGCCCTCTTCCTGATTCTTTTATTAACAGCTATTTATTGAATACCTATTATTTGTTAAACACAAAATCCTGCTCTCATGGGGTTTACTTTCTACTAGGGGATACTGGGAAATAAAACAATGATCAAGTCAGTTAGCAAGATAATTTTAGATAGTGATAGAGCTATTAGAAAACTGAAACAGTGATTTGATAAAGATGTTTGTGGGGTAAGAAGAGAGCTATTTAAGACTGGTAATATTTCTGGGTATATATATAAAGGAGATAAAATCACTATCTTGAAGAGATATTTGCACTGTTATTTTCATTGCAGCATTATTCACAATAGCCAAAATATAGACCCAACCTAATTGTCAATGGATGAATAGAGGAAGAAATGCGGTGTGTGTCTATGTCCATATCCTGGACATATACATCGACCAGAAAAGATAACAATTTATTTTACGCAGACACAGACTCCATAATTTAAATATATTTCCCATTTGGCAAAAATGGTATTGTAGCTCATGTGTGTTATGTGTATATACATATATACACATATGTTATATACATGTATATACACACACACACACACACATGCATGCACAATAAAATATTATTCAGCCTTGAAAAAGATGTAAATCCTGCCATTTGCAACAACATGAATGAACTTGGAGATCATTATACTAAGTGAAATAAGCCAGACACAGAAAGATGAATACTGCACGGTCTCTCCTCTACGTAGAATCTAAAAGAGTCTTACTCAGAGAAACTGAGTAGGAGGGTGATTATCAATCGCTGGGGAGTGGGGAAAATAGGGAGACGTTTGTCAAAGGGTACAAACTTGTAGTTATAAACTGAATAAGTCCTGGAGACCTAATGTATAGTATGGAGACTATAGGTAATAATAATATATTGCATACTTAACACTCACTAAGGGAGCAGATCTTAAGTATTCTTACCACACACACACACACACACACACACACACACAAGGTAACTGGGTGAGGTGATAAATACATTGATTCGATTGGTTTCACAATGTATGTGTATATCAAAATATCACGTTATACACCTTGTATATATACATATATATATATGTATATATACTTTTTATTTGTCAGTTATGCCTCAGTCATGCTGGTGGTGGAGGAAGAGATTGATTGGGAAGGAAATGACATTAGATCTAAGACCGAAACTACAGAAAAGATCCAGCTATGATCTAGGAAGGCCTAGAAGAGGAAGTAACCAAGGCAAAGGCGGTACTGGGGAATAGTCTTTGCACATGTGAGGTGAGAAAAGACATTAGATACGACAATAGAGCTCTAGGAGAAGAGTGGTGAGGACCCTGATGGAGAGCCCGGCAGGGGCTAGGTCACATAGCGCATGCTGCATCGTTGTGGATCACGGGAAAAGACTTGGAGTTGATTCTAAGAGCAATGGGAAGCCATTGGTAGTTTTAAGTAGGAGAATTACAATATTAATTTACATGTTTAAAAAAGGTCACTTTGACTACTGGGTAGAGGAGTAAGAATAGAAGCAGGGAACCCATTAGAAGGTTGTTATAATAGAACATAAGTTGGTTTTAGATCATAATGATAATATTAACATTTATTAAACACTTACTATGTGTTAGGGACTGGGCATACTTTATCTTAGGTGATCTTCACCAAAACCTCTGACTTAGGAATTATCTTCCCCATTTAATAGGTGAAGAAACCATAGGATTTCAACCTGTATAAGTCTCATTTGGGTGGGCTTGCTGCCTCTTCGTGCTATGAAACCAAGCTGGAATAGACAACCATTACTTTATTGTTTCTGTGTGCCTTCCAAAAAGAAAGAGATGATGATAAAAAGAATACATTCAGGCCACACCTATAATTCCAGCACTTTAGGAGTCTGAGGCGGGAGGATCACTTGAGTCCTGGAGTTTGAGACCAATCTCAGCAATGTAGTGAGACCTTGTCTCTACAAAAAATTTAAAAAATTAACTGGGCACAGTGGCTTGCGCCTGTGGTCCCAGCTACTCAGGAGGCTGAGGTGGGAGGATCACTTGAGCCCAGGAGGTTGAAGCTGCATTCAGATATCAAAACCTTACATGTCAATTAAGTGAACAAAATTCTTTCACAAGCTCTATTTGGGATTGAAAAAAAATACTACGGCAGATATCGCTAAGAAAACAGGAAGAATTCAGACAGCAATCTCAGGTAATCGGGGCTTATAATACCTTTTTGTGCAATTAAGAATGATAAATGGGGCTTGGCATGGTGGCTCATGCCTATAGTCCCAGCACTTTGGGAGGCTGAGGTGGACGGATCACGAGGTCAGAAGATCAAGACCATCTTGGCCAACATGGTGAAACCCTGTCTCTACTAAAAATACAATAAATTAGCTGAGTGTGGTGGCAGGCGCCTGTAGTCCTAGCTACTCAGGAGGCTGAGGCAGGAGAATAGCTTGAACCCGAGAGGCAGAGGCTGCAGTGAGCCAAGATCGTGCCACTGCACTCCAGCCTGGGTGACAGGGCAAGACTCTGTCTCAAAAAAAAAAAAAAAAAAAAAAAGAGATAAATACAATTCTATTTCAAATCCCCCAAAGCTGGGTTTTCCTAGACGTGCTCACACAGGTTTTTACTTCACTTCTAAATTCCAATGGCTTTTTAAATGCTCTTATGTTTGAAATTTACCTGTGGAACATGGAAAATAATTTCTTCCCCTGAATTTATCAAATGGTCGATTTCATACCTCTTTTACTCACCAAGGTAATCTGTTTACTTGAGCTGAAAACTTCCAGAGAGATTGAGAAAATTAAGTTCTAATAGACTCACATGCAGAGAAGGGTTCTGTCAAGCAAATACGAATATTCGCTCTTGTTATTCTTGCACATGTGACAAAAAACACAAAAGAACTATAAGATCCCATCACTGCCACAGAAACATGACTAATGGGGAAAATAGGCAATATGGCATTTGTCTTGTCATCTGAGCTCTCTTAGATTTTCATATTCATGATAACCTTGGGCAGAAGAACACTGTCCTCAGATCACACTACTTAGTTAACGTCATGGACTCTTCTTTTTAAAAAATTATTACAAATGTCAAGTGTCCATTACTTTTCTATTGGTTCCCAGTTCTGATGTCCTATCACTTTCTATAGTAGCAGAAGTTTGTGCTAGTAAGCTGACATTCAACATCATCAAACTCCCACTCATTAGTCTAAATAAGTCTAATCTAATTAATGTAAACTAAAGGTTTTTTCTTTTTTAATCTTTATTGAGCAAGCAGACACTTCCACCATGCTGATGCGCTTGTTTGGACTCAAATAACCAAATACTTTCACGCAAACAACCAGAAATTCCTTTTCTTTTCTTTTTAGTTAAATGTTTGACTAAATTGGTCATTTGTCTGTATGCATCCATCGGTTTAACTGAGAAAACAGATCCAATTAGTATATATGCTCAATTATACTATTGAAATCACTTTCATTTGAAGTCCATTTTTTACTAATATCATCAGTATAAGTAAAATACTTTTATAATATTTTGCTACAAAAAATAATAATATAATATAATATAATAAGCTATTTCCCTTATACTAACTCTTCGTATACTCCACCTAGGAATAAATGCTTCCTCAAAAATTCTGCCACTTGGTTTCTGTCCGTTGAAAATGCTATGTCAGTTTAAGATCTTCTGGATACGTTAAGACCTTCTGGACTTGTTATGACAACTTATTAATGAAATGTAGCTAGTTTCACATCATTATTATCACAGACATTAGAATCCAGGCACAATGACCGTGAGATTCCTCAATGAGGCATGAGCTGTGACTATTACCATTCTAACAAAAATACTACAGGCCCGGTGCAGTGGCTCATGCCTGTAACCTCAGCGCTTTGGGAGGCCACGGTGAGAGGATCGCTTGAGCCCAGGAGTTCAAGACCAGCCTTGGTAATATGGAGAAACCTTGTCGCTACAAAATACAAATAAATATTATTTTAAATAATTTTTATAAATAAAAAGAAAAATTAGCCATGTGTGGTGGTGCACCTGTAGTCCCAGCTACTCGGGAGGCTGAGATGGGAGGATGGCTTCAGCCCAGGAAGTCGAGGCTACAGTGAGCCATGATTGCAGTATCACACTCCAGCCTGGGTGACAGTGCGAGACCCTCTCTCAAAACAAAACAAAACAAAACAAAACTGTACAAAACAATGAAGGGGGATGGTTTTGAAGAATGACATATCTCCTTTGCTAAATAGGCCCAGAACCATCTAGAACATTCAACTTCTTAACCTCAAACCTAATAGGTTCTGGGTTTCTTCTTTTTTATATGGAATTCTTGGAAAATGTGATATTTGAGTTATGGTGATTAGAATCAGTTTCCAGAAAGGGGTCTGGTCAGAGAGTGGCTGTCCGAGCCCCTAGCATCCCACTGGGTGATTCTCTTCCTTGGTGACAGCATTGGTTGGGATTTTAAAATGGTATGTTGAGTTTCACATTGCAGCGTTTTGTAGAAGGCCTGTGGCATGGTTTAAAATGAAAAATCTCTCAGGGCCCTTTGATCTCCTGATGTTTCATCCTGACGGTGAGTTGAGGGGGCTGACACTGCTGGTCTCTAGTCCCAGAACCCACACACACAAGCAAGGTGGAGCAAGCAACACTGTGGAGTGTTGTGAAGGTTTGTGTCTCCCAGATAGACAGTCCCAGTGAGACCGGAGCAAAAAGTCAGAGTACGCCCCAGCTACTCCACCGAGATGGTCTAGTAGACACTGAGAAACTTGCCTCTCCTCTCCTCTCCTCTTTCCCCATCTGAAAGTTCCCATCCATTCCCTCCCTGCTCTTTAACCCCTGGAGGTGCCGTAAGGACCTGCTGGCCCTGCGGCTCTCTCAGGTGGAAGCTGTTCTTATTCTACGTCACTGGTTCTATGTTAAGCTCCCCTGATGGCGCCTCCTCGTCACTTTCCTCTAAATGTTGGGGTACCCTAGGACTCCGTTCTTGATTTTCTAATCTATCTATATCCTTCCAAGATGATCTCATCCAGTCCCATAGATTTAAGACATATTTCATTGCTGTTGACAACATCACATTTATTTATCCAGCCCTGACATGCCTTTGAGCTCCAGATTCAAATACTTATTTAAGCATCCTTGCTTAGATGACTAAGTGAGGCACCCAACAACTGACAGTGTCGATGTTGAAACTTTCATCTTTTTCTGCCTTCAGATCACTTCCTCCTATCCCAGCTGAGCTTTCCCCTTTTCAGTACGTGGCATCATTGTCCACCCAACTGCTCAGACTAAAATGCTTGGAGTCATTACTGATTCTTCTCCTTCCCTTGGAGTCTACATCCAAGTACATCCTGTCCACACTACTTGCAAACTATATCCCCAAGCTGACCACAGCTCACCATCTCAACTGCAACAACCGGGCCCCAGGTCCCATCATTTCTCCCATGAACCATTGCTCCTAACCTGTTTTCGTCTCCCCTTTGCATCCTCCAGACCATCTTACACAGGGCAGATGGAGTGATCTTTCTAAAGCATAAATCAGATGATGTCACTCCCCTGCCTAAAGTTTGCTGATGTCTTTTAATGATGCTTAAAATATAATTCAAAATGGCCTCCATGCTCTGGCTTCTGCATTCTCCTCTCACCTAATCAGGGACCCTTTTCCCTTTTGCCCTCTACACTCCAATCATACTGTCCACTTAGCCACAGCCATTTTTGTCTTAACACCATTGCACCTGTTATCCTGCTGTTTGCGGCACTCTTTCTCCAGGCATTTGTGTGCCTCCTGGCTATCATTCTGGCATCTCCTCAGAGACGCATGCCTTCCTCACTCTGTCGGTTAAGCAGTGCCCTGTCTTCCTTCTCAGTCCCCAGGTTCCCTGTCTTATATAAGGGCCCTATTTTATCTCCTCAGGGTACTTAGACGTACCTGAAATGATAGCATTTGTTTGTTTGGCTTTTCATGTTTGCTCCTTATCTCCCTCAATGGTAATGTAAGATTATAATAGCTCACAGGCTAAAAGCTAAGGTTATGTTTCTTCCCATCTACCACACAAAAACCTTGTAAGGTTTAATCCAATGAATGCTCCTCTTTAATGTAATAATCAGCATCAGCAATACTCACATTCATGAAAACATCAAACAGCACCCAATGCACTGCCCTACAAAGCTAGGGTAAAAATATTATGAGGCCATCAGTATTATCTGCATAGGACTGATTTTGCATTTCGAGATGATTCATTGGCAAGAACAGGTGTTTGGAGCACAGGGACTGCCTCTTTGAGAGACTTTAGTAAGGTCTAAAGTTTCACTCAGCATTGATCATGTGAGAACACTTAATCAAAGTGCATGATTAGTGGAGAGAGTTCTGTGAGCTCGTACAAATTTGGTTTGCTCTCTTTCCAAAGGGTAGCTTTTTGTTCAGACTGACACTAGATGTCATTGATACCTCCTGAAAGCACAAGAGCCCGCTGTGTTTTGGGGGTTGCTCCAGACCTGCCTGGGATGTGGGAGCTCTGCTCTGACCATGGAGCACCCTAGACATGAGACAACCATATCCATGCCGGGTGACACCTACGTAAGGTGAGGGGCCCCCAATCCCCAAGGACCACCCCAGAGGAGAGACCAATGTGGATAATGCCAAAAGCTATAAAGATAGTGTCATGTGGCTAGAAACACCTTCAGCACAGCCTAAGAATATGCAGAGATGCAAATTGAAGAAATGAGGGTAATGGCAAAGGCATTCGAAGAATCTCTTTGCTCTGGGAGTATACACAGGAGGAAATCCTCTCTAGGAGGGAAGTGAGTCAGAGCCTGCTTACCACACTGGAGAAGGACAATCAGGTTCTAGAAGAGTCTTAGTACTTTATATCCTTGGGCTTTAAAACATTCTCTGATTTTTTTTCATTTTCTATTGTTGAGTCCTGGAACAGTTATCAGGAAGTGTCTTTGGTGAACCCAGCTATGGGGAGAGGAACAGGTCTGGGGCCAGGCTCTGAAGGACAAATGCTCTGGACAGTGCTAGGAGGGCCCCCGGAAGGCATTTCCGATGTACCCAGTGCCTTTCTGGAGAGTTGGCAACAGTTCAAGAACTGTGCGTTATCCCGTCTTGTTAGAATATAAAACCGATGCTGGATATGGTGCATTGAGGCAGGTGGTCTGTAGTTTACATGCTACTTAAAATTCTGAAGCCACCTACAGTAAATGCTTGAAATAAATTGTGGGAAATCACTTGAATAATCTTGCAAACATCCATGTAATGCTTAAACAAAGGCCACCTAGAGACCAGGGAAAGGCTGCCGGAAGCCAGGGCACAGTTTACCTGGGACGCCCCAGGGAGCAGCATGGGGAAGATGCTGGGAAATTACCCACCTGAGCTTTGGACCATCCCCATTCATTCTGTTCTTTTTTTCTCGTAATATATCACCCAGTTTCATTTCAAATTCGCTCTCAGAAACGGAGGAAGGACACCATTTCAGTTTTCACAAAGTAACTGATTAAATCCCAGGTTTAAAATGATTTGGTGAATGAGGCAGAGTTCTTTCTACGCAAAGGATAAGCCCTGAATATACCATTTCCTTTTGGCCTGTGGAGGGCTCCATTGTGAACGATTCTGCCATGTGGTATGAAATTCTCACGTGAACCATTGATGGCCTTGGAGAAAGGAAAGATCCTGATGCCACGGCTCATCTCCTTATGAGGGAAATGACAAACGAACCATAAAAGCAAGCAAACAAACCAACATGTGCCCAGGGAAACAGTGGCCTGACAAACCCTAAGCCATCAGAGGCAGTGAGACGTCCCTAGCAGGAATCCTCCCAACTGCAGCTCTCAGAGCTCCTGGTTAGAATTTCAGTTGTTGCTTATGTAATGTTAAGGGATGACAAGAAGCTATTTTATTACTGTAATGGGTTCTGACTCTTGAGCTATACTACCACCTTGAAGGATCATTTCATGTGTAATTTAGCAGCATTTATTTGATATGTGTCCAACAATCACTTACCCATTCTCTGTGGGTCAGCCTTATGGAATCTCTAGGGAGGCAGAGAAAGAAAAGAGACTGTTCCTGCTCTCTAGGACTTCACGGTCCATGAGAAACAGAGACCAGCAAATCCACAATGGCAATCCGGGGGCCACGCCGACTGGGCAGAGTGCAGAGCACGTCAAGGGTCACAGATCAGGGTAGAGGAGGGGCACCGAATTCAACCCCGGTGGGCTCCAAAAGGAAAGGCATTGGGAGCAGAATATACTTAAGGTGAGTTTTCATGAAGAAATAGAAGTTAGCCAAGAGAAGAGGAGGAAGAAACGCACTCCCAAACAAGGAGGAACTGAGGCTGAGGCTTGGATGTGTCAGGGAATAAGGCCCTTTTGGACACCTGGCTGTAGGGAACATGGGTGTGGACTCCTGGGAGAAACTGGGGGAGGTAGAAACCAAGCCATGAAGATTCTTCTAGGCTACTAAGGATGTTGCCATTTACTCTGAAGGCTGTGGGGAACCCGGCATAATTAGGCTTATATTGTAGAAAATTGACTTTGGCATCAGTGTCAGAGACATTTGAACTAGGGTAACTCCATCTTGAATAGGGGCTGGGTGAAATAAGGCTGAAACCTACTGGACTGCATTCCCAGATGGTTAGCCATTCGAAGTCACAGGATGAAATAGGAGGTCGGCACAAGATACAGGTCATAAAGACCTTGCTGATAAAACAGGTTGCAGTGAAGGAGCCAGCCAAATCCCACGAAACCCAAGATGGTCATGAGAGTGACCTCTGGTCATCCTCACTGCTACACTCCTGCCAGCCTCATGACAGTTTACAAATGCCATGACAACATCAGGAAGTTACCCTAAATGGTCTAAATGGTCTAAAAAGGGGAAGTATGAATAATCCACCCCTCGTTTAGCATATCATCCAGAAATAACCACAAAAATGGGCAACCAGCAGCCCTGGGGGTTGCTCTGTCTGTGGATTAGCCATTCTTTATTCCTCTACTTTCTTAATAAACTTGCTTTCACTTCACTCTATGGACTGGCCCTGAATCCTTTCTTGCACGAGATCCAAGAATCCTCTCTTGGGGCCTGAATTGGGACCCCTTTCTGGTAGCATCAGTATAGACGACAGATTAGAGAGCACCAAGACTAGAGGTTAGGATGAGGATGAAGGTGGAAGATCAAACGATGCTTCATCAATAGAATTGAATGTAATGGATGACCCACTATATAGAGAGACTGAGGGAAAGAGACGTGGGTGTGATGTCCAGGTTTCTGATTTAGACAAACCAATGTTTGTTTAAAAATGCAACTTGGAGGGATATGTCTTAAAGATGACAAAACTTCAAAAGTTTCCAAAGTAAACCTGTTAAAGTTTCTAAAGTAAACACAAATTATCTTCATTCAACAAGCTTATTCTAGGCTTCACTTTGACTTTGAATCAAGAGGCAGAGCTTGAAGCACCCAAGGGGACTCTGGATTGCAGAGTTGAGTTACGATGCTTGACATTCTCAGGGTATATTACGGTTCCCACGTAAATGGGGTGTGACCTTGAATGCACAAAGGATGAGGACCCTACGAATAGCGATTCTGCTGCCATGCAAGCAAGATATATAAATATGAATGTCAAGCCACTCCAATGCATGAAAGGCTTTAAAAATGCCTGAGAGTTCCACAGTGCACCGGGCCTCACAGAAGCACAATGAAATGATAATGAAGACAACCAGGAGCAGCGACCACCCACCAGCGGTTTTACTGCTGTAACTAGGAATCAGGGGTCTCTCTGGAAGGATTGACACTGGATGGCACTGTCATTTTTTAGCACATGCTAAAGCTGTGATTGTGAAAGGAATTGTCTCTGCTAAACCAAAGCCAGACTATTTATGGACATCGCTGCTCCCACTCCATTCTTGTGCCATGGCCATAGGTAGGAAAAAATGGAAAATGGCTGCTTGGTTTCCACACATTTTCCCATAAATCCCCTGTCCATGCTTAATCAACCGAGGAAGAAATATGCGTCAGAGGCCTCTTTTTGGAGGGCTTTAAGCTTCAGTTCAGCACAGGCCCCTACCTTCCTATTTATTCCTTCGCCTTCTGCAGACCTTGGGTCATGGTCTCCACTCAGGCCACCCACAATGCTACAGGTCAAAGGACTGCATTTAACCTTGCTGGGAGTAGCTTTGCAACAATCAGAAGAGACAAAGTCACTGGCTTTAGAATGTGGAATACAATATCAGACAATAATAATGTCATTGTCTCTGTTTCAGAAACACTCACACACATGCGCACGCAAAATCCTTGCCAGTCTCTGCTGTAGGAAGTGAGCTCAAAGAAACCGTTTTTGTGCCCATCCTTTCATTACTCCAGAGTTAAGACTACTCAGCATTATGAAGAGTGTGGTGAGGTTTTTGTGTTTCAGTCCTTCATCTTGGCTTTTCAACTCCATAGTCCAAGTAGATAGGCAGGCAGGAAGACTGAGTATGACAGCGACACCATCCGTTTTGGTCTCTCAGGGGTCAGCAGTTTTGGAGGCAGAGCAAGGAAAAGGACTTTGAAGTCAAGTAAGTTTATGCATTTTTTTTTCTGCTCTAAGAAGTACACTTTCTCTCAGTCCAAGAGCTCCATTCAACTGGACAATCAGCCTTTTATTTTATTTTATTATTTCCTACTGCCTATTAGGTGGCTTCTAGAATGAGGAACCTATATGTTCAAGAAACATGAAATGTCAGACACTGGAGATGGAGACCAGCCTGGCCAACATGGTGAAACCCCATCACTACAAAAAATACCAAAATAAGCCGGTCATGGTAGCGGGCGCCTGTAATCCCAGCTACTCGGGAGGCTGAGGCAGGGAAATCACTTGAACCCAGGAGATGGAGGTTGCAGTGAGCTGAGATCGCGCCACTGCACTCCAGCCTGAGCGACAGAGTGAGTCTTTGTCTCAAAAACAAAAACAAAACCAAAAAACAAATAGTGACTTTTCTTATTGATGATGCCACCTGAAAGACGTATAATTTCTATTGGTAGAGCTGCTTATTTTTAATCTCTGTAATAAAAAATGAACATGTATTCATCTCTGATGTGCTATTATAACTACCACAGAATGCGCAATGGAGGGTACAGCATGACAAACTGTATTTCATTCAAAAAATTAGATATTTTTACTGAAACAATGGCTTCGGTACAAATTGGCTATTCTGTAAACATTCTAGGCTATGTCTGATGTCTGGATATTACTTGTTATGATATTGAGTCCATCTAAAAGTCATGGTATTGTGAGATTGTAACTAATACTGTCAGAAACCTAAGCCAGAGTGACTCCATCTTTAATAGGGGCTGCATAAAATAAGGCTGAGACCTACTGGGCTGCATTCCCAGGAGGTTAAGTCATTCTAAGTCACAGGATGAGATAGGAGGCCAGCACAAGACACAGGCCACAAAAACCTTGCTGATATAATAGGTTGTGGTAAAGAAGCCGGCCAAAACTTACCAAAACCAAGATGGCGATGAACATGATCTCTGGTCATCCTCACTGCTCATTATACCCTAATTATAATGCAATAGCACTCTAAGAGAATCTCCCACCAGCACCATGACAGTTTACAAATGCCATGGCAACATCAGGAAGTTACCCTATATGGTCTAAAAGGGGGAGGAACCCTCAGTTCTGGGAATTGCCCACCCCTTTCCCAGCAAACTCATGAAAAATACACCCCTTGTTTAGCGTATAATCAAGAAGTAACTGTAAGTGTTCCTAATCGAGGAATCCATGTCACTGCTCTGCCTATGGAATCACCACTCTTTATTCCTTTACTTTTTAAATAAACTTGCTTTCACTTTATGGATTAGCCCAGGATTCTTTCTTGTGTGAGATCCAAAAACCCTCTCTTGAGGTCTGGATCCGGACCCCTTTTTGGTAACAATACATCTTGATACAAATTATACAGTGTAGTCTGACTTTTTTTTTTTTTTTTTTTTTTTTTTGGGGGGGGTGTTTCTCGCTCTATCGCCCAGGCTGGAGTGCAGTGGCACGGTGTCGGCTCACTGCAAACTCCGCCTCCTGGGTTCAAGCCATTCTCCTGGCTCAATTTTTTGTATTTTTAGTAGAGACGGGGTTTCACCGTGTTAGCCAGGAAGGTCTCGATCTCCTGACTTTGTGATCCGCCCGCCTCGGCCTCCCAAAATGCTGGGATTACAGGCGTGAGCCACCGCGCCCGGCCGTGTACTCTGACTTTTTAAAAGTAGTTTTTGAAATTTAAGGCAGTACAAAGTTGATTTAGTAGACAATTGCATATACCCAAGGATTCTGGGTACTCTGAGTTAAGGTAAAAATGTCCCAAAAAACTCCTCAGTGTCCTCCTACACAGGTATCTTTGGTGCCAGTTAGAGCTAAGTTGTGTATCCTCAAAAAGCAAACAGATACGGCAGCATTATTTGCAACAACCAAAAGGAGGAAACAACCTGTCCATCAGCAGGTGAACGGATAAATAAAATGTGATATAATGTTATTGGAATACTATTCGGTCATAAAAAGAAATGAAATTCTGACACATACCACAACATGGATGAACCTTGAAGACATTTGCCAGAAGGAATAAGCCAGTCACAAACCACAAATGCCGAGAATAGGCAAATTCAAAGAGACAGAAAGAATAGAGACTATCCGGGGCTGGAGGGAGGAGGGTTCGTGCTTAATGGCTAGAGTTTCCGTTTAAGATGCCGAGAAAGCTCTGGATATGGATAGTGATGGTTACAGAGCATTGTGAATGTACTTAATGCCACTGGATTGTACACTTAAAATGGTAACGGTAACTTTTAAGTTATGCATAGTTTATTACAATAAGAAAAAGAGAAGGAAGGAAGGAAGGAAGAGAGAGAGAGGGAGGGAGGGGAAAGGAAGGAAGGAAGGGAGGGAGGGAAGGAGGGAGGGAGGGAAGAGAGAGGAAGAGAGCGAGAAAGAAAAAAGGAAGGAAAGAAGGAAAGAGAAAGAAAGAAAGAAAGAAAGAAAGAAAGGAAGAAAGAAAGAAAGCAAGCAAGCCAGCCAGCCAGAGCAGTACCCCTCAGCTCTCACTGCTGGGAACCCACTCTTCTGCATCTAAAACTTCTGAAGAACAGAAGTGTGCAGTGTCTCCGTGTTCTAACAACAAGCCATGAACCCACTCCTCACCGAGGGTGAACCAGACACAGGCATAGAGGTAAAGTAAGATGCTCCTTTCAGATTGTTGCACAGTATGGCTGGGAACAAAAGGCAGTGGGTGGAGGGTGAGGGAGGGGTCTTAAAATAAAGTGTGAACAATAGTGACAAAAACGAATAAGAAAACTAGTTGTGGAATAATATTAGCAACTCCATATGTAGACTAGACACCTCTTGCCCATACATTTCTTTCTCAGTTCCTTGGGAAAAGTCAAAAATCTTTTTTCCTTTCCTTTTTTCCTTTCAAACATCTAGTGGGGAGTGTGTGTGTGTGTGTGTGTGTGTGTGTGGTGTTAGTATCACTAAGCAATTAGTGTATCAGCCTCTCTTAAACATTCGCTCTTAGTGATCAAATTATGTTCGAGCCCACCCAATTTTTCTCTGAGAGTTCATCACGGATGAGCTGAGTGCTGGGTGTTAATATAAACAACACGGCAACACACAGGACGCAAGGGGAGTACCCAGTTAGAGAGAACTAACACAATTCAATGAAAGGACGCTTTCAGTGGTGGAGCATCTGTGTGCCTTATCCCAGCAGCTTCCACCACCCCTACGCGACAGGAAGATGGGTTAATAAGCGCGGAGCCGTCTATGACGCCCATTCCTCCTGGAGACGTTGGTGTCGGGGCAAGAAACAAGAATGAGTCACGCAGAGCTAGAGGGCGGGAGCGACTGGGGAGCGCGTGGAACCGGGCTCTGTATTTAGGCTGACAGCTCCATAGCTGGGGTCCTATCGGTGGTCCTCAGCAGATTTGGAAAGCATTCTAATGGAGGCAGGTAGAACCGGAGCAAAATTGCCTGTACACCCGTTGCAGACACAGTCTGGGGGCACCTTAGAGATGGATGTCCCTGACTCTCACCGCGCTGAGAGCGCAGCCTGTGCGTCCGGCAGCCCTGGTTGACCATGTGCATGTGCAGACCGCTGTTGGCCGGCGGTTGTAGCTGCTGTAACTGGGCATTGCCCAACGCTGCCCTGCACGGTGGGGCGTCCCTCCCTCCCTCCTGCCCAGAGCTGGGCCCAGGCGGCCTGTTTGTGGCCACTGCCGCTGCCACCGCTGCTGCTGTTCCTCAGCTGTCCGCAGCAAGGCCTTGTGTTTGAAGTTGGGCACAGTGTGCCTTTGAGGTGGCTCTTTGGCCCGTTCATTGCAGCTGTCCCACTTGTGCTGGCACAAAGCAGCTGCCGGCCCCCTGCACACATCCTGCCCACAAAGCCTGGCATGGGCCCCATGCCCTCAGGTTCCAGGGGCCGCGGAAGCCACGCCCGGCTGCGGCTGTGGATCGTGTCTAATGTCCAGCTCGGCTCTGGCAGTTACCTTTCTGCCAGTTGTTTAGTACAACCTGAGCCAAGGTCACGAGGCAAGTCTGATGCCCATGTGGGCGGGTGAGTGGTACGCACGGGTTCTGTGACTCTGGAAGGCTCATAAATGGGAGCCTCTGATGATCACAGGACAAGAAAGGGACGGTGGAACTGACGGCAGGGTGTCACTTCTACTGGGAAACAAGTCAGAATCTGCTGTTTGTGAACAATGGGTTGGTAGGACCCCAACATTTCTGCAGGAGCACAGTGTGTAAATCACTGACTATACAGGACACTTCAATGAAGAAGGCTGGAAGAGAACTCAATCCTTTCTACTTCCCAATGCAGCAAATGGGCTGAGCTTACAAGGTAGAGGAAACAATGTCCGTGGACTCTAGCTCTGTTACAGGCTTCAGCACACAAACTGCTCCCATGGGACTGTGCCAGGCACTAAGGATTATATTTATAGTATATTGAATTGAAAATATTTGCCACAAGTTCTGAGCCAAATTTTTAAAACAAGCTCATTTCTAGACCACTTGTGTGGTCCTGAAAAATTCAGCCTGCCTGAATAAAATAAGAAAAACGATAGCAATTTAATATTCAATCCTGCTCTATATAAACGCAGAATAAAACAGGAGGTCAGCCAGCTGATGAAAGAGGTAAAACAGTGGATGAAAAAGCCATATTAATCAAAAAATTTTCATTTTGGTGAGAACTGACCCTTATCTTCAAGATACAGTATAAAAGGGAAGGTTGATAAACCACCGATAATTGCCATTTTCAACTTGATTTTTCTGATCCTTGTATGAACTTTAAGGGCTTAAAAATTAATACCTGATTTATCAAAATTAAAAATTCCCAAACTTAAAAACCTATTTTTTCCTTAAATTTTAGGTTCACTCACAACTCTCATTATTCTATTTAAACATCGAATACATTTTTCCAACTACTTTTAAGAGTCCTTTTACTTCTTAATTAAATTACTTTGAATATCTAAAATTGTATTTATAAAAATAATATACTCTGCTTCATTTTAAAAATGCTTCAATTGTCTGATAAATAAACAAGTTTCCCAAATATCTACATTGCTCTCTTAAATCTAATAAAAAGGAAACTTTTTCATATGATGAATCTTAAGCCTCTTTAAACTTTTTCTATATTGTTTACAACTTTGGTAATATTCTCTTATATTTTTCAACTTAGAATCATAAGTCAAATTAATTACCTCCATTTCCCATTTTAAACTGAAATGTGAAAGTAGAATGGTATTCTGTTACATATTGAAATGTGCCCATTTTTCTTAAGTATTCCAAAATTCAAATATAGCAAACGTATACTTACTCTGCCCAAATTTAGCCTAAAGTCTTAATATATTGGTTTGATTTATTTTAAAATTTAAATATTTAATGCTATAGCTTCCCAAAGTTTTTTAAAAAATTTAAGTTATCCACTTAAAAAAGTTTTGTTATCCTAACCCAAGCAAGTTTATGGAAGTTTCTTTAAGACCTAGGACTTGATTCTTGCTGCTACCATGATGAGACAAAATGAAGTGTCTTTATTGTCACTCTAACAGGTACACCAAAACTTGATAAAGAGATTGGTCTCTTTTCCATGTTCCAAGACTTAAGTCTTATTTAATTTTTATCATTATTTAATTTTCTGTCCACTCTCTGAAATCTGCAATCCCCACCAAGATGTAACTAACTTCCTCCACTATATTAGTTGGGTTTGCCTTTTTGACTCTTGAAATATGTGAATGCCAACTTGCGGATTTCGAATATTTCCCAAGCCTTTGCCTGCTTGACCCTGTACACACAATCAAAACAATCTAATGACACCAGTGTGCCTCATTGAAGACAATGAAAGAAATATGCTGTTGATGAAGGCTACCTAACCCAGCCTGATGAGTAGAAGCTGGCAAAGAATGGAAACCTCTTGGCTAAATTCAGGTTTTACCGAGAACGCCCAGATAGCAGTGGGGACAATTCCTTCGACAAGACTGAAGGCAAGGAGGTGGCTGCAAAAATTCTGGTAAGAGATATTAGGCAGTGAGAGGTTATACACAAATGAGTGGGACAAAGGGTGATAGACTGACAGGTAGAGAAAATAAGTATTTTTCAAAATCCAATGTCTTCAAGCTTCAAAAGTGCTTGAGTTTTGGCTGAATTTTTAAATAAGTATCTGTAGGTAGATATTCTATGTTGTGGCTTGAAGTGCGAACAGAAAGTTCTGAATGACTGCTGTATTAGAGTTGGGTAGGAGGAAAAAGTTTTCCTCTTCTAGGAACATTCAGGAGCCAGCTGTGTTCACACTCCTTTTGCAGGTCATCTCCTTTAGCTTAAAAGTCATCTCTTTCTGTTTTCTCAGGCTCAGTGAGGGTGCCCTTTCCTGCACTCTCACAGTGCCCTGTATGTCTTCCTTAAATCACATATACAAATTTGTAATCAGGTAATTATTTGTGTAATTACTTGGACAATATCTTTCCCACTCTGTGAGAACTAGAACCATGTCTGTCCTGTTCACTGACACATCCCTGGTAACCTAGTACAGGGTCCAGCATCTAAGAGTCCTTGGACATCAGAACTCCAAGCTCTTCAGCTTTTGGACTCTAGAACTCACACCAGCCGCCCCAGATTCTCAGCCTTTGGCCTCAGACTGAGTTACGCCATCAACTTCCCTGGTTCTGACACTTTCAGGCTTGTACTGAGCCATGAACCCAGCATCGGATGAAAAAGCCATATTAATCAAAAAATTTTCATTTTGGTGAGAACTGACCCTTATCTTCAAGATACAGTATAAAAGGGAAGGTTGATAAACCACCGATAATTGCCATTTTCAACTTGATTTTTCTGATCCTTGTATGAACTTTAAGGGCTTAAAAATTAATACCTGATTTATCAAAATTAAAAATTCCCAAACTTAAAAACCTATTTTTTCCTTAAATTTTAGGTTCACTCACAACTCTCATTATTCTATTTAAACATCGAATACATTTTTCCAACTACTTTTAAGAGTCCTTTTACTTCTTAATTAAATTACTTTGAATATCTAAAATTGTATTTATAAAAATAATATACTCTGCTTCATTTTAAAAATGCTTCAATTGTCTGATAAATAAACAAGTTTCCCAAATATCTACATTGCTCTCTTAAATCTAATAAAAAGGAAACTTTTTCATATGATGAATCTTAAGCCTCTTTAAACTTTTTCTATATTGTTTACAACTTTGGTAATATTCTCTTATATTTTTCAACTTAGAATCATAAGTCAAATTAATTACCTCCATTTCCCATTTTAAACTGAAATGTGAAAGTAGAATGGTATTCTGTTACATATTGAAATGTGCCCATTTTTCTTAAGTATTCCAAAATTCAAATATAGCAAACGTATACTTACTCTGCCCAAATTTAGCCTAAAGTCTTAATATATTGGTTTGATTTATTTTAAAATTTAAATATTTAATGCTATAGCTTCCCAAAGTTTTTTAAAAAATTTAAGTTATCCACTTAAAAAAGTTTTGTTATCCTAACCCAAGCAAGTTTATGGAAGTTTCTTTAAGACCTAGGACTTGATTCTTGCTGCTACCATGATGAGACAAAATGAAGTGTCTTTATTGTCACTCTAACAGGTACACCAAAACTTGATAAAGAGATTGGTCTCTTTTCCATGTTCCAAGACTTAAGTCTTATTTAATTTTTATCATTATTTAATTTTCTGTCCACTCTCTGAAATCTGCAATCCCCACCAAGATGTAACTAACTTCCTCCACTATATTAGTTGGGTTTGCCTTTTTGACTCTTGAAATATGTGAATGCCAACTTGCGGATTTCGAATATTTCCCAAGCCTTTGCCTGCTTGACCCTGTACACACAATCAAAACAATCTAATGACACCAGTGTGCCTCATTGAAGACAATGAAAGAAATATGCTGTTGATGAAGGCTACCTAACCCAGCCTGATGAGTAGAAGCTGGCAAAGAATGGAAACCTCTTGGCTAAATTCAGGTTTTACCGAGAACGCCCAGATAGCAGTGGGGACAATTCCTTCGACAAGACTGAAGGCAAGGAGGTGGCTGCAAAAATTCTGGTAAGAGATATTAGGCAGTGAGAGGTTATACACAAATGAGTGGGACAAAGGGTGATAGACTGACAGGTAGAGAAAATAAGTATTTTTCAAAATCCAATGTCTTCAAGCTTCAAAAGTGCTTGAGTTTTGGCTGAATTTTTAAATAAGTATCTGTAGGTAGATATTCTATGTTGTGGCTTGAAGTGCGAACAGAAAGTTCTGAATGACTGCTGTATTAGAGTTGGGTAGGAGGAAAAAGTTTTCCTCTTCTAGGAACATTCAGGAGCCAGCTGTGTTCACACTCCTTTTGCAGGTCATCTCCTTTAGCTTAAAAGTCATCTCTTTCTGTTTTCTCAGGCTCAGTGAGGGTGCCCTTTCCTGCACTCTCACAGTGCCCTGTATGTCTTCCTTAAATCACATATACAAATTTGTAATCAGGTAATTATTTGTGTAATTACTTGGACAATATCTTTCCCACTCTGTGAGAACTAGAACCATGTCTGTCCTGTTCACTGACACATCCCTGGTAACCTAGTACAGGGTCCAGCATCTAAGAGTCCTTGGACATCAGAACTCCAAGCTCTTCAGCTTTTGGACTCTAGAACTCACACCAGCCGCCCCAGATTCTCAGCCTTTGGCCTCAGACTGAGTTACGCCATCAACTTCCCTGGTTCTGACACTTTCAGGCTTGTACTGAGCCATGAACCCAGCATCCCAAGGTCTCCAGCTGCAGATGGTCTGTTGTGGGACTTCTCAGCCTCTATAATCATGATAGCCAATTTCCTTAGTAAATCTCCTCTCATCTCTCCCTCTTTTTAAAAAAGAACCTTCTAAAATGTAGGCAAGAGTGTCAGTTTAAAAGCTACAAATGGAACGAAGGTGGTCAGGGAGTGCAGACTTTAGACCTGAGATTCTACACATTTCTTATGAGCAGCTCTCAAAACAGTAAGAAGAAAAATAATTCCTTTGTGAATTATGTCAACCAAATGATTAGAAGTCTTATTAAGTCTGAAATATTTTAAATGGTATTATAATGTAAGGCTGATGAGTAATTTAATGTTTCATGTAGACATTTGTTAAATACATTCAGTGTAATAACTACTTTGGATATTATGTTTAAAAAATACAAATTATAAAAAAATAACTTTTTTCTCTTGCTGAGGAATTCTGATCCCAAGTCGCACAGGAAAACTGGCTCCTTAAGTTTATTGCCAGGTTTATGATGCTCTGATTTATAGTAACATTTTAAAAATACAAATTATAGGCAGGTTTGATATCACAAGGGACATGTGACTTCTAACTTCGGAGTGAATGTGGCCTCTCACGTTTATTACCAGATTATGATTTTATGATGCTCTGATTTATAGGGACTGCAAAAGTTCCTATAAGGCATTCTGTTCTTTATCACAATCATCTTTGAATCTTTATTTATGATCATGTTAATATTGTGCTTTAGTATTTTTGTGTTTCTGACAATTTTATGGCCCATGAGAGAAGGATCCTTGGTGCGTCTGCTCCGCCCATGATTCCTGGCCTTCTAAAGTAACTGACCTCATCAGAATTCATTGAAACAGTACTGTTACTTCACATAAGACAAGAACAAGGGGCTATGGGCTTTTTAAATTAAGTAGACATAAGCCAATGACAAATTCCATGAAACATATTCAGACATGATTACGAATCTTAAGAGTAAATCAGAATCTGAAATCAGTGGCTGCCTCAGGTTGTGAGACCCCTGGTATTTCGGAGCCTCCTTTTAGAAACAGGAAGTAAGGGGGCCACCAAGCGGAGCCAGGGTACACTCCTTTATACCCTCAATCTGGTGCTTGTTGAGAGCTATTCCTGTTCCAGATGGAGCTATCCACACAGAAGCCATTCTCTGGGGGGCAAGGAGGCCTGACCACTGGAAAGCACCTACTCAATGTGAAACTTCTGGAAAATTCTGCTTGTACTCTCCATAGAGAAAATATTTATCTGGGCCAAGATGTGAATTAAAACCAACAGCTGTCCCCACTGGCCTTGTGGGAAAGCAAACCAAACAGAATTTCTGATGTTCCTCACTCTCCTCATTCTCAGTTAAAAGAGAAAGGAGGCCTATTTGCCATTTTCTCAGAAGTGTGGGCTTTCCAGAGATACGCACTTGGTTCACTTTCACGTTACATATATATATATATCTTTGTTTAGTCATAGTGAAGAGGAGTTGGGTTTTAAAATGTCAAAACCCTGGCCTCAAGACAGTGGGCGTGGTTCCCGTTCGTACAGCACAGAATTTCAGGACAAGGCCATCCATGAGAAGAGCTTGTTAACCTGGAATCCCTACCTGCTGTCTCTAACCCTCTGGAGGAAATCGGAGGTTCTGAAGATAATTTGGTAAGTCAGCAAAGCACAGGAAACTCACACTGCCTGCCGTGTTTTTAAGGAGGAGTGACCCCTGATCTTGAAGTCAGCTTCTGGAGTCTGTCTCTTTCCCATGACTTTCCCTCTGTGTGCCCTGCAGGCAAACGCACAGTCCAGGCTCCCTGCACTGCCGCCCCTGAGAATGGTGAATCGGGAGCAAGAAAAGTACATTCACACTCAATCACATGAGGCAGCCAGCCATCCGTTCCTGAGGGCGTGGATGGTAAGCTGGCAGGCCAAGCAATAGGCTAGAAATTCAAAGTCTATGGATTTTAATCCCTGCTGTGCTGTGTGTGACCCCAGGGTGAGCCTCTTAACGTTCATCCTGCTTCAGTGTCCACATCTGTAAGAGGGAGGACTGGTCACACAGCTGGCAAATATTAGCAACATGTTGTTGTTGAACTGATGGATGAGGGTTCCTCAGAGCTCTGTCACTTTCTCCTTAGAGGATGGGGAAGGCTTCCAAGGCATGAATCTGTCTAATGTTTTGTTGGATCCTTTGCATAAATGCCTCATCCCTGTTTTAGATAAAACCTCATCTTATTCCTCTACTCTTGGGCATCTCTGACAAGGCAGGGCCCTGGCTGCAGTTACTATTGGATGCCAGGATAGGCTGAAATCACAAGGGGGAGACTGAAGAGTGGGGGAAGAGAATGGGAAGGTTGGAGACAGAGAGGGGCAGAAATTAAAGCTGTGCCCAGGCTAGAGGGGCTCAATGTCTTAAGAACACCCTGGGACTTAGACCCAGACAGACCTGGGTTCAAACCTCCCATGCAGCTGTGACGTAACTGCCCTGTGGCTCATTTTTCCCATCAATAAAATGAAGGGTGGCTGGGCACAGTGGCTCATGCCTGTAATCCCAGAACTTTGGGAGGTTGAGGTGGGCAGATCATTTGAGCTCAGGAGTTCATAGCCAGCCTGGGCAACATATAGAGACCACATCCCTATTAAAGAGTAAAAAATTTAGCCAGGCATGGTGGTGCATGCCTGTGGTCCCAGCTCCTCAGGAGGCTGAGATGGGAGGATCTCTTGAGCCTAGGGGTTCGAGGCTGCAGTGAGCTATGATCACATTACCGCACTCCAGCTTAGGTGACAGAGCAAGACCCTTTCTCTAATAATAATAATAATAATCAAATAAATGTATAAATAAAATGGAGACAAGAGTACCTGCCTCAGAGCATTGCTGTGAAGATGGAGCCCATAAGTCCATGCATAGCCCTTGGCACACAGTTGGCATTGATAAGTGATAGCCCTAATGCTACTGCTCAGATGTAGAGGGATTTTACTTTTTATTTACCATCCTACCTTTTTCTGTATATGACTCATAGTCTAAATCAAGAAATCAAGATCTTGCTGGGAGAAGGAGATCTGGATTTATTGCACATTTTTAAAAACAATTTCAACTTCCATTTTAGATTCAGGAGGCACAGGTGCAGGTTTGTTACATGTATTGCACATTCTTTTTTTTTTTTTGAGACAGTGCATGGCTCTGTCACCCAGGCTGGAATTACATCACTGCAACCTCTGCCTCCTGGGCTGAAACCATCCTCCCACCTCAACCTCCCGAGTAGCTGGGATTACAGGTGCAAGCCACCATACCCCTCTAATCTTTATATTTTTGGTAGAGACAGAGTTTCACCATATTGCCTAGGCTGGTTTTGAACTCTGAGGCTCAAGTGATCCTCCTGCCTTGGCTTCCCAAAGTGCTAGGATAACAGGTGTGAGCCACCACGCCCAGCCCTTGTATTGCACATTCTTTATGGCCCCCAGGGAGGCTGCCTTCCCTCTCAGTGTTTCCATGCTGCTCCTTGACTCACAATAAAGCATCAGCTCCTGCTCTAGCATGGGATGTGACTTGGTCTGGAGAAGAGGCACTGAGTGTAGCCAGAGCAGCCTTTAGAAGCAGAGCAGCTGGGCGTAAGTTCAGATGCATCATGGAGGACATCTGCTTGGAGGAGCGGACAGGGAGACAGCTCATCCCATGACATTAGGGCTGCTTGGCTGTTTCCCACTCTGGGTTCTCAACTCCTTAGAGGCAAGGATCCTGCTTCCCAGGGATTTCAGAGAGGAAATAAATGCCTGTGAAACACCGAGCACAGCGACAGGCGCATGGTTCTCACGAAATGGTCCCTACTCAAAATTCAAATGCTACTGCTGATCATAATGCTTATGACATTCGTGATGCTTATATTCTTAAGGTGAGGCTTTTAGGAGACACTCGATAAATGTCTGTCAAGCTGAAAAAAAAGTCTGTGATGATCATTTACAGAGTTTATTCCTTCACCGCCTGGGTGGGTTGACATCCTTGAGCCTATAAAGTAGAGAAGGATGGAAAAGATTCTATTTCTTCTGAAACTCCAGGAAATCTTGTGGCTAAAGCTAAGAAAATGGTGTCCCATCATTCTAGATGGAAGAGTAAACACGCAGGAAAGTTCTCATGATTTCCCGAGTCACCTAGTGTCTTCAACATCCAGAAGCATCCACTCTCAGCAAAGTGGAAGCTTAAAAGCCGTTTTAGTTTGGAACAAACATCATTCTTCTTTATCCATTAATATGACATTGAACCACTTCAATCTTCCACTCTTTCACAGGTCAAACATGGTCAAATATTGACATCATAATAATAGAGATCAATTTCACAAACATCTATTGCATTGAAATAAAAGAAGAAATTGATTGCCTAATATAGACGGGTTTCAGTATCCATTTTTTCAAACGAGAGCCTTGCAAGAAGCCAACAGTTCTTATTCTACATCCACAAAGTTGTGACCAAAATGAACTACATTTCCCTTTCTTCAACAGCCTGTACATATGTTTAAAAGACTTTGGTATCGGTTTTATGATTCATTATTTTCTCAGGCTTACTCTGGGAATGCTATCATTGAATAAAAATTTATTTTTATTTAACAAACACTCAGAGCTCATGATGTGCCCGGCACTGTTCTAGGCACTTCATACACGTTAATGCACCTTATTCTCTTAACGATTCTAGTGAGATAGGTACTATTATTATCCATGTTTTACAGATGAAGGAAGTGAGGCATGCAGAGGTTAAAGAAGTTTGCCCAAAATCACAAGGCTATTAAATACTGGAGGCAAGATACACCTCTTGTCACTGCTATACTGTCATTTCATGCCAACAGGTGAACACCAAAACAATGACTAAAAATGGTATAGCTTTTCTCAGCAGGATTTCTTGACTTCCTTTTCCCCATCTTCCTGGCTATGGGGTGTTTTTTTTTCTTTAATCTTTCATTAATGGTTTGGGACCTTATTATACCTATTCTTTCATTACAAGCTGTTGAAACCACCACACTTTTTATTTTTTAAAGGTACTTACGGTATATAAATAATTAAATAGCAATTTCAACTCCCCATATAGTCAAGCCTAAGAGGCATTGTACAGTTTGGGTCTCTGTATTTATTCATTCCCTCTCTTCCTTCTTTGAAAGTGTTGGTTTTCGAGATACTTATGTAGAACCCACATTTCACTATGCATTTACTTAGCCGACAGAACACAGTTACATTCATTGCTTTCTGCCCACACTTATAGTCCAGGTTTTCCAATAGCGCTATTAAGTATTTAAATGAATTCTTTGTGAATATATTTATATATCTGTACATTTGCATTTAATATAGACACAAATCATTGTTTGGAAGATTGCATTTTAGCCTGTGGTGAGTTACAGGCTCATAATAGCAGTAATAGCATGAAAGAAAAATTTTCAAATTTATGTACAGGTAGCCAATGCTGAGATCATAAATTAAATGACAAAAAGCAACTAAAGTAGTCATCAACACTCTGGCTGGGTGTGGTGGCTCATGCCTGAAACCCCAGCATTTTGGGAGCCCTGCATGGGAGGATTGGTAGCCTGAGACCAGCCTGGGCAACATAGTGAGACCTCCTCTCTCTATAAAAAATTTTAAAAGTTAGCTGGACATAGTGGCATGCATCTGTGGTCCCAGCTACTTAGGAGATCGGGACAAGAAGATTGCTTGAGCCCAGGAGTTTGAGGCTGTCATAAGCCATGATCATACCACTGCGTTCCAGCCTGGGCAACAGAGCGAGTCCTTGTCTCTAAAACAAAAATAAAAACAAAAGCAAATTCTTTGTTTGCCTTCGACCAAAACCCTAACCTGTCTCTGAATAAAGAGCATATTTAATCAAGTCATGAAGCTTTCTAGAGAAGCAGCCCCTGCATCTAACAAGACATCAATTTCTGAACAGCTTAATTGAATTAACGAGAAGATTATTCACTTGGCAGGATGTTGTGTGTGTGTGGTGGAGGGGGTGGTGGTTGTTGATCACAGAGCAGCCAGATTCAGGCACAATTGGCTACTGCTGTCAATTTAATTAGTAGTATAGATCCTGTCTCAAATAGTTCTTCATTCCAGTATTTGGTGTTAAAAGAAGAATCAATCATCCTTGGTCTGTTTGGTTGAGTGCATAAGTTACTTCTCTGATATTTAAAGATGCCATATCTTTTTCTCCCCATTCACTCATTCAACCACACAACATTGAACACCACTATGTAGCTAGGAACTGGGGCTACAAGATGATGCAGAGTCTTTAAGGGTAGAAACATTTGAGGTCATTTAGGTGAATTTGAAGGAGAACTCATTACTTTGCGTCTGAAGAGATTTCCTTTATGGACAATTTCAGGCTTCATTTTGAAAATGTGTGAATAACAACTTATTAAAATGTTAATGTCAGAATTTTAGGATTCGCAAAACAATGCTTTAAACCTCTAGTTTGTGGCATTTACAATTATGTTTCCTGAAATGTTTTGAGTTGTGTTTTTTTCCAGATTGTCTTTTCATGTGGTAGATGGGAGAACAGGAACTTCTCAAGGGAGTAATTCCACAGAGCAGGGTAGGACACTGAGCTGGTGATAACCAGGTTGGCCTGATTAGAAGAGCTTCTAGGCACAGCTCTCCAGTCCCCAAATCCCCAACTCTCACCTGACTTTTCACCACTAGAGCATCATAATTTTGGGTCTCAGATGCTGAGGTAACATCAGAAGTCCCAGATAATACTGGGACAGGGACACCTGGAGTGGCGGTGGGAGAAGGACTGTAGAAGGGGTAGTAGGCAGAGGAGCTGGAGGCACACCTGGGTCATACTCTGCAGCCTCCAGTACCTGGCCTTTGTTAGACCTCCTCATCCAGAGATGCTTAGAGAGGAGGATGGAAGGAAGGCATGTGGCTTTCCCCTCCTTTTATTGTAAGAGAGGGGCTGCCCTTCCAGATTCAGATTCAGGGTCGTTAGCACCGGTTGAGTGAAGACCCTCTGACCACCTGCTCTTCTGTGACCATCACACACCCGTAAGCATCAGCTCCAGGAATGTGTCTTCTTCCCGGGTGGTGAGCTGAGCAAGTTCGTCTCCAGGGTCAGCCTCTGTGCTGCTAGCGGAGTGGCTAAGAGCAGAAACAAGCTGACGAGTGGGGCCTAAAGCCACAGGTACTGCTCTTTATGAAAGTGAATAAATAGTTAACGAGGGAGAGAGCTCAGCCTCACCCATCTCAGCAAGCCCAGGTATAAACCCTGCACCCCTCTGCTGCTCTTCCAAGGCTACCGCAACAGCCTCTTAGACACCAGCAAACATGATTTTATGAATGCTGTCTAGATGGGAGCCCAATTAGTTTTTGCCCCATAACGTTAGTGTCTTCAAGCAGCCACGTTCTCATCTTCAATGGTTCTTAGCTAAAATGAACATCTTTATTTGTATATAGTAATTGATGAGAGTAATTTGCTTCAAAATAGACGTTATGGTTTAAAGGACAATCTATGTGCTTAAAACATTCCAGAAATGCCATAATTAAGCTGTTAAAAGGATATCATACGGAAAATGACTTATATGTGAGAATGTGTAACATAAACCATATTACCTACAATTTCTCTAAATGTTGAAAGGGTAAGTATTAGCCCGTAAAAGTGATTTACGCAATGTCAATTCCTTAAACAGAAGGTGTTCCAGTTACCCATTGCTGCATAACAAGCTACTCACTGGTGGCATAAAGCACCAACAGTGACTGTTTATCATTATTGTTGTTGTTATCATCTGTCCTGGGTTTGGGAGGCAGACATAGTTCCAGTTGACATTTCTCGCTCAAGGTCCCTCAAGTGGCTGTAGTCAGATTACGGTGACCGAGGCTGGAATCATCTCAAAGCCTTGCTCACTCACATGTCGGGCAGTTGAGGCTGATGGTCAGCTGCTGTATTAAGCATGTCTTTTATCCTGGTACTTGGACATCCAGGGTCTTGCTGGCACTAGAGGGACTTCCCCTCCCAGGGCCAGCTAATTCATAGAGATAATGAATGACTTTCATATGCAAACCAACCAATCCAGAGCCCTGTACCCCAACCACCTCCTTTATTGAGCTTTTCCAGCTTGGGCCACTTACCTACCTGCTCAGGGACCAGACAACTAGAGACTACCCCTATATCCTAGAGACCACGGAGATTACTCAAGGCAATCCTAAACCTCCTCAGCCTGCCTTTCTGTTCCTTCCCACAGAAGCTACAATAAAGACTCTTGCCCACATTTTCCCCTCACTCTCTCTGCCTCCTGACCATCCTTAGCACTTCCCTGTATCATCCCCCATGGTGTGGTGTGCCTTTGTTTCCAGGGATCCGTGAGGGTAAAAACTTCTTCCTTCATAAGAGCCATTTCTGTGTCTATGTGTGTTACCACACTTCATTCAAACAGATCGCAGGTACATTTTCAAACAGCTGGGACCTCAGCCATTGGCCAGATCGCTGGCATGTGGTATCTCTGTGAGGCTTGGGCTTCCTTACCTTATGACTGTTGGGTTCCAAGAGCGAGCATCCTGGGGGAGAGAGAGAGCTAGATAGAAGTTGTATCCACCTTCTAATGACCCTCACGAGTCACTCAGCATCCCTTCTGTCATGCTTTCTTTGTCAGAAGCTAGTCAGTAAAGCCAACCCATCTTCAAGGGGAAGGGAATGAGATTTCACCTCTCAACGGAAGAGTGCCAAAGAGTTTGCAGCCATGTTTTAAAACCACCACAGGTGGATTTTATTCATGGATCTGTTCATGAGTCCTTAAATAACCAATGAGCTCAGCTTAAGAAGAATAGTTTTGCTCAATTCAGATATTTCCATATGTGGAGATCAGGTTCCATTTTTGAAACGGTGTCTTTATCACTCATCTTCCACTGTTTCATCATGGCAACGTGCATATTTTTAAAATTGTACCTCTTTTGATATTTCACAACTCTCGATGCTGTGATCTTCAATGCCTTAAGCAGGGCTAAATTATTGAAAATAATTTGAAATGGTTTTAAGTCCCAGTTTGAAACTTTATTTTTTCTTCCTGTCAAGCCACTGTCTTAACACAATTTGGAATACAGTGTTCGCTTAGAGAATTGACTGTAGGCCAAAATTAAAAACAAAAACAAACATTTAAAAATTAATCAATTAAAATGTAAAAATTAGGCTACGTGGAACATGAAAAGTGGTTATTAGGCTTTTTAGCTGTAGTGTGACTTGACTGACAAAAATTTCTGTTTTTCTAATCAAATGGTTGCTTTTATTTTTATTAATTTATTGGAGAAAAAGGACTTGAAGAAAATGGTAGAGAGAGCACTCAATCTCCTAACTGATGAGTAAGTGATTAATTCAAAATTCTTGATGACCCATTTTAAGACAGGAGATAGGGAAAGAGGAAGGTTTTTGCATAGTGCTTTGGTTTCACTGGCAAATAATACCAGAGTAGCTAAATCTACTTCAAGAAAATATGATAAAGGCATTAGAAAGGTCAATCTCAGCATGAGAAAAAGGCAAACCTAGCTGCCTGGAAAATCCTTTAAAAATATCCAAAATTAAATGAACATTAGGGTTTGGAATTAAGGAAGCCTGACTAAGCATAAGAAATGTATAGACAAGTCAATAAAAACAAAGCAAGAAGGGAGATGTCACTTAGTAAAGCCCTGAGCCGAGAGAGAAAACACTCTTCCAAGAAACATCATAAGAAAACATACAGAAAACCCTTTTCTCATTTTTAGATGGGCCTCATGGGCAGAAGACATAAAAAAGGCAGGGGTTTGGAGTAGCAACTTGGTGCCCAGCTAAACAAAAGAATTAGTTTTTACATCTACAGGTTCTGAACGCTTCACCTCTTATGGAATTTTTCCCATCATTGTGGAGATAATAGCTCTCCTTTTTGTGACTTGATGAAGTGCAAAACAATTACAGAAGGCTCAACATCGCATTTGATAACACCAAAGAAAAGGAAAGCAGAAAGTCTCCTAGGAATTCAGTCTCTGGCATCCAAAGCAGATGGCTTGGTGACGGCCCTCCTCCTCTTGAAGGCTGCAAGAGCATGGCAGGAGTTGGTGTCAGGAACAGTCTCGCCCGAGTCTCTATGGCGTGAAATCAGAATATATCCATCTTTTCTTCATTTGGTGAAATAAGGTGTTTTTTAAAGTGTTTCTTCATTAGAAACCCTCTCTGTTTAGTTTTCTTTCCTTCCTTCCTCCCTTCCCTTCCCTTCCCCTTTCTCTCCTTCCTTCCTTCCTTCCTTCCTTCCTTCCTTCCTTCCTTCCTTCCTTCCTTCCAACAGAGTCTTCCTCTGTTGCCCAGGCTGGAGTGTAGTGATGTGATCTCAGTTCACTGCAACCTCTGCCTTCTGGGTTCAAGTGATTCTCGTGCTGCAGCCTCCCAAGTGGCTGGGACTACAGGTGTGCACCACCACGCCTGGCAAATTTTTTGTATATTTAGTAGAGATGGAGTTTCACCATGTTGGCCAGGCTGGTCTTGAGCTCCTGACCTCAAGAGATCCAGCTGCCTGAGCCTCCCAAAGTGCTGGGATTACAGGCATGAGCCACCACGTTCAGCCTTCATTTTCATTTGTGAGATAAAATGTCTCTATTTCTTCCAATTTTCCCTTAAGTCATGAAGACCAACTCTGGTCTAGATGCTACGATTCTCTCACAGTTTATATTAGCTGAACAGTCTATATTTGCTTAGGCACATCAGGTTCTTTGTTTAAGCTGTAGCACTCTCTGCTAATTATTATCTTTAACCCATGGGACACTCTGACCCTCAAGATCTTTTTCCATCCTATTGCAAAATAACAACAACCACTTTCATATTGGAGTTTCTGTCCCCAGGTTTTAAAATGCTATAAATTACAGAGTACTTCAGAGCAAATGACATTACATTTATCTTGTATTAGAGTTTTTTTGTGTACATGTCTCATCTTTTCTATTAATTAAAACTCCTAATTGCCAGGAGATATTTATTTCTCATTATTGTGGCTTTTATATTGTTCAATCAAAAGCCTTGCACAAATCTCTATCAACAGTACATTATGTTGTATCTATGTGTATACTACATATCAACCATCCCATTGTATAATCATTACTCATACTTTTCTTTCCTTCTTTTTTTTTTTTGAGACAGAGTCTCTCTCTGTTTCCCAGGCTGGAGTACAGTGGTGTGATCTTGGCTCACTGTAACCTCCGCCTCCTGGGTTCAAGCAATTCTCCGGCCTTAGCCCCACTGAGTAGCTGGGATTACAGGTATGCACCACCAGGCCCGGCTAATTTTTGTATTTTTAATAGAGATGGGTTTTGCCATGTTGTCCAGGCTTGTCTCGAACTCCTGACCTCAGGTGATCTACCCACCTCAGTGTCCCAAAGTACTGGGATTATAGTCATGAACCACTGCGCCCGGCCTCAATATTCACACTTTTCTATCTCCCCACTAGATTGTGTTTCTGTAACTTATCGTGCACACAGTAACTGGCACTTACGATGCATGCAGAAAATGTTTCTGAATGAGATGTTGGTTGAATAAAACTTTTGTTGGATGGATAGATGGGTGGATGGATGGCGTAAGTGGACGGACGATGGAAGATGGATGGGTGGATAAATGGATGGATGGATGGATGAATGGATGGGTGGGTGGGTGGGTAGATGGATGGGTGGATAAATGGATGGATGGATGGATGAATGGATGGGTGGGTGGGGTAGGTGGATGGAGGATGGAGGATAGCTGGGTGGATAAATGGGTGGATGGATGAATGGAACATCAACTTGTAATATTAACCAAAAACTTTTTCAGAATAAACTTGAACTTATACAGGTTTATTCTTCTATCTTCCTTTTAGGCAATCTTAAATCTCGTTAAATGGTTATCCAAAATTCTAAAAGTCATGACTAAATTTTAGAAACATATTTGCTTACAAATAATAAAGAAGGGTAGCGAAAGAGGTCATGCTGAGGTGACTGATACCGGTGCCCTGCCCACTCTACGGTGTGCGTGCACGCAGTGCTATGTTCAGGCTGGTCAGATGCTGCAAGTCTGTGAGCACTAAAATATCCGCAGAAACACATCGTTTCTGTGTTCGTTATTTTCCAAATAACAGCAGCAGAATGCTTTGGGAAGAGGTCGTGAGCGACATGGAGGAGGAAGTCGATCTGAAATGCCTGAGGAGGTGGAGAAGAAAAGCCAGAGAGAGCGGAGAGACCTTGGGAAGAGAGGGCTGGAGAGGCCAGACGTGAGAATCCAGTGCCCCGCTGCCACCTCGGCCACACGGAGGCATTTCGCGGAGCCTTGGTTCCCTCATCAGAAAAACCGAGGGGTTGAACTGCTTCGTTTTTGAAGTTCCTTCCAGCTCTAAAATGTCTTAGTTGTATGCAAGCCAAAATAAACAAAAAATGGTATCACTTTATGCATATGCTCTTCTAAATATCCCAGTGGGAAAGCACGAAGCCTGTGTTTCCAGCTTGCTGCTTCAGAGATGCCAGTTCACAAGTCGTTCTTTAATCTCGGGGACATTATCTGAATTCCTGATGAAAGTGAGTCGTAGTTGTGTATGGGCCAGGGTGTGTATGTGTGAGAAGACAGAGAAAGAGCAGGAGAGCGAGAGAAAGAGAGAGAGAGAGAGAGAGAGAGAGAGAGAGAAACAGACAAGGGTAGGTCCTCTTCAATATTTGGACTATGATCCCTGTGACTACAAGAGAGCACCGCTCTCAACACCATTTCATTCGTGATCTGGTTCACTTGGTAATTTTCAAGCCTCTACAATATATTAGGTATAAACACTTCCAAAACATTGCGTCTCCCAATTTCTGTTAACAAGGACGGAAGAATTATCTGCACTCACATAACACCATTCTACTGTATTCTTCACCTCTTTTTTTCTTAATCCCACAGTATCAGAGACATGCACGCATCCTGTTGTCATCTTTGTTTTTAAACTGTCTTAAAATACAAGCAAAGGAAAAAGTGATCCACAGATTCAAAGAAAGAAGGAGATGTGGTTAACACCGAAGCTGCTTTTTTGTGGGAGCACTTACAAGTCTAAAATAAGAATCTTAAGTGCCATTTGCCTGGAAAAGAGCGTAGCAGGAGACAGATGTTTCTCTCATTATTTTTATTCAGAGGCACCACTGCTGCTACGACATGTCACCATCCGAGAGGGCCACCAGCAAAGGGAAGGACGGCTGTGCCTTATTTACCCTGTGACTTCCAGCAGGGCCCGGGAAAAACAATTGTAGCTTACAGTTTTTTAAAAAATTTAGAAGCCATGGCTTTCAGAATAAAGATATTGAGCAATCATCTGTTTCTAATGTCATGAGACAGATCTCACTTTCTTTTCTTCCCAACTAGTATCTTCTGTTTTTCTTGGTGGGGAGGTATTTTTGTAAGATGCTGAAAACGAAGCAGAGAAAATGGGCAAAGTCAAGGTCAGATGTGTATCTCTCCTTTGGTCTATTTTGAATCATACATACCATTTTTTGTATGTTCCAGCTAACTCATGGTGGGGCTTTGCTGAACGTTAGCACCTCTGGGCATGGATGATGTTGCCGAATTTTCTCATTCTGTAACAGCATAAGCATCTTTTACCAGGTTTACTCAAGTCCATCCTAGAGAGCCAGACCTGAGCAGCCCACGCTCCGGGAAATGCTGCATTCTTTCGTGTGTCGGGCAGGATTTCCTGCAAAGGGTCAAGAAAACATTCTTTCCTATTGTCTTGGTTTAAACTGTAGAAAGCCCTTGTGTCCAAATGGAGACCCTGTTAGTCGCTGCTGTGATAACTAAGGGAGATGGACAGGCCACTCTTTGTCACTGTACCCAGCCCCCCGATGGTCACCTTCACAGCAAAAGCAAATGAGGAGACAAGGTGTTTCTGTATCCGTCGCTGGGCTCACCATGCCTCACACCCCTCCCATTCACCCAGCTGGTAAAACAGGAAGAGCGCAGCTGCAACCAAATGGAAGGAACAAAATATGAACCAACTCACCGGCAGTGCTGCTTGGTTGATTAGCATTCTTGCTTAACGGCATGTTTATGATCTATCGCTTTATGAATAATAGGAAAGAGTATCAGTGTGTAGAAAAAGTGGAGGAGACGGCCAGAAATGACCCTGCGAATCTTGAAGGGACAGTCTCAACGTCTTGCCTATAAGGGATTAGCAATAGGGAGCCAACGGATGGATTAATGATCTAGTATATGAGATGCCAGCAACTAACAATGGGAATAACAATAGAAGCAGTGAGCAGGAAATCTTGGCTACGACTCTCAAACTCAACAGATCTGAAGCTCTGCCCACCACAATCTAGAGCTGTACCACAGACATCTCTCAGCTGGAGCTCCCGTATTATTCAGCCACTGTCTTCCCACTCCCTCGATGTACTTGAAGCAGCTTGTGCTACCATGACTCTGCAGGATTTGTCTGTGGCTGTTTAGAGATGAACATCCGCAGTGAATACATCAGAGCTGTTTGCTGGGTCAATCCTTCCCAGAATGGCTCCATTAAGAAGCTACATTTCAAGGGCTTCTTTCCTTATCCCTCAGAACAACCCATTTGCTATGGTCCTGAGTGCATAGCAGAAGTCAATGCCTACCAGAATACTGAGAATTGAAAAGCCTTCTAAAAAGGCTTCTAAAAAGGCTCAAAATGAAAGTAAGTGATGCAGAAAAATATTCTCTGTAGAGTTGCACGTTGGTTTTTGACAAAAGGTTTGCCTAGCTTCTGGCAAGCATTAATGGTGGTAATATGTCAGACAAACAAACAAAAAGGAAAAGCAGCATAGGAAATGGGTGTAAGGGTCTTTCACAGTGTCATAGCAGCTGAGTGTTTCCCAGATTGGAGAGGAAAACAACCCACTGGTCCCATCATCCCTAGTGGGGCCCTGTGACTCTCTTGTCTGACCAATTAATAAAGTCACCAGAAGGAAGCTACGAGGCTAAGGATAGTGTTTCAGATAAATCCCAAAAGTCAGCTCCAGTCTGATGAATCCTCCATTAATACTATTAGGCAGGGGGAAAAAAACACCTTATTTTTTATTATCATGCATAATTTCAGAAATGTTGGTTAAATTAGGCAGTGATGAATTGACACAGAATAATTCTATGCACACATGTGAACACACACACACACACACACACACAGAATGGTGTCTAGGAAAGATGACTAGAATAGAAACTAGATCCCCATCCTCCAACGAGTTCATGGTAAGGTCTCAAGTCTGCATCTCCACCAGCTTGGCTGAATTGAATAGGTTTAGAAGCATTCAGTTTAATGCATTCTGTTGAAGGCACTGTTACAGATTCTGCTTTTTTCTACCAAGAAGTTACATAAAGGAGCTTGCATTCTCATCACTGAAAACACACACAAAATTTGTAAAATATCACAATCCAGGCAGAATATTAGAAGTGCCAAAAGGTAAAAACGGTATCATTTCATTTACGTAAAGTACAAAATAGTCAAAACTAATCTATGCTATTAGAAGTCAGAGTAATAACTATTTGGGGAATGGGGTGAGTGATTCCAAGTGACTTCTGGAGTGCTGGTGTTTCTAGAGTAAGAAACAACTAAATCTTGTAGGGACAAAGAGATTAAGGCCCACAAGAAATTTAACCTTGTGAGGAAAAGACAAAAAACTAAATGAATGGGGCAAGGTTTCCTAGGAAATTCATGGGTGAGCCTTGGGAGAACATTATTTTTCTTTGATTTGCCTTTCCGTTACTTTGATCATTGCTTTCATTAAAAATAGTGTTTGATGGCTGAGTGCAGTGGTTCATGCCTATAATCCCAGCAGTTTGGGAGGCCAAGGATCACTTGAGTCCAGGAGCTTGAGAGCACCCTGGCAACATAGGGAGACCCCATCTCTACAAAATTTTTAAAAAATTAGCCAGGTGTGATACTGTGTGCCTGTGGTCCCAGCTACTCAGGAGGTTGGGGTGGGAGGATCGGTTGAGCCCAAGTGAGTTGTGAGCTGTGATTGCAACACTGTATTCCAGCCTGGGCGAAAGAGCAAGACTCTGAAAAAAAATAGTGTTTAATATCAATCATGTTATTAAGATATTTTGCTTCAGACAGGTACAAGGGATTCCATTGTACATGGTCAAGTAAGGCAAAAGTAATTATTATTACCACAATATGGC
>NW_012102255.1:1359784-1362024 GCF_000951045.1 Mandrillus leucophaeus | reverse complement strand
ACACACACACACACACACACAGAATGGTGTCTAGGAAAGATGACTAGAATAGAAACTAGATCCCCATCCTCCAACGAGTTCATGGTAAGGTCTCAAGTCTGCATCTCCACCAGCTTGGCTGAATTGAATAGGTTTAGAAGCATTCAGTTTAATGCATTCTGTTGAAGGCACTGTTACAGATTCTGCTTTTTTCTACCAAGAAGTTACATAAAGGAGCTTGCATTCTCATCACTGAAAACACACACAAAATTTGTAAAATATCACAATCCAGGCAGAATATTAGAAGTGCCAAAAGGTAAAAACGGTATCATTTCATTTACGTAAAGTACAAAATAGTCAAAACTAATCTATGCTATTAGAAGTCAGAGTAATAACTATTTGGGGAATGGGGTGAGTGATTCCAAGTGGCTTCTGGAGTGCTGGTGTTTCTAGAGTAAGAAACAACTAAATCTTGTAGGGACAAAGAGATTAAGGCCCACAAGAAATTTAACCTTGTGAGGAAAAGACAAAAAACTAAATGAATGGGGCAAGGTTTCCTAGGAAATTCATGGGTGAGCCTTGGGAGAACATTATTTTTCTTTGATTTGCCTTTCCGTTACTTTGATCATTGCTTTCATTAAAAATAGTGTTTGATGGCTGAGTGCAGTGGTTCATGCCTATAATCCCAGCAGTTTGGGAGGCCAAGGATCACTTGAGTCCAGGAGCTTGAGAGCACCCTGGCAACATAGGGAGACCCCATCTCTACAAAATTTTTAAAAAATTAGCCAGGTGTGATACTGTGTGCCTGTGGTCCCAGCTACTCAGGAGGTTGGGGTGGGAGGATCGGTTGAGCCCAAGTGAGTTGTGAGCTGTGATTGCAACACTGTATTCCAGCCTGGGCGAAAGAGCAAGACTCTGAAAAAAAATAGTGTTTAATATCAATCATGTTATTAAGATATTTTGCTTCAGACAGGTACAAGGGATTCCATTGTACATGGTCAAGTAAGGCAAAAGTAATTATTATTACCACAATATGGCGCTGAGATTAGTGTCCTACAGATCACAATGAAAGGAAGTATACCCTGACACCTTTTCACATAGGCCCAAGTTCAGTTGGGGGAAATGTCATGGAAAAGAAACAAATGATAAGTCTTCCGTGTCTTTATTTCTACTTTCACTATTGAACATCATGAGATACAAAAGTCACAGTGTTCGTGTGTGGCCCGGATCCTCCTGGTGAAAGCACAAATCCAGCAAAACTGTCCAGCCTCTCAACAACATCAGGCAAGGTAGTTATTTTTGGCTGGAACCTTACCATAATGCAGTTTTGCTTCAACACAAAACTTTGTTTTCATACATTTCTCAAAGATGCTTATAATATTCCTAAGGAAAAGAATTCACACACAACTGTGGAAACTTTGTCCTGGAAAGTAGTCAAAAGAGATGTAGTTTGGATCAGAGAAGGAATATTAAAACAGTATTCCTGTCAAATAAAGTCATCTACTTCAGAATCTCCAGCATTTCTTTCTATTATTTGATGAAGGTCATAGAAGAATTGGCTAATAAGCCATTTCCCTTGAAGGTAGTTGCTGAAGTCTTTCAACACATCTACCTTTTGGTTTCTGTCCATTAGGTGCACACTGATGCTATCAGAGAATTCCTATGCTGTCAGTCTTTTCTGGAAACCTCAAAGGCCATTGACATCTCCAAAACTATAAAAGAGTTTTGTTGCCAAACACAAGCCTGACTTGGACACAAAATCTTGATTACTTGTTGAGTTTATGAAGCACATGCTATGCTTAGCATCAGTGCACCTGGTTTTACTTCTGCGGTACATAAAGAAACACCACATCCCATCGTGTCTCATTGCTTTTGACGTTGGCATGTGCTCACCTCTAAGACTTGACTGATGATTTTCAAATTGTGTCCACCACTGCTTCACATCTGATAATTTCAGCACTGTCAGAGCCTTGACTTACCCATTAGCTATTTAAAAGACTTTTGTCAAGGATGTAAAAGAGACTATGACATTCTTCCTTAGTCCACATAAGTTCAGCGACTTTCCAAATGGCAAGTCTTGAAGTATTTGGTTTAACCTCAAGCATGAGCTGTTTTGTTGTTGTTTGCTTGTTTGCCTTAAGAAAAAACAAAGGTTCTTTCCTAGAACACAGAAGAGATTATTCACGGGCTTGAGTTACTTAGTGGATAATTCTTTCCATAACATTGATATCGATCTTTCCATTCAAGACCCTACGTCATGA
>NW_012102255.1:1319036-1359429 GCF_000951045.1 Mandrillus leucophaeus | reverse complement strand
GCCCGGCCGTAAATGTTCTAGTTCTAAAGGAAGTGTTCTGTAGCTTGAAGACTCAAGGGTTCTGTAGCTAAACCTTATCAATGTCTTTGAAGGAAAATAACCCATCTGTGGTAGTCAGCCTCTAAAATGGTTCTCTGTCATTCTCACCTCTTTGTATTCAGATCCCTGTGTAGTCCATGCCTACAATAAGTAGTGGCGATCAGTGGAACCAATACGATACTATAGAAATGATGATGTGTCATTTCTGGATAGGTCATCAAAGACATTTGGGTTCTATATTCATTTATGTTGATTGTTATTAGTGTCCATTTCTAAGTATACTATTTTGTAAAGTTACACCTCCCCCCTCATTCAGTCAATGCATCTTTTCTGAGCCCTATAGCTCCCAGTGGCATATCTGGCACCCACTCGCAGGAAATCAGTGTACCCAGCAAAGGGATTGGGGAAAACCACGAAGTAGCTGAGGTGCAACCACTCCGCCTAGTGACACAGTGTCATGGGAGTTCCCTCTGTCTGCTCTGAGGTTGCCCAATTCTGCCTGACCCCTAGTTAGAGAAGAAATCTGTTTAAAAAGAATCACTGAGATTAAGATTTCGAGTCAGGGCTTTATGTCTACTTTTTGTGTAAAACGCGAACAAATTTTGGCTAGGTATGAGGTAAACAATTTTTAATCTTTTTCCTAGACTGCAAGATATTTCAATATATTCAAGCTTTGCATTTTGCTTTCATTAATTAGCAGGGACCTCTGCATTAACACAGGATCATTAATTTATGATCTAGTAGATCTTTTCCACCTCTCACTTCGCTGATGAAAGAGAATGAAACAAGAAGGAACTGTTTGATCAAGACTTCTCCCACAGATTCAAAAGATGGCCCTTGAATAACATTAAAGATATTGATTTTGCTGTTGTCTATTTAGTTTGCTATGAGATAAACATATTAGTCAAAAATGAAGGCATTAAAATTCAGATTTTTGTATTACTGTCTGCTAAATCATTAACATGAAAGCATATTGTCATACTCTTTAAATTCTAGATAAAACCAAATGTCAGTAATGTCAACCGAAGGTGTACCATTTCTTGAAACTAAAATCACAGCTTCCTCTAAGGGACTGTCAGAAAATATAACTGAAATGATAAATAGTTTTGTTGCACTTACTCATTTAGGCCACATCCTCATCTTTCCATATTCATTTTCTTCTCTGTCTTGGTTTGAGTCTTGGTGAGTTTTCCCGATGCAACACGTTCCAGAGGCAGTCAGAGTCATAATTCCAAACAGAATCCTCAGAAACAAAAAGTAACATGTATATCAAGTAGATTAGTCTCCTGTTGCCGCTGTAACAAATTACCATAAGCTCAGTGGCTTAAAACAACACACATGTATTGTCTTACTGTTCTGCAGCACCGAAGTCTGGCACAGGTCTCACTGGGCTATAATCATGGAGCCCAGAAGTTTGAGACCAGCATGGGCAACATAGTGAGAGCCCATCTTAACATAAAAAATTAAAAAATAAACTAGCCGGGCATAGTGGTGCATACCTGTGGTCCCAGCTACTCAGGAAGCTGAGGTGGGAAGATCACTTGAGCCCAGGAGGTCAAGGCTACAGTGAGCCATGATTGCGTCACTGCACTTCAGCCTAGGTGACAGAATGAGAACCTATCTCAAAAATATAAACAAATTTAAAATTTAAAATAAATAAAACCATGGTTCCCAAAAGGCTCTGATTCTTTCTGGAGGCTTTAGTGGACAGTCCATTTCCCAGCCTTCTCCACTTTCTAGAGGATACCTGCATTCCTTGACTCATGATTCCTTTCAAAGCCAACAACTGTAAGTTGAGTTCTTCTCATACCACATCACTCTGACTCTTGCTCTGTAATCACACCTCCTCCAGGCTCTTCTTCTGCCTCCCTCTGCCACTTTCAAGAACTTTTGTGATTACATTGGGTCACCTGCATAATCCAGGATCATTCCCCATCTTCAGGCCCTTAATTTAGTAACATCTGCAAAGTCCCTTTTGTTGTGTAAAGTAATATATTCACCAGTTCAGAGACTTTGTTTGGGGGTGAAGCATTATTCTGCCTACCACAGTAATTTTTAGGGTGTCTAAAAATAACATTTTTAGGATATGGTGCATTCTCCCTCCTGAAAAATTGTGTTTCTAAGTTATAAGAAGCCCATGAAAAATCAAGAAATTAATCCTATTTACAGTAACTACAAAAAAATTACTTAGGAATAAATTTAACAAACGAGGCGAAAGGCACCTATACTAAAAACTACAAAACATTGACTAAAGAAATTGCACAGGACTCAGATAAATGAAAAGATACCTCATGTTTATGGATTGGAAGAGTAAATGTTGTTAAAATGTCCATACTACCCAAAGTAATCTACAAATTCAATGCAATTTCTATTAAAATACTGATATAGTCCGCTTGTTTGTTCCCTCCAAATCTCATGTTGCAATGTGATCCCCAATGTTGGAGGTGGGGTCTAGTGGGGGAGTGTTTGGGTCATGGGGCCAAATCCCTCATAAATGGCTAGCTACCCTCCCCATGGTAATGAGTGAGTTCTCTCTACTAGTTCACATGAGAGCTGGTAGTTTAAAAGAGCCTGACATCTCTCCTGTTCTTTCTCTCGCCATGTGACTTGCGTATTCCCCTTTTGCCTTCCATCATGAGCAAAAGCTTTCTGAAGCCTCCACCAGAAACCAAGCAGACGCCAGTGTCATGCTTCCTGCACAGCCTGCAGAATCATAAGCTAATTAAATCTCTTTTCTTTATAAAGTACCCAGCCTAAGGTATTCCTTTATAACAATGCAACACAGATTAATACAAATGCCAATGAAATTCTTCACAGAAGTATAAAAAACAATCCTAAAATTCCTATGCATTCACAAAAGACCCCTAATGGACAAAGCGATTTTAAGCAAAAAGAACAAAGCTAGAGGTATCGCACTACCTGACTTAAAAATATACTACAAAAGTATAAAAACTAAAACAATATGGTACTGTCATTTGTTTTTATGGAGGAACAAGAAAAAGAAAACCAAAACAAAACAATATGGTACTAACATGAAAACAGGTACATCAACGTATGGAATAGAATAGAGGGCCCAGAAATAAATCCATGCATTTATAGCCAACTTATTTTGACAAAGGTGCCAAGAACACACAATGGAGGAAAGAACAGACTTTCAATAAACAGTGTCGGAAAAACTGGATATCCACATGCAGAAGAATGAAACTATACACATTTCTCACTATATACATAAATAAACTCGAAATAGATTAAAGTCTTAAGTGTAAGACTGGAAATGATGAAACTGCTGGAAGAAAACATAGAGAAAAAGCTCCAAGACATTGGTCTGGGCAATGACTTTTTGGATATGACCTCAAAATCACAGGCAGCAAAAACAAACATAGACAAATGGGATGACATCAAACTAAAAAGCTTCTGCACAACAAAGAAAACAACAGAGTGAAGAGATAACCTACAGAATGGGAGAAAATATTTTCAAACTATACATCTGATAAGGGATTAATAATCAAAATATATAAGAAACTCAAACAATGAAATAGCAAGAAAACAAATAACCTGATCTTAAAAATGGACAAAAGACCTGAATACACATTTCTTAAAAGAACACATACAAATAGCTAACAAGTATGTGAAAAGAATACTCAATATTACTAATCATCAGGGAATGCAAATTAAAACAACAACATGATATCAATTCAGTCTTGTTAGGATGTCTATTATACAAAAGACAAAAGATAACAAGTGTTGATGAGGATGCGGAGAAGACGGAACACTCATACACTGTTAGTGGGAATATAAATCAGTACAGCCATTATGGAAAACAGTATAGAGGTGCCTGAAAACATTAAAAATAGAATTACCATATGATCCAGCAATCCCACTACAGGTTATCTATCCAAAGGAAATGAAATCAGTATGTTGAAGAGATATCTGCACTTCCATGCAGCACTATTCACAATAGCCAATATATGGAATCAACCTAAGTGTCCATCAATGGATGAATGGATAAAGACAATGTGGTATCTATACATAATGGAATACTCTTCAGTCATAAAAAAAAGAATGAAATCCTGTCACTTGTGACAACATGGATGAATCTAGAAGATATGTTAAGTAAAATAAGCTAGGCACAGAAAGACGAATAAGACAAATACTGTATGACCTCACTCTTATATGGAATCTAAAAATGTTGATCTCAGTAGAGAGTAGAATGGTGGTTACTAGAGACTTGGGTAGTTGAGGGGAAGAAGGCAGGTAGAGATGTGGATTAAGGCATGCATACTTACAGTTAGACAGGAGGAACAAGTGCAAGAGATCTATTGTACAGCATGGTGACTGTAGTTATTGATGATATATTGCTTTCTTGAAAACTAAGAGAGTGAATAGTGTTCTCACACAAAAATACCTACGTGAGGTAATGCATTTGTTAGTTAGCTGTATTTAGCTATCCCACCATGTATACATACTTCAAAACGTCATGTTGTATGTAATAAATACATATAATTTTATGTCTATTTAAGTAAAATAAATACATTTTTTAAAGAGTGGAAGAATAAAAAAGAAGCAAATGAATCCCCCCAGGCCTGCATCCACTAAAGTATCACACAGGCAGATCATGGCAGCCAACAGCAGGGGTCTGTGCTTTCTTCGCAACAAACTTCCTGATGATCTGAGCATACAAAGATCAGGGAACACACAGTCCATGAAGCAGCCCTATCTAGAGAGGGAGCTTGCATCTCCCAGTGCTATTGTTGCTACTGTTTTTAAGGTTCCATGGAGTTATCAAGCATTAGTCCCGTAAGTGTTGCTGTTATATTTAGGAATTATTAGAATTCAAAACTTAAGAATTATTAGAATTAATTTTTAACTATAAAAATTAATAGTATTTGAGCCATAAGGAAGAAATGAACATCTTAAATTTGTTACACATGAAAGAAATAAGGAGGACAGCCAAGATTTCTTTCCATTTGACATTATTCTTGTCTCTCTCCCCAAGAGGCAGGCATATAATGGATCTACATTTTGGATTACATTAACCATTGGATTACGTTAACCATATTCTTCCCAACAGTCATTGTTTATAGACCTAAGCAAGCAATACATTTCTTAACTATGCCTTTTTCCTACTAATACTTATGTTTTCCTACCGAAATTCATGTTTTCTTATTTACGAGGTATATAAGTGGTATTTTATGAAACCAGGATGGTTGCATCACTCTGACCGTATGGTATGAGCTCAGTGATTTCATACATACATGAAATTCACCCAATTTTGATCAGATTAGAAAAAATAAATAAAAATCAAATAGCTGCAATTATAAAGCTATTTAACTGGCCAAAAGTTTCTCTCAAATCTACATTCCACATGTGAATTTGGTACACCTAAAAATGTTACCTGGAATTCAAAAGATGAAATAAGATGAAACAGGGTTCATTTGGACTTCTTACATAGGAGCCAGGGCAAAAGTGAGTAAAGGAAGATTTATTTCTCCACTGGGTAAATGGCACAGATTTCCTTTTGATGGTCAACCCTTTCCAACACAGAAGGAGCCCTGGTGTTGCAAACTCCACCCTTGATCGTAAACATACGCAAAGTTACAATAAGGATAAATCTAAGACATGTGCTGCCCACATTTTGCTTCCTATTAAAGCATCTTGGACAAATGAGAAGGGAAGACAGAATATTTTTTCAAATCCTACAGGTGGTTTCAATTACTCTATATGTTTGTGTAATTGCTCAAATGTTACCTACCTAATATTGAGAGCAAATAATCTTTTGTAAAGTTTTTTAATCAGCGTTGAATGTTGCCTGCACCCTCTTTAGCATAATCCCTTTTTCTGCATGCAAAAGCTGAAATATGCCGTGTTCCTGTCTTACCCTTTGCCATCCAGTCTCAAGAAGCTGGATCTGACAAGCATAGCATTTTTAAAAAGAAGGGGGGGTGCAGGCAGGGGACTGCCACCAGCTGTTGCTAATAAAACAACTGCAGCCCCTACATTGGTAGCTTCCTCCTCTAACTTCATATCCCTGTAGTGATGGCAGTAATTGGGCGGGGGGTTAAGGGGGCATTTCTCCCTCAAGGGACACAATACGAATATTAATATTAATGCAATATCTGCTCCTTCAGATGGGAATGGATAAGATGAAATGATTTAAAGGAGGCTTGATCAATCATTCCGTTTCTTGGCAAGAAAATGATGCCTTTGCATTTAAGAAAGAACATCTGGGTAGAATCACAGTGGTTAAAAGAACTGGGTGGTTGGCAACCCAAAATTCACCTTGACAGAGTGAGACTTTCCCTTCACTCTGAGACCTCTGGCTCTGCTGGGGGCAAAAGCAAGACTTTGAAGTTCCTGCCTTGAAAATCCGCTCTTACCTTTCGGCATTTTTTCTTTTTTTGTGACCTTGCTCCTCACTGAGAGTCTAGGAAGGCTGCTGGGGTAGCTGGTTGACTTGTCTGATTCTGAGGAAAGGATGGGTGCCCTGAGAACCTCTCTGACTCGGTGACCCTGCATCTGGCCCATGAACCTCTTTCGGTTCCCAGCGTGGTTTGAAAAGTGTCTGCAAACCAGGAGCTTTTTGGAGCAATGTGGACAGTGAGTCAAATCTTTCAGAGTCTGGGAGGGTCAAGAGGTGGCTGCTCACTTATGATCAGGGCACTAGCGAGGCTGCCACACAAAAGGAGCCTGCATATAGCGAATAGATGTGAGTTTCTTAAGACTAAATATTTCAAGGTTTTGCAACTGAAAGCACAAATGAAGTCTTGTGTAGGAGACAAAGATGTGTGGCCTCTGGGAAGGGGTGGGCACACTGTTCCTTCTACTGTTCTCTCTCAGAATTGTGATGGTGCCAGCATGCAGACATTTGTGACCTGCAACCCCCTTGCCAGATGCTAGACGGCCGGTAGTTAACCAGAGAAGCGACCTTTTCAGTGACATGCTTGCCACCTATTCACTCCCCACAGAAAGGCTTTTGGGAGTCAGAGCTGGGGATACAGAGGAAGGTGGGGCTCGTCAGGGCAAAGTCAGCACACAAAACAAATTTGGAGGATTACAGGGAAGGCTAAGGCACTCAACTCCAAGTCAATAGAGGGGGTAAACATTCAAAGAATCTTTCCAACTTAATATGAGTTTTCAGGATCAAAGTTACATCCTAAGAGATATACCCCATTTTCCAGAAGAGCGTTCACCCACAGGGAACTCATTCCTTTGTATTATTTGTAATACCTTAATTGCCCAAACCCCCTAAGACACCCTTTGCTATCCTTAATGTAGTGAGGTTCATCCTAGGTCAGAATCTCTGGCAGAGCACCCCGGGAATCAACTTATCAGTTATCATCATTCCTAGCACTCTCCTTTTCCATTATTCCCGGTATCTTTCATATGTTATTGCAACATGCGTTCTTGCGAAGTATTGAAAATGTCACTGACATCACCAAGGAGCACTTCTATATGCACACGATGTGACATTCCTTGTTGTTAAAAAAGAATTTTCTTGTTTTCTCCATTAGAATGTAAACTCCATAATGTCACTGAGTCCTCAGTGCCTAGAACTGTGCCTGGCATATAATAGGTGCTCAATACATATCAGTTGACCAAATGAACTAATGAATGAACATAGATCTATTCTTCCCCATCTAAGAGCACAGAGCCTAAAAAGACACTACACAGATGACCAAAAGCAGAAGGCTGACCGTGTTAGGCAGTAGAAAACTGGCCAAGTTTCATTTCATAAGATGATGATTGATTTGATTACTATTGTTGTTCCATTTTGGGACCACAAGCAGGTGAGATGCTTCAAAGCCCTTCGTGGGAACATGCATCCATACACGTGGTTTCTAAAGAAACACCATTCTACTCTTTAGTACATTATGTTATTGCTATGGAAACAGCGATATTTTAAAGAACACTGGAACTTTCCAAATACAGTATTTATTCTTCTTGTACTAGCAAAATAATGTGTTTCGCCTAAGAACTTGTTAGGTGCCCTGCAGCTAAATATAAAGAGACAGATTCTCATCATGTGTAAGTCTAGGGAAAAATTTGGACCACCAGCTTTTCAAGATACATTTTAAAATAAACTCAGCAAAACTCTAGACATAATTGGGGACTTCAATGAAACACTTAATATGTTAGATTTGTTTTTGAGTTAGAAAAACTATTTATATTTGAACCCCAGAAGCACCCTCTCCAGAATACAAGCTGGCATTGCCTTTGGACTTTCAGACGACCAACTTTCCTTCTTTCTTTTTCCTTACTTCATCCATACCTGCATTAGTGTTGAACTGGCTATGTGGCCCCACCTTTCCTGTACCAATGTCACTTTTTTTTTTTTTTGACGGAATCTCGCTCTGTTGCCAGGCTGAAGTGCAGTGCTGTGATCTCAGCTCACTGCAACCTCCGCCCCCCGGGTTCAAGCAATTCTCCTGCCTCAACCTCCTGAGTAGCTGGGACTACAGGTGCCTGCCACCACGCCCGGCTAATTTTTGGATTTTTAGTAGAGACAGGGTTTCACTATGTTGGCCAGTATGGTCTCGATCTCCTGACCTCGTGATCCGCCCACCTCAGCCTCCCAAAGTGCTGGGATTACAGGCGTGAGCCACCACACCAGGCCCAGATGTTACGTTTTAACCAAGAGGTTATGAGACAAAGCATGAACCCGTACGTAAGCTTTGACAGCAAAAGAGAGAAGGGCGCTAAGTAGGATTGGATGAGCGTTATCCAAGTGCCACTCAATGCTGGTTCACATACATGGAAGTTCAGTATCACTAATAATATCCACTCATACAATTTTGCCTTCTAACTGATCTATTTTTAAAGCAAACCTAGATAGATGCATTTTTAAAATCTACTGATAAGAAATTAGGAGCAATTTGTTAAGATGTACATTCCCAGCATTGCAGTGATCATAATTTCCCCCCTCCATTGTGTGCAAAATTGATAGCGTTTTAATGTTTATTTTTTGTTTCAGTCATTCACGTGTCTCTTCTTCACTAGTGACGGAAAGAACACAGACTTGAAGTCAGCGAGACCGAGGTTTGCCTTCCGCCTTTGTCATGGGAGAGCTGTTTCCCTGGAGCGAATTTCCACCTCCTTCAGCTTTGTTCAGTTTCCATCTCACAGAGTCACCCTGAGGACTACATGAGAACACATGTGAAGGACCTAAATCAGGTCTCAGTAAACAGTGAATTCTCTTCTTTTCCCTGAAATTATAAAATGACCATGGCATATCTTTTTATTTTTGTCAGCCTGTAAAGTACAAGGGTCTTTGAAACTTTCAGCGGTTGGAAGATTTTAGAATCGTGTTTCCATGGACATAGTTCACTTTAACCAAACATTTCTCCTGATAGTAATTTAGCTCAGGTAAAAGATAAACACTCATTTGACGAAATATATTGCTCACATTTTTATCATTTGTAATGGATGTGTCATCTAAGCAAGAGATCAAAGGACTTTTCAAGTAAAAAATACTTGCAATTTGTAAGGATATAGTTAACTATTGTATTTAATTGATAGGTAAACTAACTTGCATATTCTGTCTACCTTCATGAATGGTAAATATGTGGTAAACATACCCCACTCTCTTCTTCTGCAGCCTTACCAGCTGTCACAAGTTGACCACAACACCGTTTCCTGTTGATCCTCCAAATTTTCAGTACAGTACTCCAAGCAGCCACCACCAAGCAGGAGTTGATTTATTAGTTTAAATCTATTTATCTTCCTTGAGTTAGACTATTTTCCAAGTGCTGGCTACATTAAAGATGTATTTACATAATGGAACCCAAAGGTTTATTTGCATACCTCTTTTCTATTGAGTTTTAATGTTCAATATAGAACATCCTTGAAAATGTACTTATTCAGCATTTTAAATTGGGCCAGACACAATTAAATTCCCAATACATTAACCCCCAGAGAGAAATGATTTCCTGAAAATTCTTCCTCTCTCCTATTCAGCGAAAATAATATGCACCCAGTTCCCCAAGAACTCTCTCCACCCCCACACTGGGCCCCATCTTTCTACTTACTGTATTTTACCTTTGCTCCCATCTTCTGCCTACTCCATGACCTGAATCCATCAAGTTTCTGCCTTCTGTCTCGATCTTCAGTGTTTCCTTCTCCTGATCTTCTCCCACTCAGATTTCATGGGAAATTACCATCCTATCTGGCTCCTCCATCACCAGCACGTGATTCCTGATGTTATCTGGCCCTCAGGAGCCAATTCTACATAACCTCAGTTGGTTCCATTCTCCATCCACTTCATCAGAGCTTCTAAATCTTCTCAGTCTCCACCTCCTGCCTCCTTTGACTCAACAGATGCCAACCTGTCATAGAGAACACAGGTGCGTTAGGTATGGACTGCCTCTGCTGTCCTGAGCTCTGCCTGCTCCTCTGCATCTACTTGTATTGACTTGGCCTCAACTTCTTTCTTAACGAGGTCCCTGCCTCCCCTTGGCCCCTGGGTCCCTCATCTTATCCTGAACACTATGCCATTATTTTCCTACCTCTCGCCTAACACACCTTTGAAATTTTTGCTTGCATGAATTCCCTTGAACCTAGAAATGAGACCAAGAGAATGCCTCACAAAAATAAACTAGCAAGCAAACAATAACAAAACAGAAAAAAAAATCAACAAAAACTAGAACTTAACGCTGCCAAAATGCTTGGAGTTTCACCTAAAAATGTGTGCTTCATCTCACCTCTGTGTGCTTTCCATCTTGCTCCCTCTGCCTGGGGTAAAATTTTACCTATTTCTCTACATCGAAATGTTGCCCACACTTTTTTTTTTTTTTTTTTTTGACAGGGTCTTGCTCTGTTGCCCAGGCTGCAGTGTAGTGGTGCAATCACAGCTCACTGCAGACTTGACCTCCTGTGCTCAAGCGATCCTCCCACTTCAGCCTCCCAAAGTACTGGGATTATAGGCATGAGCCACCACACCTAATGTCTGCCCACTCTTTAAGACCCAAATCAAATTTATTTTCCCTCCCAACATCCATCCCCAAATGCAAATAGCCACCTGCTTCCCTGGACTTCAGTAGCAACCTATGCCTCTCTTACTGACCTCATCTCTTTTTTCTTCTTTGTATCGTAATTACCCGTACATCTGATCTCATAACTACTGGAAGTTAAATAAGGTCCCCAGAGTGCCCAACACATGATTATAGATAGTAGGTACTTACTTAGCAATGGCCACTTGCTAAGGGGTGAGAAATCTGATGCACAAAAGCCTTAGCAACATGCCTTAAATCACGAAGCTTGCAAGTGGCAAGGTTGCCACCAATTTTAGTGTTCTTTCAACTCCTTATACACCAAATGTTGCTTCAATCAGATCACAATTACACAATGTTTGTGCTCTGTAGCAAGTTTCTTTGAATATCTGCCTTCTGAAGACTTTTCAGTTTATTTCATGTTGCACACAGTAGGAGCTAAATTATTGTTGGATGAATCAGTAAGTGAACAAGTTTGGGATGGTGATATTCATAAAGCTTAAATTTGTTATAGGTTAAAACCAATCAGAAGTGTTTGGAGAGTGGGCACATCAGGGAGGACAACACCACTCCTCGCCAGCAGCATGCTCATGGGAGCCAAGTGAGCTGTTTGCTGTGCACTCCGGGACTGCTGCCCCTCAGCCCAACCACAAGGTTCCATTCTTTTTTGTTTTGCTACATTTGCATATTTAGGATTTTGACAATTTAACATATTTTTTAAAATTATAACATAAATGCCATTTCCCCTGAAATCTAGCTGTCAAATTCTGATTCTTAAGGTCAAAGATGAAAAAAACATCAGTCATAAGGAAAATTATTAGATGATTTACTTCTGCTCCCAAATTTCACACCCAGGAAGCATCTACCAATGTTGAGCCAGAAGATCAACTCCAGATGATTAAAGAAAACTGCTCAAGGACATTTTATTAGCTGCTTTTCATAAGGTCAGATAGAATATAAATTCCAATATATGCACAGCTGGGGACAACCCTGCCGAAGAGAATTTGGGTGGCTTTGTTGCTTTTTGAGTTATTGATAGTAATTGATGTTCACCTGGATCTAAGTTTTATTCTCTTTGACAACGATAGGATTATGTAAAAATCCTATAGCACCACAGGTATTCTCAGGAGATCAAAGCACAGCCCGTGGGTAATAAGCAGTTTGCAAGTGCTGAGGAATGTACACTTTGTTATTGAATGGGACAATTTGTGATTCTGAACAGGGCCGGTGAAAACATTCACGTGAACCCAGAAGAAGATTCTATTATCCGAAGAATGTAAGAGCTCTATTACACCTTTCACACACACACACGCACACACACACAAAGAGGTTTAGTAGCAGATAACCACACTCCAACAAGAAAGGGAGACTGTTAGCCCTCAGCAGAATTTTCCAGTAACTGCTTCACCGAAAAGGCTCTAAATAATCACGAAAAGGTAAACTGAAGGATATAAAGGAATGACTGAGCACATTTAGGTGGGGCAACTAATGCCTGGCTGTGTTTGTTTCTTATTCCTCACTGAAAAACAGGAATTGTGTTTCATGTCTGTGAGCAGGAGCTATAGGACTGAATACAGAGATTAAAATACATCATAATTGCTTCAGTCAAATGAGCAGACTTTATATATAAAAAGGACCTGTAAGTATAATTTAGGCAGTTTTGCATGGAAATGAAGTATCAGTTACAACTCCAGTTTCCAACTACCTTATACAAATTGCCTCCCCAAAATGGATATTTTAATCTCTAATTTATTAAAAGATGAAATGTTGGAATGTTGGATAGATTGAAATCATTTGTCAGATCACGAAGTCCTCATAACATTTCTCAGCCTTAATAACACATCTGCTCTTAGAATGTGGTCTCTTGATAATAGCTGTCTGAAAGTGTCTGAATTTAGGGATTATTTGAGACAACAGATTTCCTTCTATTTGGAATTGAATGAGGCATCTGCTCCCTCACCGTTAGCTTTGTGTGATAGTCTCAAGGCATTCATAAAAGGGCAGATCATTTTGAACATTATAAGAGGGAAAAAAGACCTCTGTTGACAACATGAGATTCAGAAAGAGGAATTAAGAAACTTTAAGGGTTGTATTTTATGTTTAAAAATGTTATTCCATAGTCTGTTTTGCAATCTGGAGAGAACATGGTAGCTAGAACTAGAGTAACGCAATCTTCCAAAACCAACAATTTAGAAAAAACTTTCATAGAACGTTAAGTGGAAACTCACAAAATTTTTATCCAATTTGATTCAGTACAACCAAGAGAACTCAGTGGAAATGGACAGCCACGATCCTTCCAAAGACCATATGCCAAATTAAGTATCCAAATGCAAGACTAGACTAAACAGAATGAAAAATAATACATAAAAATTACCTTCTCCATTTCACTTCTAAGAGAAAATACTCTAAAAGAGGAAACCATAACAAAACCTTTCTGCAAGTTCAAGGATTAACTACAGATACAAAGAAATGCAGGTCAAGCACTCAAACATCTTTGGAGGAGCTTGACTGGTAAGGAAGAAGCCAGAATCAGGCTTTTTTAATTTTTAAAATTAATTTTTAATTTTGTAATTTTAATTACAAAATTACCATTTATATTTGGGCAGATTCATTTCTAAATGAGTGTGTTGCCCTTTTATTTCCACACGCCCACAAAAATATTCTTTACATTTAGAAAAAAGTGAAAGGATTACATACCATCATCCTACAGATAGCTTCACAGATGGCATTAATGGATCCATAACAACAATGAGATAACATTTTCGCTTATCAAACCACACTCTTCCATGAATTAGCCCATATTACATGCACATATACAAACATATACACAAATAATACATAGATTAAATATAATGGCATTTTTACTAGAGTAGATCCTCAGATTGTGTAACTGTGTGAACATGAGTATAATAAAAAAACATGAAAATTGAGCCTTCCTTGAAAAAATACAGCTGTCCTATCACTGACCACATAGGACAACACGTAGGCGTTTTGGAACAACCAAAGGTGTTATGAGAAACACCTCCCCAATTGTCTTCTGTTTCTTCAGGGCGTTCTTATTGATCTTTCTGTTTCATTTGACACCACTGACTACCCCCTCTCTGGGAACCTTTTTGCCTTTGGATTTTCTGCAACACTATTATATCTTGGTACCTCTTGGACAATTCTTCCCTGAATGCAGATTCTTTCCCTCCCCAGAGGAGTTCTCAAAGGGCCGGGGTTGGAGGAAACCATATCTTGTTTAGATATGTGTGGGGCCTTTTCCAGTTGTCCCAGTGAGTGGAGGGAGCTGCTGACATTTAACGGGTGGAGGAGGTGGGGAAAGGGGATAGGAGCAAGAACTTTAAATGGGATATATGGAACAGTTCCACATGACAAACATGTGTTATGCCAAAACATAAACAGCGCTACCCTCTACTGAGTGGGAAACCAATTCTTGACCTCTCGTCCGTTATTTCCGAGCCTCTACTCTTGAGCTCTTTGCCTCAACAGGGGTCAAATCTCCCCTGTACACACAAGACCCCCAAATGTGGCTCTCCCACCTCTTCCTTCAGTGCTACTCCATGCCCTTCATTCACTTCAGTTACTGCCACAGATCTCGTGGCTAGTGGAGACTCACCTCCACCCAGAAGGTGGGCAGATGTCTAATATGTTTTGCTTCCTTCTTTCTCCTTTATCGCCATATCGAAATGATTGGGTTCTGCACATTCTTTTTGTCTATAACTTCTTTTGGAAATGTTTATTTTCCATTCCCTTCCCTTCAATCCTTCCTACACGCTGTTGCTACAATCGTCCTTATGGGACACTCCCCACTGTTTTTGGTAATTCACTATGACAAATCTTGCCTATCAGTTCTCATAGGTTGAGACTCAGGTTATGACTGCTCATCTCACTCTTAATGACTTCCTTTCTCCATTTCACCTTTTATCTTTTCTTTTCTTTCTTTCTCTTTTTTTTTTTTTGAGATGGAGTCTTGCTCTGTCTCCCAGGCTGGAGTGCAGTGGTGCGATGCAACCTCTGCCTCCTGGATTAACGCCATTCTCCTGCCTCAGCCTCCTGAGTAGCTGGGATTACAGGTGCCTGCCACCATGCCAAGCTAATTTTTGTATTTTTAGTAGAGACAGGGTTTCACCATGTTGGCCAGGATGGTCTCAAACTCCTGACCTCAAGATCCACCCGCCTTGGCCTCCCAAAGTGCTGGGATTACAGTCGTGAGACACTGCGCTCGGCCCACCTTTTATCTTTTAACATCCCCTTACCTGGATCTCTGTCCTAGCCAAGCTTCTCTGCCTGACAGAATTATGTGAGTTTTTCATTCTTCCATCCGTACCCTGGTAACTATCTCTAATGCACTAGCCTCCTCTCCTCCATCTCCTCTCCCTCCTCACTTACAGGCTCCATGTGGAGCCATGACAGAGTCTGAGAAAAAAAGGGAAAAACCAGTAATATCAACCCTGTTGTTCTTCAACATTTTGACATGTTGTTCCTTATTGATTTTTTTGTACTAGTTGTGATTTTCAAAACTCTTGTGTTCAAATATGCTTAATTTGACTCCTGAGTTTTTTGGCACCGTTTTAAATTCGGCACCAGATACAAATGCCTCCTTTGCCTCTCCCTCTTCCTAGCCCTGCACAGAAGGGCAGCTCCCTTGCCTCCCATTCTGCTCCTAAACGGCGTCTCTGATGAAGACCTTCAGTGTTGACAGCCCCCTTGATCTGCAGTTTCAGCGCTGATCTAATCCTTGTCTGCTGTCAAGTATACTGTGGGTATACGTTGCCATGGGAGAGTTCTTGTCATCCACAGGGGTAGGGCATTTTGTCCCTCTCTCTACGATCAAGGTTCCCATGCTGTGCTTGCCACAGGGCTAAATATCTCACCCTCCACTCAGTGGGTGCTTAATAAAGAAATCCATATACATCACAGAATGCAAGAGCTGGACAGAGACTGAAACCTCAGATAAGATATCAAGATGCAATAATGAGAATGTCGACCTTAAAGAACACAAGAGAAACAGACGGGCCAAAAAAAAAAAAAAAACCACCACTCACATGATTTTACTATTATTTTGCTTTAAAAATTGTCTGTGAATAGGTTAGATGTCACTTGTCAAGAATCCTGGAAGGACAGAAACAGAAAAGTGAAACGGGCATTGGCACTGTTAGTGGGTTACGGTCTCTGGGAGGTGTCTGAGCACCCCCCGGGTCCTGCTGGGCCACAGCGCATTTGTTATGTTACAACTGCCATTCCCAACTGCCGGGGGCACCCTCTTGGTTCAAACAGTCCATCTCTTTCACAGTGAAAAAGAGTCGAAACAGCTCCTCCTACCTCCGCACGAAAACACATGGCTATCAAATAACAAGGTTAAGTATTTCTGAAGCATGTGGCAGAATACATTAGTTTCATCTCACTGGAGAAAGAAGACGTACCATGTTTGAAGACAGGCACATGGGAATCTGAGGGTGGGGCTTTAGGAACTGAACAGGATTTGGTGACACAGTTTTGAAAATGAGTAGAATCAGATATTCGGACTCTTGAACTTCACGCTTTGGAAAGTTCTGTTCTCTGCCCCTCCCCCAACAGCATGTAAATGAGTTCTGATATTCAGAGACTGGGCAGCTGGGAATCTCGGTCAAACCTGCTGCCTTTCTTCTCGGCGTCCTTTATCTCTTTCCTCCTCCCTCACTTTCCGTTCAGCGACTCCCCTCTCCTTTCCCACCCAAATCCCCTTCCTCACACCCAGATACGGATAACAGCCCTAATGGTACCAGAGCAAAAATTCAGTAAGCCTGAGAGCAATAAATGATTCTTTGGTGTGGCTGCCTTTCTCAATAGTTTCAATGTAGGATACTTTTTATGCAGAGCAGACACAGAAATTATACAGGACCTGTTTCAGACTCTTCTAAAATGCAGTCACTTTTCTTAAGATTTGATTATTTTGAACATTAGACAGGTGGCAAAAGAAATACAGGAACAGGAAAAGACGGATTAGTAAACATGAATTCCGTTGCTGTTACTCTGGGACACACTTGGGGTAACTACCCAATTCCTATTGGGTTATTCAAAAGAGGCATTAGATTGTCCAGTTTTTATAAAAGACAGCAGATTTAGGTGAGATTCCTCAGAGCTACACGGGATGTTGGGGGGAAGGCGCTAAGCTGCAAGGGAGGCTCTCCCTGGGTCTCTCCCCTCCCAGAAAGGCATTTCCCCTGAGCTATTAGCTCACTGGGTCTACTGCCATCTGCAGAACTTCTAGCACAAAAAATTTTAATTTACCGAACAAATAATAACTGGTAGCTGGTAAGCATTCTTGTATCATCAATATTTGAAAACCCAAAAAGGAAGACATTTGAAAATCGTTATATATCTGTCCAAACAGTATTTTATGTTTTCTGACCTCTACGTGACAACATTTCAAAAGACCAGTGTCAAGTATGGATGTCAGTCTGGCAAGCTCAGATATTATAAGGAAACTTTTATGGAAACATAAATAATATGTATATAGATTGAAAGGAAGGAGGAGCATACAACCCAAGGAGATTACAAGAGTTTCAGGAACATCAAAGAATAACACAAGGGAGTGTATTAGTTTCCTGTGGCTGCTATAACAAACTACCCCCCCACCGTCTGGTGGCTTAAAACAACTGAAACTTATTTGCTCAGAGTTCTGGAGGCCAGAAGTCCAAAAATAAGTATGACTGGGTTGAAATCAAGGTGGTGACAGCTGCCACACTCCCTCCTCAGGCTGCAGGGGTGGACTTGTCCTTTGCCTCTTCTGGTTTTGAGTGGCTACCACTTGTCTTACGGCTGCATGGTCCCAATCTGCCTCTGTGGTCACCTCGCCTCCTCCTCTTCCATCTGTATCAAATCTCCCTCTACCTCCCTCTTAGAAGAACACTTGTGATTACATTTAGGCCCCACCAGGACAATCTCCCCATCTCAAGATTCTTAACCACACGTGCAGAGTCCCTTTTTCCATGTGAAGCAACATTTACAGGTTCCAGGGATTAGGACCTGAGAATTTTGTGGGCGATTATTCTGCATACTAACCATAGGAGGCTCAGACGCAGGATGACTTACTGGGCCACGTTCACAGAGGGAGGTGATGAACAAAGGAAGGACAGTCTTCTTTCTTAGGGATGAAACAAGTGGAGCTACTTAACTTCCACTTTGCTTCTAGTTTTTCCTAGATGGGGAACAGTCTTCACATTTGAGATGGTTGAACTCATACCCTTGACAGACAGTTAAAGATCAAGTTGAGGTTGGGCGTGGTGGCTCACCCTGTAATCCCAGCACTTTGGGAGGCTGAGGTGGGTGGATCACTTGGGGCCAGGAGTTCCAGAACAGGCTGGCCAATACAGTGAGATCCTGTTTCTAATGAAAATACAAAAATTAGCCAGACATGGTGGCAGGTACCTGTAATCCCAGCTACCAGAGAGGCTGAGGTGGGAAGATTGGCTGAACCCAGGAGGCAGAGGTTGCAGTGAGCTGAGTTCGTGCCACTGCACTCCAGCCTGGGTGACAGACCAAGACTCTGTCTCAAAAAAAAAAAAAAAAAAAAGAATTATTGAACAGAGATTGTGAATAATGTGAGATCACATCAAGTTTAGAAAGGATCTCTAAAAAGGCTGGAATTTAGGCCCCCAAACCTGTTGTACAAGTATAGTGTAAATATTAATAGAAATATATGTGAAACAAAATAAAAATGAAAACATAAAACTTTGCGCCTACTTCAAGATTAATACAAGTCAGCATTATGCTCTAGCCAAAGGAAGATGTTGTCATTGCTGACTGTTCCAATCATCGAAGTAGAGTGTCCTAATTATGGGAATAATAAAAATTGTGGAAAACATGTTAGAGTGGAGAGGACATGAGTCAAGTCGACCTTGGTGACATGAGCAAATTACTTACAATTTCTAAGGTTTTCTTTACTTACCTATACTACGCATGCCTTCAAGGGTTAGTATGAGGAGTAAAATAAATAAAGAATTAAGGGTCTGGCACCGGGTAAGTTTTAAATAATATGAGTTCACTTCTTCCTTTCTCCTCCTTTTGTTTCTACTGTAAAAGGCCAGTAATGGATGAATAGTGAGTTAATTTAATTCTGGTCCCCACATTTTAAGGAATGCAATGGCAAACTACGGGCACAGCCAAGGGAAGCGTGCTAGAACGGTGAAGTGGCTGGAAACTGCGTCTCATTGTGATAATAATATCTTACGTTTTCATAACATCTGACAATTTTCAGAGGGTTTGATTCCGCAAAACAATACTACTAGGTAAACAGAAAAGTGTAAAAATGCCATCTTATACATGACTCTATAAATGACCAGAGCAATTAAGTGGCCCACCAAAGGTCACATTGATCATTCGCAGCAGCAGGACCCCAAACGCAAGTTTACTGAGCACTCACCTAGTCATTTCCTCTTTCTTACAAGCAGTGGTGGAGGGATTGGGAAAACATTATTCTGGGGACACCTAAGGGAAGATGTGATAACCGTCTTCATGTGTTAGCAGGATTATCCTGTAGTAAAGGGAACAGACTACTCCCTCCAATGTACAGACCAGGATTCATCGGTGGAAATTACAGTCAGACCAACTTTGGCTCAACTTCAGGGGGAGCTTTGGAACCATTTGTGGTAAGCAGTAATAGACTCAGGGTGACTAGTGAGATATTCAGGAATGCAGAGAAGGGCTGCCTGCATCAGGGTATCAGTTACACTGGCCCGTTCATTTATTCTAATGTTAAACACAGGATTATTGAGCAAAACCCTGTGCTGGGCGTTGTGGGAGATGGAACGATCATTAAGATGTTGTTCCCAACCACGCGTCTCGCCTCAGATGCCCCCTACAACTTTAGAAATCATACGAGGGTTTGACATTTTTATTTAAACAGATTTTTAAGACATTTGGGAAAACACAATTGGCATCAACAGTGGAGACTTCAGCAACTGACAGAATGATGCTTTTACCCACCTAAATGCTGCTTTATTTCCCAATGCCGAAAGGACATGTGGACAAGTGTGTGTGGTCCTGGGAGCACCGTGTTCATCTTTCTAAGCTAGAAACCGACACCATGACAAGGTGATGAGTGTCTTCTCTCTCTCTCTTCTCCTTCTGAGAGAAGCCATTCTGCTTATTCTTGTACAGTCTAGAATGGTAGCTGTAATTTGGAAGGAGGTCAGGTCAGTTTCTCTAATTCTGCCTGTCCTCGAAATGGTTAGAATGTAACCATGTGCTATTCTAAAGTGTTTCAATATTTGCATTTCTAATTCCTATAAATTATAAGGATTTATTTTATGAAACTTGGAAAGATCACTATTTGTCTCGAATTATACCAGTTTTGCCGGCATCACACCAGAACGCAGAATTGTGGAACATATGAGATAGAAACCTGACACTCAGTTCTCTGCGATGTGTTAAACAGAGAAAGAAAAATAGTACTGCTGTATAAAAAGCTGGATAATCAGTCTCCAACCTCAAATTATAAGATTAAATCAATAAAGAAAACAATGGAAAGTGTACACTCACATCAGAACTGCTGAAGAGAGTGTAAGGGGCGTGATGGAGATGGAGGAAGGCAATCAAAGCAAACATTCTTAAATTGCTACTGAATGTATAATCTGGATTAAAAATGGATTTGCTCAAAACCATTGCTCATGTATATTTCTCTTAAAACAGCATGTTGAAGTATGTTTTGAATGTTTGGAAATTGTTGTTATTGTTTCTTTTGAAAAAAAAGTCTGGCACTTAATGGCACATAGAGAATAATATTTTCAATGATTGAAAGTAGAGAAGAAAGACAAGAATAATCTTTTCCAGCAAATGAGTTTTACAAGCTAGCCCTACTCGTCCGCAAGCAATTTCCAGCCCACAAGATTTTCCCAGGCCTTCTCACATTTTATTTTAGTTTCAAAATAATGATGCATCTGGTGACAGCATGCCATCAGAGCCTTAAGAAATCACCAAAAACAGCTCCCTGGATCAGAGTTCCAAATTTTATCAAAATTCTTACTTCCCACAGACTGATTTATCACTGATATGATCTCCCCAAGCCCCTATCTCTCCCAAAGAATGCAGACCTATGATGAATCACTAATTAAAATAGACCTTGAATTCTTCATTTAACTGCTGCATGCATACAGATTTCTTCTTTGATTAATGATTACTTTAAGAAGTAAAGATTTAAAACCTTAATTGTTTCCAAAAGTTATTATTTCATTTTTTTATTGCTTAAAATAGAAGTGAACTACAACTTTAAGGGCTTGTGAATGATTAAAAATTTGCTTCCAGCAAAATTTTTTTTTTTGGCTCGTGCCTGTAATCCCAGCACTTTGGGAGGCCAAGACGGGCAGATCAACTGAGGTCAGGAGTTCGAGACCAGCCTGACCAACATGGTGAAACCCCCTCTCTACTAAAAATACAAAAATTAGCTGGGTGTGGTGGCATGCGCCTGTAATCCCAGCTATTCAGGAGACTGAGGCAGGAGACCTTCCTGAACCTGGGAAGCAGAGGCTGCAGTGAACCAAGATTGTGCCATTGCACTCCAGCCTGGGCGACAAAGCTAGACTTCATCTTAAAAAAAAAAAATTGCTTTCACTATAAGAACTACAAAAAAAAAAAAGGTGATATTTTTTTTTTTTCTCTTTTCAATGGCTTTACAGGACAGAGTCTTGTACCTCCGGAATAGGAAAAAGACTGTTCTAATTGTATTTAATTAACAAAATATTAAATTAGGATACAATCCTCTTACTTGATTCATACCCTTCCTTCCAGCACTCATTTCTCATCTAAACTGGAATCTTGAGGTTAAAAATAATGGAGTTTCACCCAGTTTTGACTCCCTGTCTTCTTTCTGAGTCTGCGAATATTTGGCTATCATGGTCTCAAATGACTTATTGCTAGAAGAATGTAATGCCAGAAGACTATTTAGAATTGTAATGGTTACAGAATCCTAGAGTAATGGTTACAGAATCTTAGAGAGAAGGAATTCTGCATCCTCCCTGTGGGTCTTCACTTCTGTTCAAAGGAAAATCTATCCTATGTTTTAAAGGGCGCCAGCGAAACAGATTCTGTCATTTTCCTTGAAGACACATTCCTGTGTCTCACAACTACCTATATGGGAAAACATTTTATATATTTAAACTAAATCCTTCATATTCCAGAAGACATTCATTTAATTTCCCTCCTTGGGAACATTGAAAAATAGTCTGTTACTGTCCTCTGCATAACAGTCCTGGGCCTTGGAAGTTGGGAATCACCTTACCCTGCCTCTCTCTCTCCTTCATGTCAGTTAATCTTCCCCCACTGTCCTGAGCAAATACTCCCATTACAGATGATTTGCTTCAAAGTCTATATTCCATGATGAACCGCTTTAAGAAATCTGAACTAAGTATTTTAATGTTTAGCACAGCACTCCTCTTTTAGGCGTTGGGCCTGGGCCCCCTTTCTCACTGGCTTCAGTAGCTGTACCATCACGAGCAAGTTGCTTACTAAAGTGGAACTAATAACGCATTCCACAGAAGTTAGTTGACAAAACTCAGGGAAATAATGCACAGGAAATGCTTAGTTCATTGGCTAGTACACAGTAAGTCTTTAATAAATGTTAGTTTAATTTTACATCAGTAACTTATCTGCTTGATTATCAAATCCATGGACTCAGATGTCGGGCTGTTATAAACTTGGGGAATTACCACGGACTGGAGAGTTGGCCTCTTGTATGTGTCTTTAAAACTCACGTGACATCTAAGTTAAGATTTAATATTGGTTGACACCAAGCCTGATTCTTTTTGATACCTGAATCACTTCCTAATAACATGATGAGCACCAACAGAACCCTAGCACCTTGGAAAGGTTTAAGTGGACAGAGGTTAAAAAGATCCAAGAAATGTCTCCTTCATGATTAATTTTACTTACAGATTTGGGCTTTCCAGGGTAAGTCTTTGCAAATGCTTGTCTCATTTATTGCTCAATGTTAACATTTTCTTTAACCCATCTGGAGGAGGGTGAGAGTTGAGAGTGTCCCTGATCAAATCCAGAAGAGACTATTAGGATGTAGTCCAAAACACGAGATTCAAAGAAAGGGTTGATGCTGCAGGATCGTGGTTACAGTGAGATGGTGTTCAGGAAGCAGCTGAGATTCATTGCTATGAGCAGCCTCACTTTGAGCTGGGTCCTGATTTGGGCAGGGAGCTCAGAAAAAGGAGCTGATTAAGAGATGCAAGAAGGGAGAGTTTCAGGAACACAATCACACGCATCCTATGTGTTGGGGACAGCTTGGTTTACACCCACATCTCAGAGAGGGCTTTGCTTGAAGAAGGTATGCTATTGTGTGCTGAACTGGGAATGGGGAAAACATTGGCCTAAATTACACTTGTACTTTCCAAAGCATTAGCCATCAAGTGAAAATTTTATAAGACTCTCTAGGGTACTTCACATAGTTGAAGCACACTACATTGAGTGTGCTAGGAAAGCACCTTAGTTCCCTGTGCTGTTGAAGTTTCTGCAGTCTCTAAGTTCAGAGGTACTAATGAAGGCTGTCCCGACACAGGGACCATGGATCTTGCTCATACATGCACAAATGTGGCTAAGAGCAATCAACCAGGCCTGACTGCCTTTCTTTACTTCCCCCCTCCCTCCCTCCTTTTTTCTCTCCTTTCCTCATGCAAATATCAAGCAGTTTTGCTCATTCTTTAGTTCTGGATCCTCTACAGATTTTCAAGTATATCTGAAATGCATCCCAATGATGAAAATCTTAACAGCAGAAAACACTTAACATGGGATATTTATTGAGATAAGATGAAAAAGATGTTTCTTAATTTTATTTTTAAAATAGTATAAAATCTATGTACACAAGGCTATAGTAGATAAGTAGAGAGAATGATGGGTTGATCTAACTGTAGCTGTAGAATCAGAAAGAAAATATTTCTTTTTTAGGGTGATTTCTCAGAATAAGCCTTATACTTTCCAGTGTTCACCAAAAACGCAGACAAAATTACGAGGTTGACCCTTTTTTTCAATCTATTTCCTCTCACTATATAGGCGTTGCCAGAAGAGGAAGCATGTTGGTTCAAACTTTCAAAAAAAACCTATTTCTGAAGGGAAGTTGTACTCTAAATGATTATTAGATGTTAGATTAGATTATTATTATTATTAGATGTTAGATTATTAGATGTTCTTTCTAGCAAAACCTTGGCAAACAGGATAAAATTTATGATTTGCAGGTAAAATACCAAGAGGGTAGAATTGCCTACTCACCGGCATCAAATCCTAGTTTTGATGAAAGGCTCCTTTCAAAGTCTCAGGGTCTCATTTCCTAGACTTGGAGTGTGCCAGAGCTGGAAGGACCTTGGATGGTCACTAGTCTCAACCTCTAGTTTTACACTGGGGACCTAGGACCCCCAAGAGAGATAAGTGACTTGTACAAGATCCCCAGTTAGTATTATAATTAGCAGGGCCAGGATTGGAAGGGTGTTCTCCTGAGTCCAGGCTGAATGCTTTTTCCGCTACAACATTGCATCTTCTCTTGACAGAAATGGAACCTGCATCAGAAGAAGTCTCCTGAGAGATGCCATGTGGGTTTTTTTTAAAGTGTGATGCATTTTTTAATCCACTTTGAGAAAAATGCTGCCAAACTCTTCTCTAGGGAGTAGAGCCTCTATAAGGGGAGGAGGAGATCACAATGAATAATCATTCCTTTAACACCTAGACTGCATCCCAAAGGCCACAGCCACCCTGGGGAAGATGATCAGATGTGGAGCATCTGAACTGGGTGAGGGAGAAAAAGACACAGAGAAAAGTGGAGGAACTTAGCAGTCAAGGGATATTGGGGTAGAACTGAAAAGTGAGCAAGACTAGAGAATGGAAGAGGTATAGGTAGTAGAAGAGAGGCTCAGATCTTCTCTCTCTATTAGAAATACAGCATTTTCTTTATACATATGAAATGCTTTGTTACAGCCAATGAGAGCCCAATAAAGAACTAGATGGATGCCTTTTGGCTATGCTAGAGTATTGGGAATCCAGTATCTACGTATGAAATGCTTTGTTACAGCCAATGAGAGCCCAATAAAGAACTAGATAGATGCCTTTTGGCTATGCTGGTATTGGGAATCTAGTATCTTTTTAATGTGTGTGTGCTTTTTAAATTCACTAAACCCTTGGGGAGTAGGAGACAGTCTGGGAGAACACAGGAGTCAGGATAGGGGTCAGATGAAAAGAAAAGCATCAAGAGATGAATAGAACTGAAACATAATGATGGGGTGGGACCAGTGCAAAGTGCTTTGTGCCGAAATCAGTGGTGAAATGTTGATCAGTTTCCTTAAGACTGATAAATTCTGAGGATTTCTCCCTTTGTTTTAGAATAATTTCAATTAGGTTTCCCTTGGTTTACAAAAAAAAAAAAAAAAGATAGTTTTAAATTAATCTAAGCCTACAGAATGAGTCTAGGTATGCCAAACTTGGTACATCAAAGTTCCCCCATAAGACTTTTAAAAATCGCTGTATTTTCCAGATAGTATTCAGTATTACAATATCTAGCATATTTCTATACCTGTAGTAGGTGCTGTGTAGATAAGATGCTTTAGGAGCCACCCAATTGTTTGTTAATGAACTTAAGATAGTATACGTGCAATACCAAGTTACTGCTATGCGCATATTCAAGAAGCATTTTTTTCCCGTGTTTTCTTCTCTAAACACAGTCTCAGAATATAAGAAATCTGATGAGATCTCACATCTAATTGATTTGTTTTTCTTTCTTTTCCCACCAACATTGAAAAGGACCTTTTCAGCTATTCCCAGGAATCATGTGGCTTGATACTTCTTAAATTTTCCTCTGCACTACCTGACCACAAAACAATGCAATGATGGGAAAGAACACGTTCTTTCTTTGAATGAAATTCACATTTATTATGAGAGCAAGATTTCGGGGGTTTGCCTGCGACCCTAAAGATGAATCCAAAGACTGGGCAAGAGAAAATAAAAGACAGGTCTTGCTTAAGGGTCTTTCTTACATTCTTGAATGCAGACCATCTGGGTCCCTCCACAGAGAACTGCCTGCTGCCTCTGGAGAAGAGAGCTCCAGCAACCACAGGTGCCTGCAGGTTCCTCAGACTTCCAGAGTGTTCCAGGGAAGGGCCTGCAGCTGATGTTGAACTGCAAGAGCAGTCCTGAGTTCCAACCACATTTTCAGTTATGACTTCTTCAGAAGAGAGTGTCTGAAAAACATAAGATCATTTCTACTCGCATGAAAACACATTCAACAGAGAAAAGAGAAAATCTCTGTCCAGAGACGTACTTAATTTTCATCCTACATTCGGACAAACCCATTAACACTGCAGGTGACTTGCAAGGATAGACCCCCAGGCTGAGACAAGTCTACCGCTGAGATTTTAAAAGTTACCACATTGCAGCCGGGTGCAGTGGCTCACGCCTGTAATCCCAGCACTTTGGGAGGCCGAGACGGGCCGATCATGAGGTCAGGCGATCCAGACCATCCTGGCTAACACAGTGAAACCCCGTCTCTACTGAAAATACAAAAAACTTAGCCAGGTGTGGTGGCGGACACCTGTAGTCCCAGCTACTCAGGAGGCTGAGGCAGGAGAATGGCATGAACCTGGGAGGCAGAACTTACAGTGAGCCAAGATTGCGCCACTGCACTTCAGCCTGGGCCACAGAGCGAGACTCCATCTCAAAAAATAAAAATAAAAAAAGTTACCACATCTTCTCACAGTGAGGACTTTTCTAGGGAAAAAAAATGTAAAGGGGGCATCTTATTTCATCCAGATGAAATACAATTCTAGGCAAAATTTTTTTATTTAAAATTCCGTCATGATAAATTTTACTTTGTTTCTTTTATTTCTAGTACGTAGTTTTGAATAGAAAATTTTACCATTTTCAAATATGGCTTTTAAAACAATCCTAACAGGTACTGTTGCATTATTGTTATTATTATTATTATTATTATTATTCAAATTTCAGGAAATGTACTTCTGTATTGTTTATTTGGAGTAGCTTAAATGTGTACCATCCTTGAAAAGACTGCTGTGTTTTGTTATCCATTTGAATTAAAGTGCTTAGAATTCAGTATCACCAGCAGCAAATGACCTTTTTAAATACACCTAATTTACTGAGTCCATTAGGTTTATGATAATAAATAAATCCTCTGCAATTCTTCATAATAACAATAATGCCTTTCAAATGATTCTGCACTTAATGGCCAATTTCAGAGCATTAAATGTTGTTAACAATCAATTTACTGGATATTATTGTGCTTCAGTTTATAAATATCAAATTATATAGGTCATAGTATTACCTTTGCAGGCCAGTTGCAGGATTTATATCGATGTCCTGTAGAATAATTGCCAGACATTTTATCATGCTGTTTCTTTAAAGAAGTCTGATTCTCGGCAGGTTCCTAGGCTTTTGCACTGACACTTTTCCCTAACTTTTTCCCCCTCAGGATCAGGTAATTAAAAGGGTATTGATGCAAAGGGAAGCCGAGCACCACATGGCTTGGCAAAGTGTTTCCATAAAGTTCTGTCCTGTAGCTGTGGATACAAACTCAAGCTGGTCATGTGCAGAACTCCAGCATGTCGAGCCCACTACCCCTCGGCACAGCCAAATGTTTCAGCAGCTGCCCTTTTGTCCTGTTTCTTAAATAAACAAAGAACAGATACAAATTAATGACCTAAATTTATGGCAAAACACACTGCCTTCCCAGAGCAAATAGCCTTAAAAGAACAGATGCTAAAATAACATTTCTTACCCACAGACCCCCAGAGAAGACACGTCTGTAAGCACATTAGTTTATATTCTATAGAATCTAATAATTTGTAGAAATGTAATCGCATTGTGCAATGTCACACTTAGGCCGACTTCACGAGCTTCCAGGCATGGGCAGAGGGCACTCACATGGTTTGTTCCACGATCCGCCGCTCCATTCTGCTCCAGGATCTTAAATCACTTTATTTCACCTTTGCATTTTATTAGGCTTTTTTGCCCTGAAAGATCCAAAGATCATGTTTCTAGGATTTTAAATCATACCTGACGATGGGAGTTGATTGACATGATCGCTACTATGATTTCTAAAGAATGTCAGGAATGTCAGGAAATCTTTGTTTTGCTCTGAACCGCAGGACAGAATTGTAGAAAAATGGGGTTGTTCTTGTTTAACTCAGTTCAAAATTTGCTTTCTGCTTTTTTTTTTTTGTCTTAGTTTTTGTTTTAGCCAATGCCAACTACACATAACAAAAAGCCGATGGAAACAATGAAAACCTCGCTGCCGACTTTGCATCCAGAGCCTTAGCAGTAGCTTCATCATTTATGGCACATGGGGAGGAAGCTAGGTCACCTCCAGGCAGGCATTGTAATGAAAAGGTACAGTATGTTCATTGGCCACACGTTGCGCATTCTCTTTATCCCACACTGTACAATATTTCCCATCTTATTCAATAATTTAATATACATTTTCTTGTCAAGCTTCTTGGCAGCAGGCTATGCAGCTTGCAAGATGGACCGAGAATGCCACAGGTGGGCTGATTAGCGGGTGGCATTTCTGAATTCTAACAAGCTGTTAGCATTATGTCTGTTTGCTTTAGGTACAGATGTGAAATGATTTGACAGTAGATTTCAGAAGTGTGTGAGTACATTTTTGTATGTCAAACTATGGAAACACGGGGTTTTAAAAATTTCACACATTGATGGGATGTATTGTATTTATTAATTTCAGAAAGTATATGCCACTGACATGGCATAAAAATTAAAAAGCAGTCTCCATAAAGTATAAAATGAACAGATTGAATAAACATCCCACTCCCAGTTAATCAGAAAGTCTTATCTCGCGCTTCAGAAGAAGTCAGAGGTTGGAATAGCTCAGCCAGAAAATAAGAGTCTTTGGAAAGTTTGTTTTAATTGGTCTTATAGTATGATGGTGATTTAAAAAAAAAGACAGAAAGAGAAAAGAAGCAAAAGGGAAAAACAACCACCACACATAACAAACGGCAAGCAGAATGCTTGCCAGTCACATTAAGTGACACCTGCCCTTGTCTAAAATTTCAAAGGTGATTTCAGGATGGATAAAGGAAAGTCTGCCTAACATACAAAAGGGAAATTTAAAATAGATCTTAGAAATTTAAATTTCGGTATATGCCAAGGCTACGTTGCAGACGTGAAAACTGAGAGACACCCAAAAGTTAGAGCGCGAACTGGCTGGCATCTAAAGGTCATTCCAGGTAACTCAGGGGAAGAAGCCCTTTCTTTCTTTCTCAGGACGGCTCAGCCATGAAGCAGGAGGGACTCAAAGGGAAATACTCGTGCTCAGGCTTACAGGGACAATTCCGCTTTGAGGCTATGGCAGAGGATTTGGATGGTTCCACGGTACTCCAATGCGTTCTGTTCCCCAGCCCTTGGGGAATCCATCATCACAAAATCCATCCCCGCCTCGACCTGTGGCAGAGCCTTACAGTAGCTGTAGATGGGAGGATGCCTCCATCCTTCTTTGGGAGGATCTGAGAAGTCCCTCAATCACATTGTAATGGGTCAGAAGGAAGACCTGAGCATAGCAGACCCCAGAGTTAACCCCAATTGCATACCCAGGAAGCTCTGGGTGGGCAGCAGGGATCCCCCAAAGGGACATGGGCAACATGGGTCAGAATTCTGTTGCCATCAGGCACAAGAGATGGGGGCTTCAGGATGGAACAGGATGGAAGTGCCGGGCAGCGCATCTGTCGTCAGGCGTAAGGAGTCATCACAGTCAGTACCAGGCAACATGAAAGAGGCTCAGATTTTTGTCTCCATCATTACCGTGGACTGTAAGAGGGCTAAATGATCTTAAAGTATCGCTAATACGGCACTCTGAATTTACAGATGAAAACCATGGCTTAGAGAGGGAAAGTGTCAAATCACTTTACAAGCAGGGCTGCATTTGTTCATCGCAGCAGTGCTATGAGGTGAACAGAGAAAGCATGCTTCCCAGGTGAGTAAATAGACTCGGGGTGAGCCGTTTGCTCACGGTCGCACAGCTGGGCTTCTAAAGCCTGAGTCCACCACTGCAAAGTGGTTACTAAAGTATCTTTTTAATAATCACATTCATCTGATAAATATTTCCTGGGCATTGACCTTGTGTCGGACACTGTTCTAGGTACCGAGAATGAGCAGGGAATAACATAGACAAAATTCCTGCCCGTGGGGATTCTGCCTGCTGGTGGGAGACACCAAGAATAAACAAAGTGAGTGTCTTGCATAGCAGTTAAGAAGGTGAAAGGGCTAGGGAGGAAAATGAAGCAGCCGTGGGTGAGTCAGAGCGTGGAGGGTTGGGATGACTGTGGTCAGAGAAGACCTCCCTGGAGGGAGAGAAGCAGTGAGCCACACGGAGATTGATCAGGTACTGGCATTCCAGCCAGAGGGAACCAGTGCAAAGTCCTGAGCCAGGAGCAACTTTGCAAGATCCAGGCACAGTGAGTCAGTGTGGCTGGGACAGCCGAAGCTGGGGGACAGTCGTGGGGCAGCAGTTACAAGGCAGTCTGCGCAAGGTGACAAGTGGGGTGTGGGGCCTTGAGGCCATTGTAGAGACAAAAAGCATTTCCAAAGGTCATCAGGGGACTCTCGTTATTGTAAAAATACTATATATATATATTTGGTTTTTAAGAGACAGGGTCTTACTCTGTTGCCCAGGCTGGAGCACAGTGCCTATTCACAGTCGCAGCCACACTAGAGATCAGCACAAGAGTTTTGACCTGCTGCATTTCCCATCTGGGCTGGTTCACTCCTCCTCAGGCAGCATGTGGTCACCACAATGATGCTGAACTTAGCGCAGTCTCCCCATGGGCCAACCGCACTTACAGCCCAGAGCTCCTGGCCTCAGGTGATGCTTCTGCCTCAGCCTTCCTGAGTGGTGGGGGTCCCTAAATGTCTTATATTCTTTATCCCCTTTTTTTGAGATAGAGTCTCATTCTGTTGCCCAGGCTGGAGTGCAGTGGTGTGATCTCGGCTCACTGCGAACTCCGCCTGCGTGGTTCAAGCGATTCTCCTCCCTCAGTCTCCCACATAGCTGGAATTACAGGCATGCACCACCACACCCGGCTAATTTTTGTATTTTTAGTAGAGACAGGGTTTTGCTATGTTGGCCAGGCTGGTCTCGAACTCCTGACTTCAAATGATCCGCCCACCTCAGCCTCCCAAAGTGCTGGGATGTCAGGCATGAGCCACCGTGCCTGGCCCTAAATGCCTTATGTTCTTTTAAAGCAGAGCAGTCTACATTCCACGAGACAGACTTCCAGGTCAGCTTTTGGAGCCCAACTCATTTAAAAATGGGAGCCTTCCTTTCTGTATGAAATAGTCCAGAAATCACACTGACCTGTCTTGGGGGTCAAGCACTGTCAAGCACTTTACACACACAATTGGAACCTTCTCTCGCTCAAAATGGCCCTTATAAAGTTTGTCATGGTTTTCCTCAGCGTATCATGGTCTCCTCCTCTTGCCATATAAAATTGTCTTTCTTAGACATCTCCAACACTTTCAACAAGCAACAATTAAAAATAATCGTCATCTTAGCTCCTAGATCTTAGAGACTATATTTTCCTGTCTTCTTTTTTAATTAGTTTTTCTCATAATAGGCCTTTGGCTAAAAAGATATTCCACAGCCTCAAGTATGACAGTTATAAGAAAAGAGGTATAATATGGCACCCACGGGGAAACCCTTCCTGACTCACCTCAACCTGAGGATCTGTGTCATCACCCTTAGCCTCAGTGGCTGGTGTATTGCAGGGGCTTAATCAAAATCTGTTGCCTGTTAAAAGGCACTTCCATCAGAAAAAGAAAGTGGCCACACAGCATAGGAAAACTGTTTTGAATTTTACCTTCTCAATACTATTGGAATGTGGGTTATTTCCTCCTCCATCACACAACCTACTTCCAGAAATAGCACGTGCAAGAAGAAGGTGACTCCACCCTCGGAGGGCTTGCAGCTAACTCCTGGGTCAGCATCTTGGGATGGGGTTTATACACAGACCCTCCACTGGGTGTTATTCCTGGCTGTGGGGCTTTGATGTATCCCACCATCCAGGGGTGCCTAGGGAGAAGTCAGCGTCCACAAACACGGCCTGACCTCTCGCGTTTGTGCAGCTGCCGCGGGTTGTTTCGGCCTCCCCGCTGCAGGCCAGCTGCCTCACGCTGCCATCGCGTGCCTGCCATCACTCACCCTCACGGTCATCCCCAGGACCCAGCCGGCTTTTCCGAGGACTTGAAGCTTCCTCCGCCCCAACCCCGACCTCACCACACACACACTACCTTTAAAAAGCCCAAGTCATGAAATAGATACCAGTCGACATTTATTTTCAGCACAAGGCAAAAAAAAAAAAAAAAGATCTCCTTTAAAAACCAACACCAATATTTGTAAAGAACCTTTCTTTATTACCAAGTGCCATCTCTGTGCAGAAGGAGAATGCTGCTGGTCTGTCATGTGGAGGACCAGCACTTGAGTGATGCGTTTGGAGAGATGATGGATTTGCGCTGATCCATCCACACTCCCAGCTTGCCTGGTCCCCCCTGTGACCAATGGCAGGCATTTGCGAGACAGCTGGCGGGGTGAGGGGTGCAGGCGGAGGCTGTGCTACGGGCTCACTGGCCTCTGCACGGATCAAAGACTCATTAGCATCCCGCTCTCACCAAATCAACTTATTGGCTCAGACAATCTGTATTGCTTTAAATCTTCAAACAGCTATAAAATGTATTTGTCAACTAAGCAGGGTTAGGATTTGGTTTTTGACAGTTCCCATCCAAAGACAAAAAAAGTACACACCCCCAAAGCTGCACCTATTGCATATGTTGTCACTGTAGGTTGGGTTTTTTTGGCAAATACAAATTAAAAATTATATCTGAAAGTACTAAAATAGGACAAATAGGCCACAAGAAAACGAAGGCAATATCTCATCTGGAAGATCTGGTGACAAACCACTCAAAATGTTGCTGAATGGCTTATGATGCCTCAAGAATTTTCTGAAAGATTTACAAGATTGTAGCATTTACACTGTGACCATGAGTGTTTTCTAGTCTGTTGAATATTATTGTTTGTGTGACTCAGTGGATGAAATGAAAGTTGAGGACTCAAAAGACACTTCGTTTTAATTTAGATTCTACCACTGAGTGACTCCTGACTAATAGCAAGTTATTTTCCTCCTCTGTCTCCTAAATTTGCTGGGCACAAAACAGCAATTGCAAGAGTCCATTATTTGCCCTTTGGGTAAACTGTGGAAAGAAGATTTTTTTTAAAATGGAAAGGACTCTTTATGCAATAGGAAGGTCTAGCTACAGGATACTGAGAATTGCTTTTCTGCATAAGGGAAAATGTACTGTGGATGTGAACGTTACATTTGGGCTATGTACGTTTGCCCATTCTGACGATTCTCTGTGTAGGCTGTCCAGTCTGCTGGAAATAGCAGAGGCACCAATCTTTCTGCTGTTCATTTTCCTTTTAAGAATCCTCCGGTTCCCATTACGTTATTGCCTGGAAGGAAAGGAAGGCAGCAGCCTGTTTTCCAGTTGGAGCCTGATGCGATCTGTGTGGTTCCTGGGTACTGAGAGAGAGCTCAGGGAAGATGCAGGCTTTGTGACTCTCACCCTCCAGCGAGGCTCCAGTGGCGATGTCGGCCATGGCACTGGCACCTCGGTGAAGGCTGCTAGGGCTGTGACCTCCTGTGACTCTGGTCTACCTGTCCAATTCACTGAGATGTTAACCCTGGGACGGCCAGCCTCTTGGTTTGGTGGTGTCAAATATAGACATGGGGGAGGAGAGAAGAAGAGCAGTCATTTAGTTAGAGCCCAAAAGGAAATCATGAAAACTATATAAACATCTTTTTTTTAAAGGCTTAAAAAAGCCTCACGTTGCACGGAGCAAGCAGGAAACAGCTGTTGAGTGGAGGGGGTAATGGATGGCGGGTCTGGTGAGCAGCGCGGAGGAGATGGCTCTGTGGTCCTGGGCAGGGGTGAGGATGCTCCTGCCAGGGGAAGGGAGTGCGTCAGGGCAATCAATCAAGTCAGGAATTTCAACCATCGGGTCTGCAGTGAGGATTTGCTTCCCAGTGGGTTGCATTTTCTCACTCATAATTCTCTTCAGTGGAAAAGAGAAAGGAAAGGGGGAAACTTTAGGATCATTTCTATTATGAGGGGATCAGACTGAGTAAAAACACTTCCCATTTTAAAGCTGACCTGTCATGAAGGACCTTGTGTCTTTTCCTCTTTGCTAAGCATGTAATTAGGCACTTGAATTCCTAACCACAATACAGAGGTTAGATAATGGGTGTACAGTTGTTTATAGGACTTAAGGCTGACTTTAAAATCGGAGATGCCTGCTCTATGAGTCCTTAGACGTTTTCTGAGCCTGACTGTTTCAGATTTTCCATCCTGGCACTTCTGTCCTCTTATGCAGTGACTCCCTGTATGGTATTTTATGCAAATCAAATAGTAGGTCGACAGGCATATTAGCATTTTTAATAGTTTAAATTATTTCACTTGAGTATCTATAAATTAGATTTTTCAGATGCTTTGCTGTGTATTCATACTTACTCATACAAGGTTAAATTTCTATTAGACTAATAAGCCAGTGCATTTCTTAAATGATATTAATAAAATATGTGTAAGGAATTTTAGCTGGAAAGTGTGCTTTCACATCCAGATTGAGCATGTTGCTAGTGTTGTGTTGGGTTTTTTTTTTTAATCCTATACATTTTACTAAAAATAAGTTTACCAAAAGAAAAGTCTGCTTTAATTTAATTGTGCTTTAAAAAATCCCATCATCTTCCAGGAATTAGTTACAGTATTGTTAGAATATGAAACCATAGTCAGCAAAAGAAGAACCCCACATAAAAGAAATTGTATGATCAGGATGCAGAAACCTATGCATGTACAGGTCTTTTCACCTTCATTTCCTGGGCTGGGTATTTCACGGTTAATGGTGAAAGGAAGGGATTTGGAGACAACCTGGTGCCCTGCTAGGCGGGGTGGAGGCTTTGCTGGGCGCCATGGGATGACAGCATCCTCTTGACGCTGATACAGAGAGAAGGGTCATCGCCATGCCAGGACAGTGACAGCAGGGGCAGCTGCCACCCCCACTGGCACATGCTGCTTGACTCGGTGCCTAAAGATAACAAAACTAGAGCCATAGGAAAACAGAAGAATTCCATTAGCGGGAGCGTTCATCCTCGGGGAGAGGTGAGCAGGCTTCAACCTGCCAAAGTTCCGTGAGTAATGAACGGCCCCGGAAAATTCCTGGATTCCACCATTTTCCACTGTCCTACAGGGTTTTCTATGCCTGTCAGCAATTTTAAATGTATGCTTCTCTGTTGCCTTCCCGACTGCCATGCTGAATTGGCAGCTTGGAAAGCTGAACCTCCTCTTTCCTGGAGGGGCCACTTTCCTCAGTGGGAAGAGCAGTGTTGAACATTTAGGGTAGAAGAGGAGAGAAAACTGGGAAAGGAGTGATGTAAATAAAGGCAGCAGGGATGTAAAGGAAGGAAAGTTTAAACCATTGGAGTTGGGCTAGTGCAGAGCAAGAGGGTAGACAACAGGCAATGAGAATAGTACCTGCCTTCTTCAGTAGAGATCCGGGGCTTATTCCGAAAACATTGTAAAAATAGAAACCCGGAAGTACGAAGAAAAAAAAATTCATCCAAGCAAAGAAAAGCGGGACTATGGCAGTGAGACAAAAATCTGAGGTGCACGAAAGTCAGAACGCTCGCGGTGCAACAGGGAAACACCATAAGAGGAAGGGAAACCTAGGTATCTACACGTTATAGACCTGAAAGTCTAGGGACAATAAGCAAAGCCATCAAAAGAAATTTAAATCTTAATTAATCTAAATTGTTTGGCAGTGTTATCTCCAGGCTACCTGAACTTCCGGATAATTCCAGGTTAACCTGGAAACTCCTGAGTGTCCTGGTAAGTACAGAGGACTGAATGTAGTTAACTCTTTCCTTAAAGACTGAGGAATTCTCCTTGAGGTCAAGTCATCGTGAACTTCAGTTCTTAGTTTTGCTGGACGCCTGTTTTCTCAACTGAGCCCAGTGTTGAAGAGCATGGGCTCTGGAGGGAACCTGAATGCAAACGCTAGCTCTGCTCTTTACCAGTTGTAGGACAGTAACAGCAACTTATTCATAGGATCTTGTGAGGACGGAATGAGATAATGGATATAAATCAATTAGCACAGTGTCTGGCACACGTTAACACTCAATAAATCTTCATTGTTTTATTATTATCACAATCTCCATTCTACACTAGGAGCTACAAAAGCTCTGTTCATCAGTCTGAATATGTTTATCATATCACCTCTCTCAATCACACCTCTGTTTTCTCAGGCTCAATTCTCTCTGCCTTTAAAATAAGATGTATTGGGAGATGGATGAGGCAGGCCAGGAGAGGAGAGGGGATTTTACCAATGGAAGATTCCAGAAAGGTGAGCCACAGTTCATTTTTACTGGTATCTCCAGTCTGATGAATTATTACGTATTTAGGCACAAAGTCATATTTGTGAAATGTCTTCCATTGCACTAATCCTAAAATGGAAATCCACCACCACCTTCTGTTTGCTGTCTCCCAACGCTGGGGTTCTAGTTTCTAAATGAACTCCACATGCAGCTAAGTATCTCTGGTGGTGGATGAAATTTTTAGATTATTTTTAAAACATTGTTTAGCCTTAAATTACTTCATAAAAATAATACAAAAATGAAGTAAACAAACCAAAAAAACTCGAAAGCACTGATTTTCGTGGACCACCGACCCAGGGGCAGCTCCAGACACTAACTCGGGGTCAGCTTCTTAGAGACCCAGGAGTCCCCTCTCCCTACTGCGTGGGAATGGAGTTTAGCATGTGCCTACTCAACAGGGGCCAAGACACGGGAAGCTGCGGGGCAGACAGCGAATACGTTTTCTGGTGAAATCAGAGACTCACATGGACTGCATGGAAAACCTGTGGGGTAGGAAACCGACTCCCCACCTCAAACAGGATCTCAGGGAATCTGATGGGTGAGTCTTAGAACAGATAGATGCTCACAGTCCCCATTTTATGCTTCTTTTAGAAAATGGTATTTGACAGCCCAGAGACTTGTCACGTGATGCAGGAAGCACACACCATCCGGGCCTCTCAGGTACATCTTCCTTCCCCAGGACAAACCCTACTTAGCATGGAGGAGTTAACAAAATCACAGCCCAAGATGGTATGACAGCAGCTTGATTAATAACGATTATCACAGCAGATGGAAAACTGTAGACAAACTTTCCATAGAATGAGTCTACCACAAAATTTCTTGATGAGACAGAAGGATGGTTAGCGACCACAGACTTATTCCTTACTGAACGGAATAAAATTGCTGAATTTCTACTCACCCCTTTTGATAATTTTCACAGATCTCCAGTGGCTTACATTTGAGATTCAGACCCCTCGTTCATGTGTGAAATATACTGCTTACTATGCGGACGTGTGATACTTCATAGGGCAGCGAACGGCGCGTTCCTCCTTAAATGTATGTGTGTGCATGTGTCTCTGAGCAAAAGTGACTACAAAGGTATTCTGTTCAGCACTTCAGCTTTCCAGTGGGTATGGATACTTGGACCTCTGCTGCTGAGAGAAAGCAAGTTTTACACCCACCACCAGAATGTTTTTTGATCATTTGGGTTGTTTTGCTTCGTCCCTGCTTTTTGTTGTTTAATTTCCATTACAGTGCGAATAGCCTCAGCAGACGCTAACCATTAATTCTGGAACACAGAGCCAGCGTCTCTTTTTATTCCCTCCCTCCCGCCACAGCTCATCTCAACATGGAAGAGAAAGGACCTTGCCCTCCTCCTTGTGCCGCTGCTGGAAGGAGAAAGAGCCCTCCGTCCCCTCACGTCTGCTGCAGGACAGGGGGCCCAAGAGGGCCTCAGCACACTGGCTGCAAGACAGAGACCAGTGACCAGAGCCAAAGCAAGTGGAAAGCAAGGAAAGGCTCCTCTCTTGGATCCAAAGAGCCTCCCGGTGCTGGGTAAAGATGCCAGTCGGTGCACGAGTCTTCAAATGTTGCTCTGCTCCTCCTGCCCCCATACCAAGGGGAGCCCCCTCCAGCAACTTTGCTTAATTAACCTGTTCAGAGAAGCTAGAAAACCCCTTCAGCTGAATAGTTCACAAATTGAGCCTCAACTGCCAGCAGATTCCTGTCTTGTATACTATTCAGAGTATTAATTATCCTATCAAATACTCTGTGTTCCTGTCCCACTCTTAAAGAACCAAAATCCAAAGGAGAATGCATTTGCTAAGCAAACCCAGACACACGCACCTGCACTGTATCAGTGAGAGGCGTCAGGCAGGGGAAGATGTGGAGCTGAGGCGTTTCTGTACCGTGATTTTAAACGACTTGCCACCAAAATGGTCCTGGTGAAGGCCGAGGGGCTGAGCCAGAACATTGACCAGGAGCTTGCAGGTCTGGGCTCTGGCTCCCGCTTTCACTGCTCACCTGCCTGGCTGCCTGCCTTCCTGCTTGCCTGCCCCTTGGCCTAGTCACTTGTCCTCCCTCACAATCAGCTTCCCATCTGTAAAATGTGTCTGGAATTCACGGGACTGTTGCAAGAACCTATGAGATAATGAAGGTGGAAGCACTTTGTAAACTCTAAGGAATTACACAAGTGTAAGGGCCCTGGCCATGTCTCAATGGCATGACCGCTTCCTTGCTTGTGAACCAATAGGATTGGGAAGTAGGTTAGGGATGGAGGTGCCCTCTCGGCCTCACCTATCCCCTCTGAGATACATGTGTGTTTAGCTGGCCCCCACTGATAGTGAGACTACTAAGGATGGTTCCGTTTAAAAATAGGACAACATGTATTGCCTATTAAAAAGGGAAATACGCTCTGGGGAAGGTTCTAAGTAAGAGTTTGGGGGCCAGAGGGTCAGGGTTGAAATCATTCCTCTGCGCCTGGCTGTGTGACACTGCGTAAGTTACTTAACCTCAATAAGCCTCCATTTCCTCCACTGTAAAATGCGGGTGGCCATGACATTGCCCTTCTTAGGGTTACTGTAATGATTAAATGAGAGAACGCATGTTAACCATTTGTCCCAGGACGTGGTACGTGATCAAGTCGGTAAGAGCTACCCAACCTTTGTGCCATGGAGTTCGGAGCAGGCCTCCAGACGGTTGTTGGTAAATATGGTGGGCATTACGTGAATTGGTGGTGTTCAGCCATTCATTTCAGCTACTTTCTCAAGCCATCCAAGGCTTTGTTCAAATGCTACCACCTCCAGAAACCCTTTCTTAATCCAGTCCCCAAGCCTGCTCCTCGCGATGTAGTCATTTAACTGTTAGGTCGGGCCAGCTTCATGGGCACAGGAACTGTGCAGCGGTAAAGAGCCCTCACTCGCAAGACCCACATGTGGCTTCCTGCTCTGCTGTCTTTTGGATCAAGGGACCTTGTATTTTCACTTGGCACTGGGCCCTGCAAATTAGGTAGCTGGTCCAGGTTACAATATTTCATTTTTGCCCCAGTTCTGTCTCAGAAATTGTATAATTTGTTGTTGACAGGCCTTTCAGAATACACAATTTGTCCTCATTCTTCATGAATTCCAGAATTGTGACTTTGCCCACTTGCTGAATTTATGTTACCCCCAAATCAACACCGTGGCACTTTCACAATCAGGCGCAGATGTGTGCAGAGTGGAGAAAAACTCGAATCGTCCCACACACATGTTCCCACGTGAGGTCAAACCAGGGGATGCTCTGCCTGCTCATTTTAATTTTCAACCTGTAAACAAGTGTCCTCTTTGTGGTACGTTTAATGACACATTTTTTGCACCTTTGTGCTTTTTGTTGATGCTATTGCCATTTAAAATGGCCCCCAAGGGTAGGGCTGCAGTGCGTCTAGCATCCCTAAGTGCACGAAGGCTGTGATGTGCCTTATGGAGAAAATACATATGTAGATATGCTTTGTTCACCCATGAGTTATGATGCTGTTGGCCATGAGCTCAACGTTAATGAGTTAACAATATGTGTTAAATATCATGTCTGTAAACAGACACACACTCACAAAGACAAGGCATGTATTGATCAACGGACAAAGATGTTGTGACCAGAGGCTCACAGGAACATAACCCTGTGTTTCCCCTAGGAAGAAGAGTTCAGTATTCACTTGATTCAGTGTTCACAGAGACTTTATAGAACATTACTACCAAGAATAACAGGAATTGCCTGTAATTCCTTTAAGGTTGATGACCCGTTTTATTTCTTTTCTTACCTTCCCATCATCACCTTGGCCCTCTTCTCAGTGCCTAGGAGAGTACTATGAATATACTGGTATTCAGAAAAGTTAACTACCGTAAGTGACGATTCTGTCTTTGAAGAAATATTAACAGTTGCTTGTTGATTCTG
>NW_012102255.1:1302771-1318986 GCF_000951045.1 Mandrillus leucophaeus | reverse complement strand
TGCCTGCCCCTTGGCCTAGTCACTTGTCCTCCCTCACAATCAGCTTCCCATCTGTAAAATGTGTCTGGAATTCACGGGACTGTTGCAAGAACCTATGAGATAATGAAGGTGGAAGCACTTTGTAAACTCTAAGGAATTACACAAGTGTAAGGGCCCTGGCCATGTCTCAATGGCATGACCGCTTCCTTGCTTGTGAACCAATAGGATTGGGAAGTAGGTTAGGGATGGAGGTGCCCTCTCGGCCTCACCTATCCCCTCTGAGATACATGTGTGTTTAGCTGGCCCCCACTGATAGTGAGACTACTAAGGATGGTTCCGTTTAAAAATAGGACAACATGTATTGCCTATTAAAAAGGGAAATACGCTCTGGGGAAGGTTCTAAGTAAGAGTTTGGGGGCCAGAGGGTCAGGGTTGAAATCATTCCTCTGCGCCTGGCTGTGTGACACTGCGTAAGTTACTTAACCTCAATAAGCCTCCATTTCCTCCACTGTAAAATGCGGGTGGCCATGACATTGCCCTTCTTAGGGTTACTGTAATGATTAAATGAGAGAACGCATGTTAACCATTTGTCCCAGGACGTGGTACGTGATCAAGTCGGTAAGAGCTACCCAACCTTTGTGCCATGGAGTTCGGAGCAGGCCTCCAGACGGTTGTTGGTAAATATGGTGGGCATTACGTGAATTGGTGGTGTTCAGCCATTCATTTCAGCTACTTTCTCAAGCCATCCAAGGCTTTGTTCAAATGCTACCACCTCCAGAAACCCTTTCTTAATCCAGTCCCCAAGCCTGCTCCTCGCGATGTAGTCATTTAACTGTTAGGTCGGGCCAGCTTCATGGGCACAGGAACTGTGCAGCGGTAAAGAGCCCTCACTCGCAAGACCCACATGTGGCTTCCTGCTCTGCTGTCTTTTGGATCAAGGGACCTTGTATTTTCACTTGGCACTGGGCCCTGCAAATTAGGTAGCTGGTCCAGGTTACAATATTTCATTTTTGCCCCAGTTCTGTCTCAGAAATTGTATAATTTGTTGTTGACAGGCCTTTCAGAATACACAATTTGTCCTCATTCTTCATGAATTCCAGAATTGTGACTTTGCCCACTTGCTGAATTTATGTTACCCCCAAATCAACACCGTGGCACTTTCACAATCAGGCGCAGATGTGTGCAGAGTGGAGAAAAACTCGAATCGTCCCACACACATGTTCCCACGTGAGGTCAAACCAGGGGATGCTCTGCCTGCTCATTTTAATTTTCAACCTGTAAACAAGTGTCCTCTTTGTGGTACGTTTAATGACACATTTTTTGCACCTTTGTGCTTTTTGTTGATGCTATTGCCATTTAAAATGGCCCCCAAGGGTAGGGCTGCAGTGCGTCTAGCATCCCTAAGTGCACGAAGGCTGTGATGTGCCTTATGGAGAAAATACATATGTAGATATGCTTTGTTCACCCATGAGTTATGATGCTGTTGGCCATGAGCTCAACGTTAATGAGTTAACAATATGTGTTAAATATCATGTCTGTAAACAGACACACACTCACAAAGACAAGGCATGTATTGATCAACGGACAAAGATGTTGTGACCAGAGGCTCACAGGAACATAACCCTGTGTTTCCCCTAGGAAGAAGAGTTCAGTATTCACTTGATTCAGTGTTCACAGAGACTTTATAGAACATTACTACCAAGAATAACAGGAATTGCCTGTAATTCCTTTAAGGTTGATGACCCGTTTTATTTCTTTTCTCACCTTCCCATCATCACCTTGGCCCTCTTCTCAGTGCCTAGGAGAGTACTATGAATATACTGGTATTCAGAAAAGTTAACTACCGTAAGTGACGATTCTGTCTTTGAAGAAATATTAACAGTTGCTTGTTGATTCTGAGGTTGTATGGCTTGTTTCATACTGCATCACCCTCCCTTTGTGAGACTGTGGATATTTGAAAGGCTATTCTGCAAAACTTGGAGGGCACTCTCAGTCTTTTCCTTGTTGAAATGAAATAGTAGAGCAGGCGATGGTCATGGACTAATGCACCTAGATTCGTTATAGTTCTAGGACAAAATATTAAAGACCCAGACTTGAAACGTGTTAAGGAGAGAGTTGTCATAGAGTTCTAACGGGATCCATAGCAAACTAAGGGGTCTGTATCTTGAGGAAAATTCTGGGTAAGGGAGAGCTCCTACTCTGAGTTCCTCTTGAATGAACCATTTATAAGGGTCACCTGGAATAAATAGCGTGGCGAGAAATGGCATCCACTACTTAGGATAGAAGTTAAAGACTTCTAGAATAAATAACCTACTTAGCGTCTATCTAAAGCAGATGGGATTATGGGATCCCAAGCCAGGAGTGACTCAGCATCTTAAAAATGCAGAAATGGATGAAATGAGTTTTGTCAGTTGTCACTAGGATAATGCTCATGTCCATTCTATCATAGGTGAGCCAAAGGTGAGCATCTTTTCTTTTCTTTTTTTTTTAGAGAGGGGTTTTACCATGTTGCCCAGGCTGGTCTCGAACTTCTGTGCTTAAGCAATCCACCTGCCTCAGCCTCCCAAAGTGCTGGGATTACAAGTGTGAGCCACCATACCCGGCTGGTGAGCCTATTTTCTAAGTACTAAAAATGCCTATTCTCTATTGGCTGAGTCCAAAGCCTGCTGAGGTCTATCATGATCCCCTTTAGGAAGAAGAGAATTTGACTTGGTTGTTTTATTCAAGGCATTTGAGGAATAACAGGTGTGTTGAAGGGCGTCAAAAGGAATGAGCATCTGGCACCTGGACCCAATTGCTCCTCCCATCCCATCTTGGGCCATCCACCTCCAGGTTCATGGTCCTGGCTGCTGGCTCTGCCCTCCTTCCTTGGAGGCATCTCCATAGCTAGGTAGGTTTCTTCCAAAGTGGCTGTCTTCGAAAGTAATCGGCACAGACTATGAGGTAAACAAGTAAGGCTGAGAGAGACCTGCCCCTGAGAAAGACAAAGTTCAGATTTGACAGACAAGCCATTGAGGAGGCCGACATAAAAGCACAGCAGGTAATAAAGAAGCTAGGCATGTGTCCTGACGGCTGATGAATACAATCTGCTAGACAATGTGTCTTTTGAGAAGAGAAATTAAAAGAGCCTCACCACCCTCAATGACGTGTCTCCTTGGGTTTGGCTGGTAAAAAGCAATAAGCTTATGTGAATTGAAAGGCAGGCAGGAAACAGGAGGTTTCAGCTGGAGGAGCGGCGGTCCATAAAGACCTGGCAGGAGGGAAGAGCAGGTAACACGTGCGGGTCTAGAAATAGTACACCTGGGTTAGAGTGGAGACTGTGAACTTGAATGTGGGATGGGAGGCGGGAATAAAACCTACATTACTCAATTGAGTGATATGATAAAAGCCCCATGAATTCAAGGTAAAGGACTATGTACTCCAGCAGGAGTGGGGATTTATCACATATCTTCCAGGAGGAGAAGGATATACTAAAACTGCAATTAGAAAAATAATAGCAACAGTGGTGCACAGATGATAGAGGAAAGATGAGAACAGGCAGAGAGGCCAGTCAGGAGACTTGGCAGGGAAAGAGGAGTTGGGGACCCGTGGGCATGATAAGGAGGAGGTTGAGTCTGTGGTCTTGGAGATTGGGTCGATGGAGGTAGGGGAGAGAGGAACAGGGAGAAGGAGGATTCAAAGACGGGATTTTGCGCTGCAGTGACTGGGAAGCAGAGGTGTTGGTGAGTGAGGTAGAGGGAAGATTTTGGCATGTGGTGTTTGAAGATGCTGGAAGCAATTGAAAGTTGGCAGAGTCTGGATATGACTTCATCTGAATTGCATTTCAGATATTAACTCACCAACCGTTCCGACTTTCTTTGTTACCTATTAACATTTCTCAAAGAGAGTATGTCCAGGCCCTGATTTCTCAGACCTGGGGTCTTCTAGTCAGGGTGTAGCTTGGCTCTGATATATTCTTATGTGTTAAAGATGTTTACCCCCAAAGATTCTGAGTGGAGATTGTAACATGTTTAGACTTCAGGATACTTTTGGAATCAGTAAAATCTTTATCTTACTCTTTTTGCTACCTCCCTCCCTCAATCTTACCCTTCCAATTACACACACACACACACACACACACACACACACACACACACACACAGAGTTGAGTTTCTATTATTCAAAGCTCAGTGCTAGCAATGGTAAAGGATAGATACAGAGGTAAATAAGACACCATGCTGTCTTCAAAAGAGCCTACAATCTGGTGGGGACTCCAGTGGTTGGCTGGATTGAGTACCCGCCAGGCAATGAACACTAAGCTAGGAGACATTAGAGGTGAAGTGACCTAGTGGTTAGGCATGGATTCTAGGGCCCTGGAGCCAGATTAGCTGGGCTCAAAGTTTCACTCTCCTGCTTATTCATTGTGAACACTTCAATCAAATGTCCTTGTGCCTCAGTTTTCTTATTTATAAAATGGGAGTAATAATAATTACTTTGTAGGGTTTTATGAAGATTAAATAATTTAATAAATATAATCAATCACAATGTGTGCTAGGAGCATGTATGAGTTCTCATTGATGAGTTATTTATGAACTCAAACACTTTCCTAGTACATAATAAGAACTCCATGAATGTTAGCTATTATTATCTTTGCTCCAGGTTGCCCTGGAATGAAGGAACTATGGCGGGGATTGAGGTAAGATCAGTGCTAACTCAAAAACATTGCAATACATCTTGTTAAAGGGTAGAGTGAACTAAAGAAGGATGTTATAAATCTCAATCTGATCCATAATCTCAAAACTGGAGACGATTTTTAAATGGCTGATAATTAAATAATCAGTAATGATTAGAGCGCTAATACAATTTCTTAATTTAAGCTTATCCCACGAAGAACCATTTAGCACTATTTGATTGTGATAATGACTTAGATTGGCCAGGTATTCCTCTTTTTGATTTTGTGAACTATCCCTGGAGATGTGGCTTATTGAAAACTTCGTTTCTAATTTTCTGTGGCTGAGACCAGTTTGCTATAATTAATAAATAAACTGATGGATTGTTGGAGATGTCTAGTTACAGTCAAGCAACTCACGGCACTAGATGAATTAACAAGAGGTGTGTATATGCAGAGTCACACGAGGTCAGCTAGGAGGCTGCAAGGATGAGCTCTGTGTTGCACAGAAATGAATTACAACACAGGAGCTGGCTGCTTTCTGTCCACCAAGCCGCTGTGGTAGAGTCTAGGCCAGGCTGGCTCTCCCTTGGGCTCTCTGTAGCACTTTTCCATTTTTTTCTTGGAGATGCTTTTCAATCACTACCTTCAATTTGCCATCTGGTGGACTCCTAAGGACTAAGCTTGGATCGGGCTCCTGTTCAGGCTAGCTCAGGTAAGACGATTGCCTGCAGTGGCCCTAGATCACATCATCCAAAGGCAGAATATCAGCCCTAGCCAAAAATGAAAGCCAGAGGTCAGTACCAGTAGAGTTGTGTCAAGCACCAAAACAGAGAGACAAAAGTGAAACTACAAATGAAAAATGAGAGATAAATCTGAAATCAAAAAGATTTGAAGGGGTCCAAGACAGCAAATGTGTGTATTCCAGGGAACCCAGTCCTGACGTGCAGGAGGATTCCAGGCCCAATCTTACTGGATACGAGCCTAGCTTCGGACAGGAGGGTAGCTACTTCTGCAAGTGTCTTCTCTACACTGAGCTGTAAGCCTTTTGAAAGGTTTCATGTGCATCTTGTCATTTTTGTGTCCCCCATAGAGTCTGAGATACGGCAGACACTTAGCAAATATTTGTTAAATGAATGAAGGAATGGTCAGTATAGGTGAGAATGCCACTACCAGCAATACTATTACTAACAACCACTAATCACACCTGTCACTTATTGAACATTGACTACGTGCCCAAAATCAGGCTAAGCACAAAATCAGGCTAAGCACAATATATATATATATTTAATTTAATCCTCACGAAAACCTTCTAAGGTGGATAAGATTCTCACCCATTTCATGAATGAGTAAACTAAGGCTTAGAGAAGTCATCTCTTCCAAAGTTGCACAAATAACATGTGGCAGAAATAACAAATCTGCAAGTGAACATCTCAGTCCATGAGCTTAGCTACCCCAATGTACCATTTTGGAAGCCCAGCCTTGTTCAAACCTGAATTAGAGTCCCAAGGTTGTATAAGACACTTTCCTATTCTCCCCTTCAGCTTCCCCCCCAAACGGAGCTCACCGCCCCCCTTGTGTACTCTTCGGGCACGTCTTCACCAGAACACTCGATACATTGCCAAATCGTTGTCTGTTTAGACGAGAGTCTTGACGGCAGGGACTCTTGTTCGCTTCTGTTCTCCCATTGTGAGTAGCATAATGCCTGGAATACCGTAAGTGCTGAAGAAAGGTTTGTGGGGTTGATTAATTATTGAACTCTGAATAAGCAATGGTCATTTCGAGGACTATGTTCTCTGGAGACTCTTTTGCTTTTGATCCATGGATTCCCTCATGTACGGCCTGAACGGTCTGAGAGATAAGATACCAGCGCTGTTTCAGAGCCTCTCAGCGGCCGCCTTGGGGGCTGGATTTATTGCCTTCTTGAGTGAAATGTTGGCCTTCAATTTTGCTGAGCTGTCAAGAGGTGATTTTAGGTGTGTGGCTGTTGATTGTCCCACAAGCTAACTTTTTAAGTCAAAAATACCACCCAGCACTGAAATGGAGGTTGGTTATGAGGTGTTAACAGGACCTCTGGGCCACCAAAGAAAAAGGGCTGGGGAAGCCAAGAGAAACACCCTGCTCCCAATTTTAAAATGAAATTAGTAAAATAAAGAAATAAAATGAAATAGTAAAATAAAGGAAGAAATTTGAAACTATAAAAAATTTAAAGCTTTTAGTGAAAAAAAAGGAGGGGGGTGATGGTTAACAGAGCAGGATTTGAAATCAAACAAACCAGTTTAAAATTCTGATTCCTCATTGCCTTTGCTCTACAGGGCAAGTTCCGGACCATGAGCCTCGGCTGTCTTGTCTGTAAAGTGGTGCTGGTGTCTGCCTCTTAGGTAAGCATTAGCTAACGCATGTGAAGTATCTAAAACCACTCCAGTTATATAGCAAAGGCTCAATAAAAGGTCATTGTTATTCAAACAGTTAAATTGTATTCATTTACTTAATGAACATTTATTCAGCACCCACCCTATGCCAGACACTGTGCTTCACTCATTGACATAGAATGGTGAGCAAGTACGTGCAGGGTCTGTGCCCTCACAGAGCTTCATGGTGAATTGTAAAAGTAGCCATAGGTTCAGTGGGTTCCCTTTCCGTGCCACCCCACTTTGACACTGAACTCAGCCATGTGACTGGCTTTGAGCAATGGGATGTTAGACAACATATGCAAGCAGAGGCTTGAATAATGTGTGTGCTCTGTCCTGTTTGGCCACTCATAGAACCCCTGTTGCCACCGCTGTATGAAGAAGCCCAAGGCAGCCTGCTGGGTGGTGAGAGACACATGGCCTAATTGCCAGTGTCTCACTGGCCAACAGCTACCACCTTCTAAAATGTGAGTGAGGCCATCCTAGGACCATTGCTGCCACTTGACCCACCAGCTGACCATAGACACTTGACAGAGCTCAGCAGAAATCAGCTGATCGGGCTCAGACCAGAAAAGCTACCCAGTCAGCTCATGGAATTGTGAGCTATATAAATGGTAGTTGTTTCAAAAATTTAGTTTTGGGTAGTTTCTTATGCAGCCAAGCTAACTGATACAAAAGTATAGCCTACCACAAGGGTCAATAAACTTTTTCTGTAAGGGACCAGGTAGTAAATATTTCTGCTTTGCAAGCCATAAGATCTTTGTTGAAACTACTCAGCTCAAAAGGAGCCATAGCCAATACGGAAATGAGCCATTGCAGCTGGATTTGGCCTGATGGCTGTTGTTTGCTGATCCCCGCTCTAGCACTAAAAACAGACGTTATTCAAATAATCACAGAAAGAAATGTGTGCAGGTAAACTGCAATCACATCTGAGCAGCCAAGGCTCTTCGTGCTGTTAGAAAGAATGATCAGAGAACCTGCCCCAGGCTGGTAATTCAGTTAAGGTGTCTTGGTTAGATTTCCCCAGAAGCAGACCCTGAGATAAGGATTTGAGGATGAGCAGGCTAATCTCAGGAGCAAGTTATGAGGGTAGAGAAGTGAGACAAAGAAGAAAACCAATATGGGGTGAGTTAATCAGCAGGTTACCCACCGGGCAAGGGAGGCTTAGTCCCGTGGGGCCTTCAGGAGACAGGCTAGGTTCCCAGTGAGGGGTCAGGAAGCTGGGTTATATATTCTCCAACTCTCATCCATTGTTGTTGGAGGCTGATCCTGGAGGTGTCAGTTCTCTGCCGTTCTGTTCTGCCCCCACGCACTCCTGCAGCCAGAGAAAGCACTCGGGCAGAGAGGAGCAGCTTGCAGTAAGAAGCTGAACTGGGAGTGAGGCGTGCCAAGGAGATGTGGGTGGGCACCAGCAGCATCTGCCACAGAAGGCTTCCCTGTGGGAGGAAGGGCTGAGTTGTGCTCTAAAAGATGGGTAGGATGTACAGGTGAGAGAAGCCCCAGCTGAAGGGTAGATGTGGAGGAGGTCGCCTAGAGGGAAGATACATAGAGAAATGACTAGAAGTCTGGAACTAAGCATTTAGGAAAATCCACATGTCACGTAGGTTGGGCCTGAAAGGAGGCTAGGGCTGTAGTAACAAAGTACCACAAACTCCATGGCAGAAAACAACAGAAATTTATTCTTTCACATTTCTGGAGGCCAGAAGTCAGAAATCAAGGTGTTGGCAGAGACATGCTTTCTCCGATGGCTCTAGGGGAAGATCCTTCCTGGCCTCACTGTAGCTTCTGGTGGTTCCCCGCAATCGTTGGTATTCCTCATTTTGTGGACACATCGCTCCAATCTCAGCCTCTTCACCACATGGCCGTCTGCCCTCTGTGTGTGTCTGTGTCCAAATTTTCCTCTTCTTATAAAGACAGCAGTTATCAGATGAGGGCCCACCCTGATCCAACAGGACCTCCATTTAACTTGATTACATCTGCAAAGATCTTGATTCCGAAGATCACATTCACAGGTGCCGGGAGTTAGGATGTGAATTTATCTTTTGGAGGGAATCTAATTCAACCTGTAACAGAGACAGAGAAGGAGCACAGATGGGAGGAAAGTCAGGACAGTGTAATGTACTGGATGCCCCCAGGAAAGCAGCACTTCAAGAAAGGAGCGAGCATCATAAATAAGATAAAGAGGTCAGGCGCAGTGACTCCCAGCACTTTGGGAGGCCTGAGGTGGGAGGATCGCTTGAGTCCAGGAGTTCGAGACCAGCCTGGGCAACATAGTGAGACTCCATCTCTACAAAAAATTTTTTAAAAATTAGCCAACCATGGCCACACACACCTGTAGTCCCAGCTACTCAGGAGGCTGATCTGGGAGGATTACTTGAGCCCAGGAACTCAAGGCTGCAGTGAGCCAGGCTCACCCCACTGCACTCTAGCCTGTGTAACAGAGTATGACCATGTCCCAATAAATAAATAAATAAATAAATAAATAAATAAATAAATAAATAAATAAGGTGAAGACAGGAAAGTGTTCACTGGATTTAGAAACAGTGAGTATTCAACTCCATTAAGTTGCTGAGCAATGAAAGGGAGAAACTGAGGCAAAGGTTTACAGGGTTGAGGGTGGATTTTTTTAAAGATGGTGGAGATTGAGTATATCAGTGGAAAGGAGCCACTATTTTGAGGGGGATGTTGAATACAGAGGCAGCAAGCATATCGCAGGGTCCTATGACACAATTAGACAGGAGAGGGGGGGTTCCTGGGACCAGGCGGCTCTGTAAGAGGAGGAAGGAGGAGTAGACGGGTGTAGGCCCTGGAATTCTCTCCTCTGTGCTTTACATCCCCATTTTTCCTGCCAAATGGTCCCCATTGCCAGTCTTAGAATGAAATCCACCTCTTAACAGCTACCAACTGATCTGCCCCCAGAGAGAGCTGTTATTCCATATTTTCTTAGTATTTCCTTTTTGTGACCCTTTGCCAATGTTTATCGATACATGTCTTGTGTGTCTACCAAGTGCCCTGCCTAAAAAGATTGCACTGAGAGGATGAAGCATAAGGCTGCAGGGCTTCGGGAGATACATGCATTATCCGATTCATCTTGAAAACGTCCCCATAAGGAAGCCAAGACAGAATTATTATCTTCACTTTACACAAGAGGAGATGGAGACTCCAAGTAGTCAAGTGCTCTGGATAAGATCACATAGATCGAAACCCACATTCTCGGATATTTTGTTGGGGCTTTTTCCACTAAAAAAAAGAGAGGAAGAAAGGAACAAAAACACTGTCTTTCTTAATTTGATATTATCAATTTTTTAGAAGTTACATCAGAACGGGAACATTCTGGTTTCCCGGTTTTCAGGAATTTCCAGGAGGGTCATTTTTTTCAAGACTTGTAGAGTAACAAGGAATTTGCTTGGCCTTGACGTCCTAGAAATAATAAAGAGGTCTAGTGTCTTGGAAACTGGACTCGCCTTTCTTAGGAAGACCACACAACCAAAGTCAGATGAAACCAAAGGGGCCGGATGAAATGACCCAAGAACTATTTTCCCATCACCTGAGAGCATTTTCTATCCGGCAAATATTTACCAAGCTCCTATTTTGTGCCAGGAATCGTGCTCAGGACTGAGGGGTAAAAATGAATCTGAGGAATAGGTGGACACACATATATGTCTCATACCACTTGGTACAGGCTACCCTGGGGTCTAGGAACACACTCGTGTGCTTGGGGAATGATGATACCTCAAGGAAACTGGTCTGAGAAGAGCGGGGAAGGAGAGAGAGAAGGCCAGGAATGCAACAATAACAGTGATAATAAAGAATATTTATGTGGCATTTACAGTCTACAAAGCACTTTTACTTTTTTTTTTTTTTCATCTAATCTTTACAACAGCCCTTTGAGGAGTAAACAGAAAAGCAGTTTCCCCCATGTGGGTACCTCTGGGAGACGAGTTCTCCCTAAGCGGCAATATATTCAAAATGCATCCGGTAAGAAATCTACCCATATTATCCTACATATTCATTACACTTGTCTTCCTGAATTGCATTTGACAGCTTTTGCCTAGTTTAGGGGTACTCCAGTTTATCATGTTTAGCCCAAGCAGTACTCCACAGACTGTCTTGTGCTGAAGGCTCCTAATAGCACCAACTAAACTCTGAATGTTGTTGAAGTCTCCAGCCCTGACTTCTCCACATTCTGCCTCCTCAACCAAATGCGTGTTATCTGTTAAGATACAGCTCCAGTCCTTCCTGTTCTTTTGTTAACCGATCCCCGCCAGTGTGGACACCAAGAATTGATAGCCTCAACTGGAAAACTCATTTAGGCAAATTTCTAAGCAACTCTCCTAACAATGAATTTCCTTCTTAATGAAGTGATTCATACTCTCCGTTCATTCATCCATCCATTCATTCAATAAATTGATTGAATACCCACTGTATGCAAGACACACTGATAGACCTTGGGAAGGACTCAAAAATAATAAGACATGCTCAAGGTATTTGGAGTCTAATGGGAAAGATAAGATGAGCATGCAGATAACTAACATGTAGGTCAAAGTGATAAGTGAGGTGGTTTGCGCCTGTAGTTTCAGCACTTTGGGAGGCTGAGGCAGGAGGATTGCTTGAGCTAGGAGTTTGAGACCAGCCTGGGCAACACAGTGAAACCCCATTACCACAAAAAAATATAAAAGTTAGCCAGATGTGGTGATGTGCACCCGTAGTCCCAGCTACTTGAGGGTCCAATGTGGGGGGATCACTTCAGCCCAAGAGTTTGAGGCTGCAGTGAGCTAGGATTGCACCGTTGCACTGCAGCTGGGTGACACAGTGAGACCCTGTCTCACAAAAAAAAAAAAAAAAAAAAAAAGTGATAAGTGAGAAAAGAGAGTTAGGTTCATACATCCCTTTGTTTCTTCAGCAATCATTTTGTATGCACCAATTATGGGAAGGAAACTATGCCAGGTTCTGTCCATATGCTGCCTCATTAAGTCCTCAGGACTTGGAGATAGAGGCTCTTAGCTCCATTCTCCAGATGGGGAAACTAAGGCTCTCCTTACTTCTTTCCAATGGGAGGAACTTCAGGGAGGAAGGTTTTTGTTTGTGTTGGAGTTTCTTTCTTCGTTTTATTTTGTTTGTTGTTGTTCAAGTTTGAGGTTTGGGTGGGATTTTCACATTTAAATGGAGGAAGACTTAACATAAAGCGAATGAAGCTTAAGCCTCAGGTGCGGGGGAGCTTACAACAATCCACTTCAAGGTCCCAGGAAGGGCCGAAGAGCTGCCTTCACATCTCCATGGATTTTTGTAAGATTTGCCAAAGTGATCTATTTTAGCATTCTTTTTCTTAAAGCAACTGTCCCAAATTGTGTACACTTCAGGCTCCACAAAATCTGGATATGCCTTTGCGTTGAAAGATGGAGTGAAGCACGTGCAGAAAAAGGGGAACTCACTGAGCAGATGCAGAGGGTGACGCGAGAAAGATCAGCACACCTCGGGAGGAGAGCGTGTGGCCCCGATGCACAGGAGCATTCAAGGCTAGAAAGGATGAGGAGATGACTTTCCCAACTCCTGGCCCCAACCCCCAGGCTTATCTGCATCTGCCCCCTCCTTTCCTCCTCTTGGCAACAGTGAAAGAGGGATGCCTCCTCCCACACTGCCAACCTCTCCACCCAGGCTGGGAGCCACTCCCCTACAACTTTCCCTGTGGGTCATTCCCTCTCCTTCCTGAATCTGGACCTCCACCTGCTCCAGCTCCTCTGGCCCCTTCCTTCATCCCCCTGTTGAAAGAGAAAGAAGTGGGGAGGGAGGGCAGGGAGGGAGGGAAGGAGAGAGGGAGGGGCGGAATGGGAGCGGGAACCTCTTTTGAAGATTGTCCCTCCCCAGACTCAATCCTCTTCTTTTCCTCCACTATTCATGGCTGAAGTTCTTGACAGGCCTGGTATTCACTTCCTGCTTCCACATTCTTACCTTGGACAACTTGTCAACCCAACCTGGATCCTCTGCATACCAGCACCGACTCCTGGGACACTGCTCTTGTCAAGGTCATTAACAACCTCCTGACTCAGGACAACCAAGAAGTGCTTTTCTGTCCTGATTTTACTTGATGTCCTGCCTTGGATTACCCACTTCCCTGGGTTTTCCTCCTACCTCTGTGTTTCTTCCTTCTCCGTCTCTTTTGAAGGCTTTCCTTCGTCACTGGTGTCCTTTGGCTTTTGTCTCAACCTTTCTGTTTCTGTCAATCTCAATCAGTATTTCTCCTGGTGTGTCTCACAGGCACTGACTCTTAGTATGTCTAAACCTGAGCTCACCCTCTCATGCTTCCCCACCCTCACCCAGACCTGAGGCCTGCTCGTCCTGTGCTCCCATCCCAGAAAACGGCACCACCACCTGCACGCATACCCAAGCCAGAGACCTGTGATGTGGGTTTGTCACCTCCTTATCTCTCACCCTTCACAGCAAATAATTGCCAAGACCCCTCAGCACCTCAATACCTCTTACCTCTGTCAACTCGTTATGTCACCGTCCCCAGTGCTACGATCACCCTCTGCCTGAACTCCTGAAGGGGCTTCATATCCACCTCCCTGCCTCTCTTCTCCCCCTCTCCAATCTTTTCTCCAAACTCCAGACAGAATGATCTTTCTAAAATGCAAATCTATTCAAAGCGCTCTCCTGCTTAAACCCTTCCATGGCCTCCCACTGCTCAAGATTAAGCCTGAACTCCCAGACAGGTTCTTCCAGCCTGTTGTAACGGAGACCCACTTCCTCCTGTCTCCACTTTCCCTCTCACAGGCGATGGCTATATTGAACTGCCCACACTCCCTTACCCCTGGGCCTTGCACCTGCTCCCTTTGCCTTCCCATCCCACACCCACTCCATCTTTTCTTGGCTCCCTCCTATGCCTTCTTGGGTGACTTCGAGTGACTTTAGATAAGTCACCTTTTCCAGGAAACCTTCCCTGATCTCACAAGGGCTCCAGTGGGCAAGTCCTTAGCACCCTGGTGTGACCCCCGCCACCCTCTGGGGTCCTTGAGAGAAGACACGAAGACTTTGTTGGCAGCACGGTGTGCACAGAGGGGATGCCGACGCCTGGTGCGTGGAGGAATTCGGTGAATACGTGTTGAATAAGTAGTGAGTAAAAGATTGATGGAGCTGGATCACCCTGTGCATTGCATGCCAGGCTGGGGAGTCCGTGTTTTATTCTGGAAGTAAAATGCTGCTACTACAGAATTTGGAACGAGGGAGTAAGTTGACCTCACCCATGCTTTTGAAAGTTTGCTCTTGTTTCTAGAAGAACGAGGTAGGAGACTCTTGCACTGGTCCACGCAGGAGGTAATGAGACACTGCACTAGACACAGGCAGGGAGAAGGCAGACCGGGGAGAAGCGATGCAGAAATCACATTGATGGATCCCATCAACTGATTAGATTTGGGGCTGGGGAAAGTGGGGGCATGCGCAGAGCAGGGGAAATGGTTGTGGATGGCTCTGGAATTTAAATCTAAAATGGGGCCAGACGCGGTGGCTCATGCCTGTGATCCCAGCACTCTGGGAGGCTGAGGCGGGAGGATCACCTGACGTCAGGAGTTCAAGACCAGCCTGGCCAACATGGTGAGACCCCCCCGTCTCTACTGAAAATACAAAAATCACTCAGGTATGGTGGTGCACACCTGTAATCCCAGCTACTCAGGAGGCTGAGGAAGGAGAATCACTGGAACCCAGGAGACGCAGGTTGCAGTGAGCCGAGATCACACCACCGCACTTCAGCCTGGGCAACAGAGGGAGACTCTGTCTCAAAATAAATGTATTAATAAAATAAAATAAAATAAATAAATCCGGAATGGCCAGGATATAATTATTCCCCTACTGCCAACCAACGGAGGGATGGCCTTTGTATCATTTACACTGAGAGACTTTCCAGGAGCCCCCTCAGTTTCTGCCTAGAGCTTCCCTGAGATCTGTACTCTGTTTTCTGAAGTTTGAGGACCCAAGACTTCATGCTTTTTCCACAAATACTTGCGTGGAGAGCAAATATTTGCAGAGCATGGAGTCATTATCGTTGTTTTTATGGTTATTTATTCCAACAGAACTTGAATTATAAAATTAACAGTGGCTTGCCCTGGTATCTCATCACACACACAGCATGATAGCGCCCACCCCCTCCCCCAGGACTTTAAAGAGTATCTACAGCAGAAGGTTATGGGTTTGGCTTTTTATTTTGTTTTTCAATGTTCGAGACTCTCTTCTCGCCCTGCCTCAGTGGAGCTCTGTCTTTGCACACCTGTCCCGGGCAGCTGCACTGGCCATCACGGGGAGAGACATTACGACACACTTGCCTAGGAAAAGCAGCCACCGTGCCGGCCAGAGACAGGACCACAAGTCAGGAGGCCTGGCAGGCTCTCCACTAGGTGGAATTGGCAAGAAACTCACGTCTTCTCTGCCGCTTCCCACCAAAGGCAACCTTCAGGGCACAAGGTTAATGTGAACATGATTTGCCATCATCCGGCAGAGTCTCACCGGGGCTCCTGTGTTCAGCAGTTTCACCGAGCTCAGTGTTTCTGAAGCACTTACCCCTGCTGGACAAGCAGTTACAGCTGAAAGCAGGGAGAATAAAAATGGGAATGTGTTCTCGAAGTGAAGTGGGACTTGCCTGTGGGTGCTGCTCTCACGGGTAATCGATCAGGACACACAGGTGACAGTGTCGACCTGGAGGTCAGACCACCTGGAATCGAAGCCCAGCCCGGCCGCTTACTAGTGTCGTGATGACCACTTAACCCCTCTACAGCTCAGTTTCCTCATCTGTGAAATGGGTATGATAAAAATAACTATTCCCAGGGTTCTGATGAACATTTGATGGAATAATCAACATAAAGAACTTAGCGTTTAGCAGACTGTAACCCTTAGCTAGTGTGATTTTTCAACCTGCAGACCCCTTTGGTAGAGTAGGTAATTCCAATGGTCATCTGTTCCTATGCTGTTTTTAGGGTTTTCCATCCCCACGGGCTGCTGCTGCTACTTTTTCTGCATTCATGAGATTTTTTTCTCTTTTTTTTTGAGACGGAGTCTCGCTCTGTCGCCCAGGCTGGAGTGCAGTGGTGCGATCTTGGCTCACTGCAAGCTCCGCCTCCTGGATTCCCACCATTCTCCTGCCTCAGCCTAAGTAGCTGGGACTACAGGCACCTGCCACCATGCCCAGCTAAT
>NW_012102255.1:1293644-1302721 GCF_000951045.1 Mandrillus leucophaeus | reverse complement strand
ACTGCAAGCTCCGCCTCCCGGGTTCACGCCATTCTCCCGCCTCAGCTTCCCGAGTAGCTGGGACTACAGGTGCCCGCCACCTCGCCCGGCTAATTTTTTGTATTTTTTAGTAGAGACGGGGTTTCACCGTGTTAGCCAGCATGGTCTCGATCTCCTGACCTTGTGATCCGCCTGCCTCAGCCTCCCAAAGTGCTGGGATTACAGGCATGAGCCACCCCGCCCAGCCAAAGATTTTTTTTTTCTCTCTTGAAAACAGTTTCCTGCCAGCCACTGTGGCTCACACCTGAAATCCCAGCAGTTTGGGAGGCCAAGGCGGGCGGATCACTTGAGGTCAGAAGTTCGAGACTAGCCTAGCCAACACGGTGAAACCCCGTCTCTACTAAAAATACAAAAATTAGCCAGACGTAGTTGCATGTGCCTGTAATCCCGGCTACTCAGGAGGCTGAGGCAGGAGAATCGCTTGAACCCGGGAGGCAGAGCTTGCAGTGAGTCGAGATTATGCCACTGCACTCCAGCCTGGGTGACAGTGCAAGACTCCGTCTCAAAAAAAAAAAAAAAAAAAAAAAAAACAAGAAGAAAGGAAACGCCATACACGTTAACAGTCACTCTGTGTCTCCCGCCGTCCACCCCATGCCCTGGCAACTGCAAATCTGCTTTCTGTATCTGTGGATTTGCTGATTATGTATATTTCATATAAATGAAATGCTTCCTGTATTCTTACTGTATTCTTAAGACAAAACCCTTCTCTTCCACATGGAAGCAGTAAAAGCTCAACAGTAGGTCTTGGGAATCAGGCCCACCAGGGTCTAAGCCCCAGCTCTGCCACTACGGACTGGATGACAGCAGGTGAATTATCTAACATTTCTACAACTTGCTTTTCTCCTCTAGAAAACAAGAATGATAATCACAAGATCCTCACCCAGAGTTATGTGAGGAATCAGTGAGCTGACACTTGTCCAGAGTGCTGTCAGTGATTATTAATATTATTTCCAATTACAGCACACAAGTAATGCAAGCTCATTGGAAAAGATATGGTCAACACAGAAATGCATAAATAAGAAAGTCGAGGCCGGGCGTGGTGGCTCACACCTGTAATCCCAGAACTTTGGAAGGCTGAGGCGGGTAGATCGCTTGAAGCCAGGAGTCTGAGACCAGCTTGGCCAACATGGTGAAACCCCGTCTATACAAAATACAACAATTAGCCCGACGTGGTGTCGCGCACCTGTAATCTCAGCTACTGGAGGGAGGCTGAAGCACAAGAATCTCTTGAACCCAGGAGGCGGAGGTTGCAGTGAGCTGAGATCTCGCCACTGCACTCCAGCCTGGGTGATGGAATGAGCCTCTGTCTCAAAAAAGAAAAGAAAAAAGAAAAGAAAAGAAAAGAAAAGAAAATTGACCACATCCCCCGACTGTGCTGTGGGTCGAAGGTCTGTGACCATGGCTCACCTTAGGGCTAGCCAACAGCAGCTGCAGCAACCAACAGTGTTGAGATGCGTGGACAGAGCACGGGCTTTGGAGCTGGACAGACCCAAGCCTGCCTCTCTGCCCTGTCACTCTATGGTGACCTCAGACAATCACTTAACTGCCCTGAGCCCTGTGTCTTTATCTGTCGTGGTTAATGGGAAACACTTCCTTCCTAAGATTGATGTGAGAATTTAAAAGAGATGAATCCCAGCAGTTTGGGAGGCTGAGGCAAGAGAATCGCTTGAGCCCAGGAGTTCAAGGCCAACCTGGGCAACATAGCAAGATTCCCCATCTCTACAAGAAACTTTTTTTTTTAATTGGCTGACCATGGTGGTGTGTGCCTGTAGTCCCAGCTAGTTGGAAGGCTAAGGTGGGAGGATTGCTTGAGGCCAGGAGGTCAAGGCTGCAGTGAGTTGTGTTCATGCCACTGTACTCCAGCCTGGGAGACAATGTGAGACCCTGCCATAAATAAATAAATGAATAAATAAGATGTGCAATGTCAAATGCATGACACAGAGTAGGGCCGCAACAGCCACAGGCATGAGTGGGCCCTGGAGAAGGCAGCACACGAGAAGAGCCATTCAAGTTGCAAGTACTAATCCAAGTGGCTGTGCAGAAACGAGGGAGAAGGTAGGAGCCTTGTGGGGCAGTCAGGATTTCCAGAGATGCCAGGAAGGACTTTGCAGGCAGGGAGAAGGCGCTGAGTGCAGCAGAGCTGCGGGCTGTTTTATTTCCCTCCCTAACCTTCACACTCAGTCGCTCCCATCCCACTAGCTCATTCACTCTTCTCCACATCCCCGTGTTCACAGCAAACCAGCCTGTGGGTGGTGCAGAAGATGGAGAAGTCGTGAGAATAATAGCAACAATAGCAATAGTAATAGCTGGCATTTCTATGGAGGGTTGCTGTGTGCCAGGCACCAAGCCAAGCCCTTTCTCACTTCCCCCTCAACTCCAAGGAGGTGGGGAAGGGGGCCGAGGGAGCTTCTGCTATAATAGCCTCTCCGTGAGGACGCGAGACCGCAGAGGGTTTGTTCGTGTGTGGACGTGGAGGGATCCCTGGCCCCCACCGGACCTGGGCTCTCACAGCCACACCGCCTTGGAATCTGAGGGACTTTATGCTTCTGGGAAAGGAACAACAAAGAAGGCATACACAGAGGTTTTGTGCAATTCAGAAAGACTCCAGAAAGTAATATGCCAGCCTCCCTCTGGTATCGGAAGCTACTCTATGAAATTCAAACTCATAGGCCAAAACCGCGTGCTTTTTTCAGAAGGCCAAAGCAAGGCCGCCTCAGCTCAGAGTATGCCAAGCTTCAATTAAATGTAAACAGATCTCTTAATGCACAGAAGAGACGAAATGGCTGAGGCTGCGTGCTGCATTGAGTCCACACGGCACCAGGGAAGTCTGACCCCAGGAAAGGGCACGTATAGATTGGCCGCGGGTGCCCAGAGCATGTGAATAATCGGAAATAATGGGGCTCCAATAGGTACCATCAAAGACATGAATGGGATTGTTCTAGCACTTCTGTGAGCCACAGATGACTTGCGCCATCTCCTTTACTATGCTGAGTAGCGACAGATGGCAGAAGGAGAACTGGACAAAACCAAGTCTCGTCTCCCCACCACTAACTAGCTGTGTGACCTTAGGCCAGGCACTTAACCTCTCTGGGTCTCAATTTCCATGCTTCTGTAAGGCTGAGGGAAGCTCAGTTCCCTTCTGGCTCTAAAATCCCTCTTCACCCCTTCTCACATGAACTTTTGGAATCAGCGATGGAGGCCAAAAGAAGCCGTGGCTGCGTGCTGGTCTAGGTTGAACACCAGACGCTCCAGCAGGCAAAGCCTTGTGCAACATGCCGGGGTGTTCCTGAAATAATGGAAGTAAATCAGCTGATTGAAAACTGTATCATAAAAGTTATAGAAGTCTCACTCTGTCACCCAGGCTGGAGTGCAGTGGCCTGAGCTCAGCTTACTACAACTTCTACCTCCCAGGTTCCAGCTATTCTCCTGCCTCAGCCTCCCGAGTAGCTGGGATTACAGGCACACACCACCACGCCCAGCTAATTTTGTGTTTTCAGTAGAGACAGGGTTTCACCATGTTAGCCAAGCTGGTCTCGAACTCCCGACCTCAGGTGATCCGCCCACCTCAGCCTCCCAACGTGCTGCACCTGGCCCCTTTCACCTGTTTCTTAACTTGATTTTTCACAGGTGGATTTAATAAGCTTCAGAGTCAGCCAATCTAGGTTGGAACCCTGGTTCCTGGAAAAATTACTCTCTGAACTTCAGCTTCCTCATCTGTAAAACAGTGTTAGTGCCTGCCTTGAAGCTTTGTTAGGGAAGCTAGCCGGAATTTACGTCTAGTGAAGCAGAGTACGTTAAACATGAGGTGCCCGCCTCATGTCAGCTCTTTTGCACGATTCTCAAAGCAAAACACATGTTCGTGTGTACTTGCCTTTTTCTCTCTGGTCTCTTTTAGGTCCTCCAGGACAGGGACAATTTTTAATCTTGGTAAACCCTATAGTGCTTTGCATAGTACTTAGTAGAATAAAAGAATTCACCAATGAACAAAATTACTCTTTCATTTTTCCCTAAAGTTCTGGTCTCTTTTAGGTCCTCCAGGATAGGGACAATTGTCATTCTCGGTAAACCAAGAATAAAAATGTTCTCTCTGGTCTCTTTTGGGTCCTCCGTGACACAGACAATTTTTATTCTTGGTAAACCCTATAGTGCTCTGCACAATACTTAGTAGAACAAATGAATTCATCAATGAACGAAATTACTCTTTCGTTTTTCCCGAAGGTTCTGCCTTCCAGAGCTCACACCATCTCATTATTTCATTGTTTCTCCCTTCCTCACAGCCAACATCTCTTCCAGGTGGTAGGTTTAGATCAGTCTCTGGTCGCCCTTTTTCAAGTCTTAGAGACTGGCCCTTTCGAAAGACGATTCCCGACATTTGCGTCTTGTGTCAGAACACACGCATTTGCATAGTGTCTCCACGGAGAACCTCGAGGCTCCAGACAGCCTGAAGGTAGAAAGTGCTCAGAAGAGCAAGGCAAGCCTCCGGCAGGAGGGTAGGAAGTGGTAGGCATTTACACTTTGTGTCAGCCAGCCAACTCCTTAACGTCCCAGCCAACTTCCTGGGCTGGCCAGTCCCAGGAAACCACATGTTTTTATGCTCGAGCTCTTAAAACATTGTCGTAAGTAAATCAAATTTTTGTCCTGCCCTCTCCGCTTACCAGACCTAGAGCAATGATTATGAATGGCAAGTGGCAAGAAACGGGGTGGAGAAAAATGTCACCAGCGAAGGCGGAAATGTGTCTGAGAGGTAGGATGGGGGTATCTGCTTTCTCAGGGAAGCTCCAGCCTCTGTTCCACCTCCTGGGAGCCTGTCTGTGTGTTCTGATGTCCACCTAGCCCGGATGAGACTGGGGAATCAAATTCATGCTCCTCCCAGGTCTCCCTCTTTACCTGTGGAGGTGTCAAAGCCAGAGAGCGAAGCCATTAAATCAGTGCATCCAGAAAATTCATGAGCTCAGAGAGGGCTGGTTGCCTGGGAGAATTAGTAAACTTCATGAGGTGAGAACCACATTTCCGTTCAGCTCGGTGTTCCCGGTGCGAGACAATGCCTCGCCCACTCTATGTGTTTGTTGAGGGAGTGGATGCATAGCTGCAGGAATAAACCAGTGAACGAACACATCAGAGCCGGCAGTAAACTCAGCAAGCCCTTCAGGTTCCCCTTCAAGGCGCTGAGACTACCCGTTTTGCAGCTTGTTCCTTTCACAGCCTGGGCTACTTAGGGGTAACAGGTGAAAAAATATTTGTTGAAGGTTCCAGGACAGTGGAGAGGGCAATTTGTGGGCAGGTCCCAGGAGACAAAAAAAAAAAAAAAGGCTGCAGGTGGGGTGGAGCCAGCCGTGCAGGAAGCACGTGGGAGAGAAGTAGGAGGTGGGTGCAGCTGAGCGCCCGGGGAAGCCCCAGCAGGAAAGGACGTTGGTCGGGCAGGAGGAAGGAGGAGGAATGAACACATCTGTGGTGGTCACGTGGCCACCCAGAGTCCACTATGCCACAAAGGCTGCCATATAATTCTTTCAAGGGCCCTATGAAGTCAGTATTATTATCTCCATTTTATGGAGGAGAAAACTGAGGTTCAGACAAAATAAGAAACACAAAACCAAGGTCAAGAAGCTGGAAAGTGAAAGAGCTTTGGGAATTCAACCCAGGTTTCGCCAGTTTCAAAGACAATATTCTTTCCGTCGCCTAGCACTGTCTCCTGGGAAAAATGAACGTGAGGGATACGTATCACAATGATACACACCATCCAATGATACCCTGCCTCCACCCTGCTGCCAGCCACCCAGCCCCATCAGTCCCCAAGTCCTGTTGACTTGTTTTTCTCTTTCCATCCCTGGCTTGGCTGCTGCCTCAGCCCATTCCTCCATCACCTCCCACCTGGACCACAGCGGTCCTCTCCTGAAGGCCAGCCATCCTGCTTGCATCTCACATGGCACTTCCACAACCACAGTGTTCTTTCTGGAGTGCAAAATGAAATGTTTTTCTCCTGCTCTATGGTGAGGCCCAGATCCCCTAGGACCTGGCCTGGCTGACCAGCCCAGCAGCGTCTCTCTTGATTGGATGGTGATTCCCCCAAGAGATATGTCCACACCTAACAACCAGACCCTCTGAATGTGACCCCATTTGGAAAAAGGGTCTTTGCAGATGCCATGAAGTTAAAGATCTTGTGATGAGGAGATCATCCTGGATTACCCAGGTGAGCCCTAAATCCAATGACAAGTGTCCTTTAAGAGGCAGAAGAGAGACCTGGCACAGTGGCTCTTGCCTGAAATCCTAGCACTTTGGGAGGCCGAGGCAGGAGGATCACTTGAGGTCAGTAGTTGGAGACCAGACTGGTCAACATGGTGAAACCCCGTCTCTACTAAAAATACAAAAATTAGCCGGCTGTGATGGCGGCGCCTGTAATCCCAGCTACTCGGGAAGCTGAGGCAGGAGAATCGCTTGAACCCAGGAGGCAGGAGAATCACTTGAACCCAGGAAGCGGGGGCTGCAGTGAGCCGAGATCATGTTACTGCACTCCAGGCAGCATGATAGAGTGAGACTCTGTCGCAAAAAAAGAAAAGAAAAAAGGCAGAAGAGAAGACACAAACAGAGAGTAGGAGACCGTGTGAAGATAGAAGCAGAGACTGGAGTGGTGCAGCCACAAGGAATCCCTGGAAGCACCAGACACTGGAACTTCAGGGGCAAGGGAGGACTCCCCCACGGAGCCTCTGGAGGGAGCATGGCCCTGCCAGATTCTTAATTTTTTTTTGAACTTCTTGCTTCCAGAACAATGAGAGAATAACGGTCTGTTGTTTGAAGCGACCCAGTTGGTGGTGATTTGTTTGGCAGCCCTGGGAGAAGCACCCTTCCCATAGTGCTCTGTCCAGACCGATTGGACTGAGAAAGATCTGACAGGTTCCTCAGATGTGCCCAGTTCTCTGTTTGGTCCTTCGCACGTGCTGATCCCTCTGCCCAAAACACTGTTCCACCCCCTTATTTATAGGCTGACTCTTCTCCCGCCACTTCCTCTGAAGAGTCTCCTCCGGCACATCAGCCAGGTCGGACTCCACTTACAGTGTGGTCCCACTTGCGGTTCACTTCACGTTTATAACGCTCATGATACTTTATGGTAATTTTTTGTTTCATTGTTTCATTGGCTGGTAAGTAAGTTCCATGAGGGCAGGAACTGCTGTATCCCCAGGCCCAAGTGTGCAGTAGCCGCTTCACCAACATTTCCCCTCTAAATTAGTTCCATTTCCAACTCTGGCAAGCTTCCCCCATCATGTGAGGAAAACCCATTTTCAGCCAGAAATACAGGAGCGAACCCATGAAAATAGGGTTGGGAGGGCAAACAGAGAATGAAAGAACTTAGTGTCATCTTCAGCCCCTGTGTCCAGTCACCCCTGAGGCCAGCGCCACTCCTGGGCTTCCTGGTCGTGTGAGTTAATCAAGTCTCTTCCTTCTTCACACTAGTCTGAGTCTGTTTTCCGTCAGCTGTGACTGAAAGGATCCTAGCAGAGATGATGCTTCCGCTGCTCGAAAGGTACCAACTCACACGTCCCCATGGCCTTTCTGAGAGAGAGTTGCTGAAATTCCTGTTAGTGAGGAACTGGGGTTCAAGGGACCTTGTCATGTGCCCAAGCTCTCATCATGGTGAAGTGGGCAGACTGGGATCTGCACCCCATCCACGCAGCAGGCAGGCGGGAAGACCAACAAAGGCCTGAAGAGAGACAGCAGCCCCATGTCAGGCTCGAAAGCCTTCCGAATACAAATCACAAGACTTGGAGTGCAGGCGGGGCACAGTGGCTCACGCTTATAATCCCAGCACTTTGGGAGGCCAAGGCGGGTAGATCATGAGGTCAAGAGTTCAAGACCAGCCTGACCAAGATAGTGAAACCCCATCTCTACTAAAAATACAAAAATTAGCTGGGCATGGTGGCACACACCTGTAATCCCAGCCACTCAGGAGGCTGAGAAAGGAGAATCGCTTGAACCCGGGAGGTGGAGGTTGCAGTGAGCACAGATCGCACCACGGCACTCCAGCCTGGGTGACAGAGCAAGACTCCATCAAAAAGAAAAAAAAAAACGAATTGGAGCACAGAGCACAAACAGCAACAACAAAACCCATGGTGCCTGAAATGTCCCCCTCTGTTTCCTCCAGAGTCTGTGACACCCTGAATCAATGTGTCCCCGCATTGACCTTGAGGACCTAATTCTAAACAGGAGCTTCCTTCAATCTCTTACATGTCTGGATTCTGATTATTTTGCGTCTTAGTGATGGGACCATGAGTACCTAAAGAGTGATGAGCCACACATCCAGACAACTGGTGTTTAGCATTTATTTTATTTATTTATTTTATTTTTGGAGACAGGTTCTTGCTCTGTCACCCAGGCTGAAGTGCAGTGGCACCATCTCAGCTCACTGCAGCCTCAACATCCCAGGCTCAAGCGATCCTCCCACCTCAGCCCGCGGAGTAGCTGGGACTACAGGTGCACACCACCACACCTGTCTAATTTTTGTTTTTTGTTTTTTGGCTTTTTTTGTAAAGACGGAGTTTCACTATGTTACCCAGGTTGGTCTTGAGCTCCTGGGCTCAAGTAATCCTCCTGCCTCAGCCTCCCAAAGTGCTGAGATTACAGGCATGAGCCACAGAGCCCAGCCTGTGTCTGCCATTTAAAACAAACTGTGGGCGGGGCGCGGTGGTTCACGCCTCTAATCCTAGCACCTGAGGTGGGCAGATCACCTGAGGTTGGGAGTTCAAGACCAGCCTGACCAACACGGAGAAACCCCGTCTCTATTAAAAATACAGTAGCCTCAGCTACTCGGGAGGCTGAGGCAAGAGAATCACTTGAACCCGGGAGGCAGAGGTTGCAGTGAGCCAAGATCGCGCCATTGCACTCCAGCCTGGGCAATAAGAGCAAAAACTCCGTCTCAAAAAAAAAAAAAAAAAAAAAAAACAACTGTGTGGGGCTGAGCATGGTGGCACACATCTGTAATCCCAGCACTTTGGGAGGCTAAGGAGGGCAGATCACGAGGTCAGGAATTTGAGACCATCCTAGCCAAT
>NW_012102255.1:1279760-1293594 GCF_000951045.1 Mandrillus leucophaeus | reverse complement strand
AAAAAAAAAAAAAAAACAACTGTGTGGGGCTGAGCATGGTGGCATGCACTTGTAATCCCATGTACTCGTGAGGCTGAGGCAGGAGGGTCACCTGAGCCCGGGAGTTCAAGGTTACAGTGAGCTATGATCACACCACTGCACTCCAGCCTGGGTGACATAGCAAGAGTTCATCTCTAAAAATACCAAAAAAAGTTTAAAAAACTTTAAATAAACAAAAAATGAAACAGTGGTTCTCTGCTCTTGGCTCAGGAAAGCCAGGTCACCCAGGGGCTGGAAGGAGGGACCTTCTAAGGGACAGCTTCATTTTCAGACAGTGGCACTGAAAGCACAAGAGAAGGGGAGTGTGACTTTGTCAGTAGTCAGTACCCTGGCTGATGCTCCCGGGTGCTCAGGCTCAGAGGGCCTGGTTCCCACTAACCAACACTGATGCTCTCGACTCCTCCACGCCCTTGCCTCCTAGATTCCCGTGTTTCTAGGTGGAGAACACACATTCCATCCCTGCTGTGAATACGGAGCTCTTCAGTGACACAGAGTCTCCTTCCTCCGACCCGAACACGGGGAAAGGGGAGATGTCTTCTTTGTTCACGGGTGCAGCTGTCTGGTCACCCCCTGTCCCACTCACAGGGCACCTGGATCAATATTAAAAAGCTGAAGGGTCGGCTCAGCAACTGAGTCCCATGGCCTCCGCGGCATGAACCAACTAAGGGTTTCAGAAAAGTGTATGTGAACATGCTCCAAGACTGTAAGGTCATAAGGCAAAAAGATTAGATAAGCCAAGTTAAGTGAAAAGTAATTAATATTTTACTGTACTTAAAAAAAAAAATTATTTCCCTTAACCATTTGGCCATGGGTTAGAAATGAACTCTGGAAACACCAAAAGGGAGAATATACTATTCTCACTTCCAAAGAAATAATATTTTCTCCTCATTTCCCTTTAATTTTTGTTGAGAAATGTAAAGAGCCCGCATTGCTTCGTCAGCTCAGCACCAGCCGCATTCTGGGGAACTGTCTCCCCTGCTCCCGTGCCCCCGTGCATAGGCGCTGCCTTCAATATGGCACCATGGGAAACGAACTTTCGCTACAACGGGCCTCGCCCTTGGCACCGACCATTGGTCAAGAGGTGGGCACCTGATCCAAACGGGCCAATCAGAGCCCTCCCCCAGGATTTGGGAACTGCAACTGACAAAAGAAGTCAGTCTCTCTCTCTGGGTGTCTGAAAATGAAGGCATGTAAATGCAGAAGCAGTTGGCAGCCCTGTTCCACCATGTGGACTGAGGAATAGAAAATGCCAATCAGCAGAAAGAGAATCAGAGGCAAGGAGAGGAGAGCACATCCAGACGGCATTTGAGCTTCTAGTTCTAGCTGCTTGCAAGGCCTAGCCATATTCCTCTTTTGGATTCCAATGAATCCAAGTAGCCTTATAATAAAATTCTTTTTTGGCTTAAACTCTCTTAAGTTGGATTTCTCTTCCTTGCAACCAAAGAGTTTTAACTAATATGAGAACATAGTCCTATTTCAGTCTCGCTTACATGCTAATCTTAAATTCCTCAACCATTTTACTTTGTGACTTCAAAATGAAAAAAAAAAAAAAGTGAAAATATTTGAGTTAGACTCTTATGCAAATTAGACTGCAATCATTCTCTTGGACTGTTTCTTCACAGAACACTGGTAGCGTTATGCTCCATGCTGGAATGGATTAAGTACAAGCTAGAAATATAAAAAAATGACTAGGTCGGTGGTGTGGCTGTCCATGGTGGATTGTGGCGTTTTTCTGATTGTCACTAGAAATTTGGTTTTCTCTCATTTTAAAGTCCATTTGCAATTGTGATGTGTTCTCTTTTGACAATCTACAGAAGTCAAATGATCTCTGATCTTTAGGCCTATCAGCATCCCCTTGGACACTCCACATCCCGTGAACCACATCCACAAGCGACGGTCTTTGGTGTGCCACTTCCTGTTGAAGCTGCCTGTCTACCAGAATTAGCCTTTCCATAGGTAAGGCCCTGTCGGGGAAGGTGACGGGGAGCTGTCCAACCAAGACTCTGTGAAGGAGCTGAACAAACAGAAAACCACTCTGCAAGGCTCATAGTAATGACTCCTTAGGAGTCATTCTCTCTCATCGACAGCAACAAAAACAAAGGTGATATTGCCTCATCATCTTTCTTAAACGTAGGTGTTTAACATTTTTTAAAAACCATGGAACTGGGCTGGGCTCGGTGGCTCATGCCTATAATCCCAGCACATTGGGAGAACAAGGAGGGCAGATCGCTTGAGCCCAGGAGTTTGAGACTAGCCTGGGCAACATGGCTAAACCCTATTTCTACAAATTAAGAAAAAAAAATTAGCCAGGAAGCGCATGCCTGTTGGCCCAGCTACTCAGGAGGCTGAGATGGGAGGAGGGCTTGAGCCAGGAGTCCGAGGCTGCAGTGGGCCACAGTCGCACCACTGAACTCCAACCTAGGTGACAGAGCAAGACCCTATCTCAAAATAAAACACACAAAGCAAAACAAAACAAAACATGGAACTAGACAAGCTCTTGCCTAATATCTACTTAGGATCTCTCAGGTTTCTCCTATTAAAAAATACAAATAAACCAAAAGCCACTAGACTTGAGCAAAGACAAGGAAGCGTGTGTCTAGCACATGGCCAGCGTGTGTGGGCATAACCATAGTTAGATATTAAAACCCAAAGGCTGGTGGAAACGCTCAGCAGCCTGGTCCGTGCCCTCCCTTATCCAAGTGAGTGTGCCTTTGATCCCAGTGAGCCTCAGAAGCCTGAGCAGTGTATTAGTCATCATTTCTACTCTAATTAGAAAAGATTTCTTTGTTCCCAGCCCAAGTTCAATCAGCATTTCAGTTAAACAGGTAAAAAAAAAAAAATAGAGTTGGAAAAAATCTTCGAGTCATTCGGCCCAAAAGGTTTATTTTAAAGATGAAGAGATGAAGTCACCTGTTCAAGACTGCACAGCTGGCTATCAGAGGACTCGAGGGCAGAGCTCCTGTCACTCCTCACTCCTAGTTCCAGGTTCTGAGAAACAAGCACTTTTCAGAAAGTGCTCAGGCCCTCACCCCGAACCTCACTGCTCCTGGACAACCCTGCGTGTGGCGAAGCTGGAGATGTCTAAGAAATCACTGGCTTTTCTGCATTCTCCAGGGAGAAAGTTCCAAGGCGCTGGGAGCCGGGGCAGCAGGGTTTTCAAAGGCCTGCAGCGGGAGCCCTGCTCGCAGGGATGCCATCCAGATGTCCTCGTGTCCCCTCTGCACGTGAAAGCCTCGCACTGCTCCCGTCCCCTCCAGTCCCCCCTGCATCCCGCAGCAGCAGAGCTGCACGAGGCTTTCCCCAGCCCGGGGCACACATTCAAAACACCTAGGAATGCCGCTGGGAACTCCCGCCTGAAAGGACAGGCCGCCCGCTGCAGGGCACTGAGATGGATGCAGGGACCTGCCCTTTTCCTCTGTCGGCGGGTTGCCTCCATTGGTCATTTGCTGTGGCAGGGCAGAAGAAAACAATGAAATCGCAGGGCATGCAGAAGTCAAACCGACACATAACCACACTCGGAGGAGAGGACCCAACTGCTAAGCAGCTTGCGTGGGAAAGTGAGAAAAGCATGGGGTTTTCACATAGCAGGTGGAGTTCGATGCAAACCATCCGGAGCATCTTGCTAATCATTAGCGATGGCACCTTTGTTCGGTTTCAAGGAGTGCAGTTTCAGGGGCAGTGTTCCCCCTTGAAAAAGAGGCGGTAAAAACAATATACATTTGTTTAAGCTTAGGATGTGAAACACACTGATGTCATGTCCCCTTAGCTTTCCAGGTGAAAGGTCGTGGTGTCACCTTTAGGATGCCTCGCCTGAAGTCGGGACTCCCCTGAGCAGAATGATGGCTTCTCAGTGAATCCCACTTCCCACTTGCATTTCCAGAGACAAGTCTGGTTCCTCTAGATTCACACACACATAAAGAAATAGTTATCCTTCTCCTTGCCCCTGATCTCCCACTGAACAATGCCTGGGATATGTGGGTTCTGGAGCGTCTATCAGGAAGAATGTGTGGAGGATTTCTCGACCCCTATTATTTTCCTTTCTGTGTCCAAGGCATGTGTCGGTTGCTACCTGAGCAGAGGTGGCAGCTCCATATAGGCTGGCTAAGAGAAGAAAACTGTTCTCACTCAGATTCTATAAATTACCCGCATTCTCACTTTAATATCAAGTATGATATATATTAGAGTGCATGGTTTTGGCTAGAATCAATTTGGAAGGCTGTCAAATAAAACACAAAATGGGAAAATAAATCCAAAGGAAAATTGATGACATGATTTTACTCCCATTACATTCCACTTAACAAATGCATATGTTTTACAATATCTTTAATAATAATTATTAAACATAGTAAAATACTTCCAAACTTGGCTCATTGCATAATTGTACTTCGAGTGAAAAAAATTATCTGAAGTCTTGTCAATATGCCACTTCCTCCTCCCCCAGCTTTTAACAGAAGCAGCCTCCAGTGGAATAATCCAAGCTGTGTTCAAGAAGTTGGCAAGTAGGTCCAATTAAATGTGGTTTTACTGTATTCTGGCGTTTGCATATCTAGTTTGCCAAGAAGTAATCTTTCACAAAAAAAAAAAAAGAAAGAAAAAGAAAAAGAAAAAAAATCTGTACTGGCCCAGACAGAGCCTGGATGGTGCAATGCTTCACATAACTTTACCCCATGACTAAGATAATCGTTTTTTCTTAAATAGCTGTGGAAAACGTATCATACATCCATCATACTCCTATATGAATCACAGAACACCATCCTTTATGGAGCTTCTTACATTTATGCATGACAAACTGAAATTCATCTTCATAGCTCTGTTTATTTTAATTATTAAACTCAAAAGGGGTTAGCTTTTAGCCACCTGAGCTTGATGTATTTATTCAGGTGTACTCCAGTTGGATTATCTGAACGAGGCTATAAATGATCCTATTGACTATTAAAGACCGACCTGTCAAAGCTGCAGTCATACACATTCACAACCCCAGCTACCTGAAACTCAGAGGATAAAACGCTTCTCTAAGCTTTGCACATGAAATCCCGGGCATTCTCTCCTGATGTTTTACACACCCTTGATCCCTTAAGGAGGAGCTGACTCGTGTAGCCCCTTCCAGCGAACCAAGGCTCTACATGAACCATCAGCCGTATCCAAAGTCCAGATGGAAAGCTGTCAACAAAGAGACTCCTTCCACTCTGCCTACTACATGATTCATCCCTGGCATGAAGACAGGCCCGGAGATGGCCCCACCACCCCGACTCCCATAGGTGAGCCAGGAGAGAAGCACAGGTGCCCACTCCCCAAGTCAGCAGGGAGAAATCAGGTCAGAAAGTGCTGGAAAACACACAACCTGGCCTTTGTTACAAACCATCATGAGCTCATTAAAAACACATGCAGAAATGGTTAAACAAAATTCTCTAAACCTTTTACAAAATTGCCAGTCTATTAGAAGGACTGAGCTCACAGCAAACTCTCCCTTCCAATGTGTGCAATGGAGCAGCTAATGTCCTTTGGACTCTTGTCTATGGCATCAAGCAGAGGGAAGCTTGAGGGGGGGTTGTTTGTTTTTGGTTCTTGTTGTTGTTTTTTAACTTTTTTTAGAGACCAAACTATGAAATACATCAACCAAAATAATTATTTCACCAAACATGAATTATTATAGTCATTGCCTTAAAAAACGTATGAAAATTACAAAATAAAAAGGGAGATTTGGGTCATTATAGCAAGGGGAGAAAGAAGGAAAAAAATAGATGACTGTGGCTCGAATGCTTTTGTGAGGTGGCATTGCATCAAAGAGCAAAGTGGACACGCTGAATGGGGATTCTGAAGGCATCCAATACTTGGCCCTGTTACGTGAAAAAGTTGGATCGTAAGTTTGACCCGTGCAATATTTACTCAAAGGTTTTCTTGTAAGCAGCATTGCACATAGCAGCATTGCATTCCATTGCATTGTGGCCTTTCACCAGGTGTCTCTTCCTCCAAATGGATGTATTTGCTGTGATACAGTATAGCCATAGATTTGCATTACACCACAACGTGGGCTGCACCCACACGTAAAAGAGCACACAGATGAGGCGAGGCCTGAGATTGAGATGCTGTGAGCTCTGCTGTGGCATGGACCACCTTCTCCTGGTGAGAGTGGAGTAAATCATTTTAATATGTGTGCCTCCCCGGGGAGCTGTGCCTATTCGTTATTATATATATTAATCATACTTTTTAAAATACTTATGATACAAGAGTAAACATGAACCAAAGCTTTCAGTCTTGATTTCTTCAGCCTGAAGAGAAAAAAATATCTGTATCCAACTTAGCCTTTGGACTAGTTAATCAGATAGAGATTTGAAAGGGCTTTCAGAGATTTGGGATTTGAGAAAAGAATTACAAGTACAATGTAAGTTATATGAGATGTGCATAGCTAAACACGTACACACCTACAAAACCCACCTGAGGATGTGGAATCTTTTTCATTACTATGGCATTTTAATTTTCACATTTCATGCAGAAACTGCTTTCCTGCTTAATACTGAAATAAACTTGAAACTATTAGTGCTTGGTGAATTTAAATCACAAAAACCCACGTTGAAAAAAGTCCACCTTGGTAGGAAGGCTTTAGGATAAGGAAACATTTCATCTTAGTGCAAAAAAAAAATTATTATTGTAATAGTGAGATCACCTCAAATTTGCATAGCATCTTTTCTCTGAAAGCTGAATGCTTTTGCATATTCATTTTCATGTTATTCTAAAGAAAAAGGTGACACGGGTATGGTTATGCTGGGCTTACAAATGGAGAAATGAAGGTATCGGGGTGGGTTTCCTCGGGTATTGCATTGATACATCTTCCCCAACTTTCTCTTGAGCCTTCTTTCCAGTAGATGATGCTGAGAGGAGGTGAGAAACATTCCAGGAAACCAAGGCCAATTTTCAGATTAAGTGGAAAAATATTCAATTCTCCCATTTCAGCAGCAAACAAGTTTTGAGGATCCCGTTTGGCTGCCGCCCTCGGTCCATGTTTCATCTCTCCCTTCTGCACGTCCAGCAACAGCTCTGACAACCCTGCAGTGACTAGCTGCAAGGAGCAGTGCCTCGTTGTGGTTGAACAAATAACATGTTTTGGAAACCCAAGCCACCCTTTCGTAGCTGGAAGCAGAGAGAGAGAGTGAGTGTGTGTCGGTCAGGAGGATCCTGACAGGGTTTTAGCTCTTGGTGAGCCGGAAGGAGATGGGCCAAAACATGTCCTCTTTGACACCATTAGAGAACGTTCTGCTGTATGTATTTTTTAAATAGTTGATAGGGTCAAAGTCAGGAAAAGAAATAGTATCAATCCCATCTTAGATTCCATTGGTAAACATAGATTGCAGACAATAGTACGGGTAATCATGGTAAATAGATATTTGCATAATGCAAATTTTATCACTTAGGCATAACCAGAATGTTGATTTCAGATTCAGACTTGATCAAAGATGTGCCCAGAGCAAGGAATTCAGGCTTTGTGTGCCTCTAAACAGAGAAAAATTCATCTATAAAATGATAGATACCAAAGGTTTGGGGAAGGTATGAAATGTTTGCAAAGAGCTTTGAGTCCATTCACCTCCCCATGCCTGCTCCTCCACTTTCAGGATGAATGACACGGAAGTCACTGTTGCCCCTTCCAGCTGTAAGTTTTTGTGATTTTCGATCGGTCTCTGTGGAAAAGCATGTGAGGCAGCAGTCTGTAAGGGGGATGATCAGACATATACCGTAGGTCTACAAATAATGGAAAACAATTGGGCCATTCTGGCCACTGAATTTTTATAATTTGAATAACAGAATTAGTTCATTATTTCAAAAGCCACCAGGCCAGAATGCAAATTTTAAAATTCAGGATACAGATGTAAGCTTGGGATTGTTTTTGGTTAGAAGGCTTACACGTTCTGTTATGTTAGGAGAGAGAAAAAAAAAGCATATATGTACTACTAAATAAGAATAACAATAGGAGGATTGATCGCCTTAGTCTTTGAGGGTGTTACTTGACTGACTTTTAAACAGAAACACTCCAGTCACTTAAAATCCTTCCATGCTGGTCAGGCCTACAAACCGCCTGTCATACTTTGACTAAAATATTATTTTTACTGCAAGATAAGCACCTTTACAAAGCAAACTGAATGCATGCTGACAAGCCCTCCCTTCCTCCCCCTTTTGCACAGAAGTGATTCTAGTACTGCTTTGAGGCATCCCTCAAGTAAAATAACATATAAATAGAATGTGAGAAATCACCACATTTTCTAGACTTCACACTTACTATGAAAAGCAAAACTTCATTGTGACCCAACATATTCCCTAATTTATTTTTTTCTTTTAACCTAAGGATTTCATCCAATTCGATGTCGTGTATTGTCATGAGCCCCTGGAAAATGCTTCAGCTCTTTCATCTGCATGCTCAGCCCTCGCTCAGTGGGAATATGCAGTTCGCTGGTACCCAGTGGTAAATAGGGCCCATTTCAAATACAGTGTTCATTTTAAATTTGTTTCGATTTTTTTTCAGAATGGTAGAAAGTCAGACACAAAAACAAACTTGGCTTGAAAATTCAGTTGTGCAATGGTGTCAAAATCACTTGATGCATAAAATTTACCCTCCTATAGTAAATAAAAGGACATTGAGAAACAGAGAGAACCGACTATAAAGTATGAATTTTAGTTTGCATCTCAACAAAAATCAGAACTTAAAGGAATATTCCATCTGCCAGACTTCAGTTTCTTTCAGTTTATTCAGTTGGAAAATTTCGGAGATTGTGGAGACCTCAAACAAATTTTATGCTAAGGGTTCGTGGATAATGACTAGGCTTTGAATATAAACCTGTCCCATTCTCCTCCATCACATGTGTAAGCATGCGACCTTCTTTCTCAAAAACAGGTAGTTATAAAAATAACTTTTATAAATTAGATTTTCTTGAGCTATGGTTCTCTGCTCAAATTTCTTCTACTTCATAAAGCTTTTAAGTGACATTCAGAAACCATTATAATTAGAAAAAAATGGACTTTTTTACACTAAATACAAATCGTTGGCACCAACGTCTATGGTAACTGTGGCTCACAAACGACGACTACGTTTCTTAAATGTTTTAATTATCTATTATTGCACTGTTGTGCTTTTCCAAAAATTATCCCAATAGACATCCTTAGGAAGCTTTGCTGCCTAGTAAACATGTAATTGGCATTTCAATATTACCAAACAGCTAATTTACATGATAGAGTTCCAAAGACATGGTCCACAGAAAAGGTATGTGTATATTTTGAGGCTGTTTTCAAAAAGAAATTTTAAGAGAGTCAGATAAAAAAATCTAAATGCTCTCACTTTGATCAAAGATCATTTCAGAGCATTAGACGTACAAAAATGTTAAGGTCTTTAACAATCGTCTCAAAGGCAAACTGCATTAAATATGATTTTTAAAATAAAATGAATGTGTCCTGCTTTACAGTTTTAGGTAATATATATTTATAAATCACACATGATAAGGATACATCCTTTTAAGCTGCCACATATCAAAAGTTAGCTCTGGTTTGCCTAGCATCCACAAATAAGGTTATGCTATTCTTTCAAGTTCATACCATTGTGTATGCATTATGTATTGAAACAACAAATTTAATCTGTCCTATGAATGTTTACCAATATTCAAATACATTTTCCAAGCTCCACTTCAAATTAACTACAAATATACCCTTTACAAACATGAATATTTGGGGCAATATGACTTTTTAAAATTCCTATGTAGTCATATTAACCATACATATTGACATTTAATAAAAGCTACTTGATTTAATGATTAACTACAGAGATTATAACAAACTGTAAATAAGTCATTTCCGTGAATGGACTCTCTCTGGGTGTCACACGGCCTCTCAAAGCCACTCTAAATATCCTCACTGAAACTGTTACTGACTAATGTGCTACATTTTAAAGCCAAATGGGGTTTTCACTCCTTTCCTGCCAAACTAACTAGAGAATGCTCCTATAGCAAATTGCAAGCTTAACTGCAAACCCATTTCCAAAAATTAGAAAAGGAGATACCTTATTTGGCCATATGTGCCCCAAAAGTCAAGAAAAATTTTAGTTTTCAAAGAATTTTTTTTTTTTTTGTAAAGTACCTACAGCTAAAGAAAAGTATCGTGACCACATAAACCTAGGAATTATGATGCACAGTAAGTTAGTAAATGTTAGAATCGAATCAGGAAAGTTACCTGGATAATTTTTTTTAAATGCTGATTTATTTCAAGTTCTTGAATATTTTTAGACAAATACTACCCCATGAACCTAAATTACCTGGATGATTAATTCAACAATTTATTTAGTGTAAGCAGATACAGTATAAAGTATTTAGACTTAAAAAGAAAAACTTTTCATGCCATTGTTTCATTTCTGTGACCTCATCCTTTCTGATTACAGTGTTTTAAATTTGGAGTTTAGCTTCTTTCATGAGAATTACAAAAGTTAATTAGTAAAGATTTTTTTAAGGGGTTGGTTCGCAAAAATACTGAAAGTCTAATTTCTAAAGTGCCTCTGAAAATGAATATTTCTAAAAACCTCCCGTGTCATCAACAAAATCTGATTACTTTAGCTATCCTTTTATAATATTAAGGAAATGTAAGCAAGGGTGAAGGTCCTAGACATATAAAACGTTTCTTTTTTATGGAAGTAAACCTACTCGGAGTTGAAAGATAAGTGGTTCTACATTTTAAACCAAGGGGTTATATACAAAGATATTTTGCCGTGTTTTTGTAGGCAAAGGTAGAAAAATTTTAACATAAGGGACAAAATCCTGTCAGTGTGATGAACTTGGATTACAGCCAAAATGAAACTCCTGAAAGCTATTTGCTTCTAAAAACTAAAACTATTCCTTTATTTTTAAAGATGGTATCTTTAGCATTTTAATGTCAAGTAATTTCAGTGAAAAGGACGGAGCTTTTTCTTTGCTGCATTTCAAATTCACACACAATTCACTGTACCTTATCAGCAAATTCAAGCATTGCAACAAACAATTATAACCAAAATTTAGGTCAGTATCTACAAATTAAAATCTAAAATTATCTCAGTTTCCTAGTCAGAGCATGCGAAACTTTTCCTCATTATAGTGGAAATCAAAGAATGTTTTAAGCCTTATAGGAATAAAATAGTCATGCAATGCAGTAAAGTTTGAGGTCTTAAGACCATTAAAAAAAAATCTTATCTGTACAATGGGATTTCTTGAGTCAAGGCTTCAAAGAGTCCGTGTGTGTTTTATACGTAACACGTGGAAGTTCAAGATTTTTTAAGTAGTGTCACTTCTTGGTTAAAAAAAAAAGAAGATTTTTTGATGGTAGTTTGAAAGATTTACTTGGAAAATGAGTATTTTTGCCATTTTAATGTTACCTGTGCTAAAATGCTAATACAGTGTTCTCCTTTTCCCAGCCTTTCAATAACCTATTTGTAGATATTCATAAAAAATGTTAAAGAGAAACTCCATTTGATTCACCAATTAATCTGATAGCATAATTAACCAGAAAGGAAATCCGAAACTAGTATCCTTAACACTTTATACTTCTTGGAGCTTCCCTAGGGTACCCCTAGCACACAATGCTGGAACCACATCACTCTAGTCCATAATTGATTATCTAAAGGAAAAAGAACTTTTCAAAAGTAACTAAAACTATGTATTTAAAATATACTTATGTATCAGCCAGATGTCAAAGGAGGGATCAGTTTTAATGGTTTCCAACATGATTACACGACAAATTAATTTCCTCTTTTAAATGTGGCAAATAAAGGATTCCTTCATTTCACTTATCAAATGTGGCAGTTTGCATCATTAATATTCTGTTCTAGTTTTGCAAAGAAAGTTTTAAGAAGCTATTTCTTCCAAATCATTTCAAAATATTATAAGTATATCCAGTTAAGATTAAGATAATGTTCCTCACTTAAAATTAGATGTTAGTCCATGGAACTAAATTGTCAAGTAAACGCTCAACATCTTCAGGAAACTGTGAGATACTTTGACCAGTTACTATAGGAACTGAAAATAAAAAGTCCCCTTCCCTCCCTTTTTTATAAGCTTGTAACTGCTCAAGAAATTATTCTATGAGGGTCAAATGTACATTCCCCTTTCATGTGAAACAATATTTGGCTGGTTAAAACCAAGGGTAAGTTACATACTTTAAAAATTCTGTTTTAGGAAAAAAAAAAAAAAAAGGCAGGGGGATGAAAATTAGGATTCCAAATTATGTTATTATACTTCATGACAAAATCCCTGTGGCTTCCTATCCAAAGCCCCCAGGTAGTTCGTAAATGGTGTATTTTCAAACTTCAGACCTTATACCCCACTTACGTAGAGGTTAAAAATATTGACCTTACTATAGGTCATTGGATATAAAGAGTTTACCTTTGACAGTAAGAATGTAAAATTTCATAGTCATATTTCTATTTAAGGTTGGAAGTTAGAGACAAGCGCAGATTTACAAAACCTCTCTGTGCCTGCTACCTGACTGCTTGCACTCAGGGTTGTTTGTGACAATTCTCCTAGCGTTATCATCCGCATGTGTGAGCCTTCTGTCAGTTCCCTACCCAGGTCAACCAGCAGTGTTTCTCACCCTGACGTGTACCCAACTGGGTACGCATAAAGTTGGGACAATCACAAAAAGCAGGGAACAGAATTCTTTTAAAGGCCCATGTATTTAATTACATGTTTAAAACTGGAGAATTAAAACCTGGAAACTTTCGAGTTCTCACAGCAACAAAAAGGATGTATATAGCTAATCGTGAACAATTGCATGCCTGCTAATTCAATTGCCTAGAATTCCAGTCATTAGCCAAGCAGTCTTCCAAACTAAAACATCCGGTCTCCTTCAATTTTCCACTTAAACCAGAACACAGGAGAATAGATTTGACCAATCAACTTAGGATAAAATTACACATGAAAAGTGACTTATGGTATATATGGATTAGTAGTTGTACAGTGTATTTTTAAAAATCTATGCTGCCACGTAGTTTCATGATTCATGAGTTTCTAGGGAATTACCTCAACATTCTTGATCTAGATTGTGAAAATGGGTCACATTTTTTAAACGTGCATTTAGTATCTTCTTAAGTGACTAGAATGTTTGCACATTTTCCATTCGAGTGATTTAAGGCATTCTAATAATTTCATGAACTCCGATCACAACTGACATTAAAGATGCCAGCTATGACACATATTTAGAATCTATACACTACATAATCACAATAAAAAATACACACAAGAAATTCTCAGTTCATATAATTTATTGCAGTTAGCACACAGTTTAAAAATTCACCAACACACCAATAGTACAAAACTAAACAGCATTATAAGTTATTCCCCCCTCAGGAAAATAAAACATACTATGATTGTCAAAGCTAGATGTCAGTCTAAGTTTTAGAACAAAGGAAGAATGTGAAACTAAGAAAAGGAAAAAGCAATCACTCACAATGACCACAAAAAGAAAATCCAAAAGAAAGTCCGTTTTCTCACAGACATTGATTGTCTTCTCTAAATTAATAAAAATTATTTCAACATAAACTGTATTTTAAAAAAACTAGAAACTCTTCAAGTAACTAAAGATAATGCTCCAAGGCCATTTTCACAGCTTTTTTTTGTTTGTTTGTTTGCTTTAAATGCCATTACAGCCAAATTAACACACATTTAACCAAATATTTCCAAAACAGTCCAGCAACACACAATGGAGTTTTCCATTCAGTATCTTAAGCACAAAAATAGGCTATGTTTACAGTAGTTAAGGCGATCAAATTTTAAACAAAAGCAATTAAAAAAAAAAAAAA
>NW_012102255.1:1272402-1279430 GCF_000951045.1 Mandrillus leucophaeus | reverse complement strand
AAAAAAAAAAAAAAAGAGAGAGAATGACCTATTGTCAACTTGTGCAGTAGTTATTCTAAAAATGCTCAACTGGGTAAATGTGTACACCTAAACTCTGAGCTGGCATGGGTTTTGTGCAATTAGAAGTTTGTTATAAATGCACACTGCACATGCAAATCTTTAAGCCGTTTGTAAACATTTATATTTTCCTTGTTATGTAGCGAAGTTATCAATTTGCAGCTTAAGTTTTTATTCAGCTTAACAGTTTCAACTTAAAGACAGTGGGAAAGTCAATTTAAATTATATAAAATAAAAATAAAAACAGTGCATTTACGTTCTTCATAACACCAGTTTTTTTTCCAAATGGTGCTATTTTTCTAAGGAAATTAAATAATTTTAAACTCACTCGTTAAAGTTATACAATGCAAACAAAGACAAAAAATATATTGAAACTCATGCATTTCTGTAGCGTTAATATTTACTTTTCAAGACTCAACTAAGAGCATCAACACAACCTGTCAAGTTCTTTGACACCCCCCCAGCCCATGTAATCAATTACAGTATACAATAACAGTAATTCACATTTTTAAACACACAGTTCAACACTGCTGAAGCTGCAATATCCTTTTTCATCCCAAGCAAACCTTCACAAGACAGTGTCCCAGTGATCCCAGTGTAGTTTCAGCATTTCTCTCACTGGGAACCGTCAGAAAACCAGAAGTTGCCACAGAAAGTTTTAAGTCAACTGCTTGTTTAAAAATAGATAATCCAGCATTTCAGAAATTTTCCATTTGGGTCTAAAAGCATTCAGGTTTCCAACAGCCAGAAAAAATTCATGCAATTTGAGACATATAAAGAGGCTAATAAAACTGGAGGGAATTTCTACTGAAAAAAAAAAAATTGTTGGGGGGAAAAAAGAGCTCAAAAGACAATGCAGTGTTGACAAAATTAAGCCATATGAAAGCATTTTGTGATAGGACGATTCGTTTAAAAGGTTCTTATTGGCTTACTTCCCCTACCCCCTCAAAGGAAACACACCTCTCTATTCTGACTTGCTCTAAAGTTTCTTTTATCAGAATGCTAAATTAGTGAGATTCTCATGCTATTCTAAAGTGCAAAAACAAGTTAATATCCCAACTTTTTATTTCCAGGAAACAAGACTGCTTTTAGACCGTACCACAACTATATAGAGATCTATTTATATATATGTATATATATATATATTATTTATATATATATAAAATTATTTCCAAAGTTCTTGAGAGCTATCTTCTAAGGTCCAGTCTCTGACAGTAGGCAAGCTCAGTGCTTCGCTTTTGACCGACAAGGAGTTCACCAACTCACAGTGGAACTTGCGAATGTGTCTGTACAGGTCCCCGGACTGCGTGAACCTGCGCTCGCACCACTTGCAGGCGTGCGGCTTCTCGCGGGTGTGCACCACGGCGTGGCGGCTCAGGTTGTGCGAGTACTGGAAGCTCTTGCCGCACTGGGTGCAGGTGTAGGGCTTCTCCCCCGAGTGAGTCCTCTCGTGGCGCTTGAGGGTGTACATGCAAGAGAAAGTCTTCCCACACAGCGAGCACGTGGGCACGTTGACATCGGCGGCGGGCTTGCTGCGGATGCCGTCCTGCTCGCGGAAGTGTGTGCTCAGGTGGATCTGCAGGATGTGGGGGCTGGGGAAGACCTTGTTGCACAGGGGGCACATGAAGATCTGGCCCGCGGGGCTCAGGATGTTGGAGACGTAGGGGAGCAGACTGCTCTCCATGCCCCCCTCCACCTGGACGCGCTCGCTCTCTGGGGTCATCATCTCATCATCGCTGGCTTTGTCCTCCCGGTCCAGCTCCCTCAAGACCGAGTCCTCCCTCAGAGGAGCCAGATGGGCCGGCTCATACTGTACCCTGTTATTAGTGCTCACACTTTCTTTCACAGTGCTATGTTCCATGTCATAGTCATTAGTGCCAACATCACTCTCATCACAGGAAGCCTCTTTCTCCACCTTCACCTGCACCAGGTTGCTTCTCAGCACGTCCTGTGAAGAGAAATAAGAGCTGTTCAGATTTTCAACTCCTGAAAGGCTGGACTTGACAGACAGGTCCAGCACACAGTCAACATCTGCCGAATCCCTCACGGAGGTGACAGACCTCTGGGACAAAGACTCTGTTGAGCTGCAGGGGCTGGCTACTGTTTTTCCAGCTGCTGTGGCGTGTGGCTCTGCCTCTCCGCCAGCCTGGGGGATGCCTGCTGAGTCTGAGGGCAATCGCATCCACATGTTCCCAGGCTCGGCCGCCAAGTCCCTTTTGCTGGGCAGGATGTTCAATTTTTCATCTTCTCCTTCATCTTCATCACTGGGCAAATCCCCTGCCATGTGGCTGCTGCCATCGGAGAGACTCTCGACTTTGTCCGAACAACTTGAAGCATCTTCTTCCTTTTTGGTGCTGTCTGCCTCCGTGGTAGCTTTCTCTTTCAGCTTCTTTTTGCAGACTTTGACAATGTCATACATGTGGAGATAACTGGCAGCTGCTAGCACGTCTTCAATGGGCAAGTCTTTGAACTGGAGTTTCCCTTCATACATGAATTCAAGCAGGAGAGCGAAAGCGGGGGCTGTAACAATGTCGCTGTTCAGATGAACAATGTCTCTTTTGTCCAGCTGGTCCTTGTAAAAGAGGTGGAAATACATGCTGCATGAAGCCAGCACAGCTCGGTGCGCTCGGAACTGGGCATCTCCCACCAGAACAGTGCAGTCACAAAGAAAACCCTGGTGTCTCTGCTCGCTCAGACACTGCAGCAAATGTCTACTATGGTCTGGAAACTCCATACTGTCTTCATAACCTGGGGAGAGAGGAATTTCTCATTAGAGCCTGGTCAGGAACAACTTTTCAGTGCTCTAGTCCCCATATAAAAAAATTAATTCCGCTTTGGCCGCCGTGGTACATGTCCCTGAATTTCAATCAGGCTTATGACCCAGCACTACCAAATCACACGGACGAGACCTAAACGCGAGAAGGAAAACGTGCACTTTCTCAACTCCTTACCCCCGCCGGACAGCCTCCGACGCATCTCCATCTTCCCTGAACCCAAGCTTTCAAAGCCTTCCTTTAACTACAGTCTCTCACTAAGAATAAGAATTTAGATCTCTTTCAGAAGAAATTTAACTAACTCTACTTATCAAATTATGTCCTACAAAACCTACGAAATAGCTTTAATTTCAAAGGAAACAACTCATATAATAAACAAAGAAAGTCCCAAACATATCCTGGAACACACAAGAAAACTTGTTCAACCATCCTTTTCCTTTTATTACTTTTGCTACTTGACTGTACTTAGAAAGCACAGTTTAAACACACACACACATTTGGCTGATTCAAGAAAAAAAAATGAAATTGCATAATTAGTCCAGAAATTAGCAAACAACTTACTTTTAAAGTCAGAGTGGTACAACAAAAGCCCTGTGTATAAAAACAGATGTTAATGCCTTCAGATTTGCAGGTACAGCACACATGTGCGAGATCAGGAGCTGCACCAGCAGATGGAAAACATCATCTTTACTATGAACAAATCCAAAGATTTTTCAAAATGAACTGAGAAAAAAATTGTTATATTTCTTCGTAGAAACTGTACTTTTAGAATATTAGGAACCAGAGGGGCTTTATTTAACTCTGAAAATTCTCATCTAAACTTTGATCCATTGCAAGGCAAAATGAGTTTCCTATTAAAATTAATTCTAACTTTAAAAAATAAAGGCATATAACGCTTAAATAAAACTCAAAAGCTTTACAGGTTCAACTTTTTTTTTTTAAAGCCTTTTTAGAAAAAGAGAAACTTTTTTTTCCCCCCTGGTTCTGCCTTACCTCAGCCAACAGAAAATACTTTGTTTCAATATAATTTGATATAGTTTTGTTTTCCCACTAGCTTCTATTCTTGCAAATATTCATCATTGCCCTGGTTTTCTGATGAGGGAGAGTGAAATGGACGGAGGGGAGAGGCAAAGATGTACAAAGGGTCAGAATTCAACTCAGTAGGTAAACTCCTGAAAAAGAAAGACCCGACTTCCCCTTTCCTGTGACCAGAAGCAAGAAGGCTCCACACCACCCATCTCAGCAAGTGCATTTTGGGAATAGATACACTTAATTTAATATTCAGAAATTACTTCCCTTCTTCTTCTTCTTCTACACTTTGCCCAGGACAGACTAAAACTTTATCCTAACCCCAAATACATTCTGCAAGATGCCACTGCTAGAATAAACTAAGATTTACAATACAATCACTTTAAGTGCCCCACAGCTAACATCAATCCTAATCCTTGAGAAGGCTAAAAATAAAGATTGGAGGGCAGCTCACAAGGTAGCCGTGATCAAATTAGGAGGCTGAGAGGACAGAGAGGGACGAAGAAGGAAGCTTATAAACATCTGATCCAGCTGACTGTGGCCATATGGCAGCTGCTGCCCAGATAAAGAGATTAAGAATAGAGGAGTGCGATTACAGCTGTCTGGCCAATTCAGGCAGCTCAAATCTACAAGTTCTAAATTAGTCGCTAACACAAAAACTCCTGCAAATAATTATTGTTATGCTGAAATAAAAGATCTCTTAAATATATATTTGAAAGAGAAGTGAGGAAACCAGTCAAACTATTCTCCTGGGGACAAAAGTTTTTTTTTTCTTCTTCTTAAAAACCTTCAGTTTCAAAAGCACTACAGCTGTATGTTTCAGCAGTGCTGTTCAATGTTTTGAAGAATAAAGTTTCACAGTGGAATTAATTACACAACAATCTAGCTTCTTAACTAGAATAATCTTCTCATATAAGTTTGAATGCTGGATTCCAGACAGTTTAGTATTTCCCCACCACCACCATCCCAGTCAAATCTAAATAGCAGTGAACAACAAAAAAGCATTTTAATCCAACGTGATTTCCAAAAGCAGTATTTTAAAGCCTTTCTTAACATTTCAAAACTTGACATATTTCTGTGTATTAAAGTTATTTACTCGCTCAAGTAAAAGGGATAAAAAATTAAAACTAAACAAGCTCAAGACTTTCAACTCCAGTAAGATGTTCATTTAATCCTCAATTTCATATATTATTCCTAAACTGGGTTAGAAAAGTAATGTGATTTTTAAAATTAAATAAACAAAACACCAAAACAGAAATATGCTCAATCTAATCTCTTGCTACTCCTACCTTTAGGACACATAAACCTGATTAAGTCCTTTCCTCTGAGTCCTGCTGGCTCCAGGTCTGTTACATCGGTGGAAAAAAAGCAGACTAAGAGAGACAGATGCAAAGTGGAGATGATGTTAGAGAGGAATGAGATACCTTCTCCACCACAGATCCGCACACACTAACTCCCTGTCTGTGTGTTAGAATAAAAGGCTGAGGGATGGCAGGCTGTCAGCTGCTCTGACATCATGTTCAGATGGAAATGCTACCTCCAGCTGTGCTCCTTTTAATGCCATATGCTACTCCTCTACACTCCTGCCACCAGCTTTTTCTTAGGAGAACTTTTCTCTTCTGTTAGTATAAACAAAATACTTCAAAGTCTTCCTTTTTTTCCAAACTTTCTAACAGAAGAAATGGAAAAACTCAGCATATGGAGTTCTACTGTATTTAGGGAATAGCAACACTTCTGTCTTAAGCTGGTGGACTGGCTTACATACTGACAGCACACTCAAGCCACGGTGCTATTCAGGAAATCCAGACTCACTTTTCTTTAACTCCAACGTTTAGTTTCTAAGGCAGTTTAGGGATATTTTTAAACCAACCCATTTGACATCTCCAGTCCCATTTCAACATTATTACCGCACTTTTTTCTTCTGCTGAGACAATGGTATACATGTCTCAAATGTTGGCAGACTTCTTCAGAACCATTACTTCGGACTGGTTCACCTTATTATTTCACTCTTATTTAATGACTTATCTACAACTACCTTCTCAGAAAAATTTCCTACACTGCCACAGTCAATGCAAATTTCAATTCTCAGTACCAACAAGCTGAAACTGCACTTTCTGAAATCCTGGAAAGTACTTCAGTTCAACGAGACCAACTAATAAACTGATACAACCTGCTATAGTCACTTAAAATGAATGCTGCACCTGCATATCTGATCTTTCTGCTCAGAAAAAGCAGAACCTTGCCTTCCCCTTGATCTGTGTCCCTTAACAATCTTTCTTGTGTGTATGGGGGGTGTCACTCTGTAATGTTTAATGATCACAAGAAAATCTTTGTGTGGGGGGAAGCCAGGTCTAGTAAGTTTGAGAACTTTTCAGCCAGAGTTTGTGGGTCTTTTCTAAAAGCTGATGAAACTGTAACGCGACCCGGGCTGGGCTGACCGGTGCCGGGCAGGGTGCTGCGACATCTCTGAATGTCAAATACATCTCCTCAGACTCTTGAGAGGGCGAGGGGTAGAAAAGGAAGTGGGGCCTGAGGCGTCAGCGTCCCAGCCCTGGTGATAACCACTTCGTTCCCATTAGAAAGCCGTGGCGGAGAGTTAAATAGTAACAAAACCCGACGACTCTCCTGTCCTTCTCGCTTTCCCAAAGTCACAAACCTAACTTTCTCCAACTTCGCGGTGAGTGACATAATTATGAACGCTTAGTCCAGGAGACATCCTTGGGCGATCAATTTCTTTCCAGCCACACCACCTATTCTCCATAAATGCCCTCGCCCCATTCCAGTATATCAGACATTAATCACCCCATTTACCCAGTGGGGTGGGGGGTGAGTGACAGTTTAATGAGTCCCAAGCACCGCAATGGGCCAGCGACTCCCACTCCACAAATCAACCCCTTCACGTCTCGCTACCGCGGATCCACAGAGATTTTGTGAGGTTGGGGTTTTGTTTTTCAGAGAGGTGGGGGCGGGGATGCCGAGTGGGGAAGCAATGCAAATCTTTACGTAGTTCGCCGTGCATAAAACACACGGGGAAAGAGGAAGGTTAAAACCACAGGGAAGGAGGTGGAGGGCGTAGAGCCGGTGCAGCAGGAAAACACCTTCAATAACAGAGGAGAAAACAGAGCCGGGTCACGGCAACAACAAAAGAAAAGTCGTAAGAAGCAGCCA
>NW_012102255.1:1225155-1271117 GCF_000951045.1 Mandrillus leucophaeus | reverse complement strand
GAGTCCTCGGGCGCCGCGGCGGTGGCAGCAGCGGCGCCCCTCTGGGTGACTTGGCCGTGAGAAAGTGAAAGGAGCCCGCAGGCGGCGGCGACAGCTGCGCTGGGAGGGGCTTGTTTCCAGGCTCAGAGGCCCCGCGCACTCTGGGGGTGCGGAGCGAGCTTTTCGGTGTGCACCGTGACAACCACAAATACACTTTTAAACGTAGTGGGGCTTGGCTGCTGCGAGTTACGCAGGTATCCTGGAGAGGCAGGGCACCCGGGGACACGGATGACTCGAGGCCCTCTTCGGGTGTCTCTCTCTGCTCCCTCCCGTGGGGGTGACGACGCCCGGGTCCTCGCCTGCCCGTGCGCAGGGGAGCGGGACCGAGGAGCGCTCTCCCTCCGTCCTGCGGCGTCCCGCGCCCAGGTGCACATCGGGGAGCTGGGGACGTGAGCAACTCAGGCAGTTTCTGGGAGTCGTTGTTACGTCATCATGTCACGGGCAGAACAGGGCAGAGCGCCTGCCTTTCTCGCAAAACCCTCCTGTCCGTTGTGTACTTACACTGTTACAAGTAAAGACTTCCCCAACTGACCAAATTTTAGAGCATTACAGTAAAATTGGTACTTGCAGATGCCTCAGCTTGATTCCTTAATTGATACGTATCTAGCCACAACTTTAAACTGCCGAGGGACGATGTAAGACTGCTGTGTCGCTTTTCTTTCCTTCAAATAAACTTTTACTCGGTACCTGTTCTTGGCAATTAAACTGCGTTAATCACAGCCACAAAGACGTGGAAATGTCTGCCGTGAAGAAATTGGAAATCGTGTTGAGGCAAGAATTACAAGTAAAAAGTTGAATAACAGGTGGTGGGGGAGGGGGAATGGCTGAAGAATATAGAAAAACAAAACAAAACAAAACAAAAACCCAACTTCATAGAGAGGAAATCAGTTCACTAGTAATTGTCTAATGAAATGTGTTTAGTCTTTGCTAACAGAACCCAGACTGGCAAGCCTGTTGCTAACCAACTTGCCAGGAGACCTTTCAACTGGGCAAAATGTGCTTTCACTTTGTTCCAGGTCAAATGGGTAAAGTAGCTTGAAAGTATTGTGTGGGCAAATCAGACATGTTGAATTGCTAATGAAGTAAAAACAGGAGCAGACAGAATTCCTGGAACTGAAGTAGCTTTGGGATATCTTGTTAGAAACAGTAGTGATGTGTCTACTTTTTTCTCAACCCTCTACGCCCTCATGATTCATCACTGAGGTCAAGGATATCCTATGAGAACTAGAGTTTTTGTATTCCATGAAGGCTATTGTTGTATCTGTGCTGTCGATGAATTCTAGGTCTTTTCAGTCTAGCGGTAGAAGGCCCAATTTCAGTCTGACCTGTTTCAAGGTAGGGAATAAATCTTATTCAAGAATGAAATATACAGGCACGCAAAATGAGATGTGAAAAGTGCATGTTTCACCAACAAATTCAGGGAAAAAGAAATGTTTGCATTATCAAAGCTGTTTCTCATCTACTAAAAGTTAAAATTAAGGAGAGTGACAGATCTCTAGATGAGTAGACATAAAGTAATTGATAGTGTCAGGATATTAAACAATTCATGAAAATATTAGGACACTCAGATTATCTCCAAAAAGCTTAGAAACTCAGCTCTACTGCATCTAAAGCCAAGGCATAGCTGTAACAAAATGTTTTATAGAATGTACCTACAAGTGGAATAACAGCCCCAAAGATGTGCAGGAGGAGACATTGCTACATCAAAAACTAACCTGTGTGTGTTTGTGTGTGCACTGTGTTTCCCTAACAGTCATTACTAGAATCCATTTTGGGAACTGAGCAGTGTGGCCAGGAAATATAGATTAAATGGATATTTAAGGAAGCAAGTCTGTTGCCCCTCAATTGCTACAACCATTTTATACAGAGTCCCTTAGTGTGACTGTCTTTTATGCCCTTTTTTTCATATTTAAATAAATTGTTTTTACTCTCTTTGTTTTAAACTGTCTTATAAACTTACCGTACAAATGATACTTTTAATCCTTTGGAAAGTTATCACCATGAAAATTGTAAATAAAAGTAGGCTGGTATCACAGGAGTCGTAGTACAGAATGAGTACTATTTTTATTTAATGCCCATTGGAACCATGGAAGGTAAAGTCAAAGTCTAAATATCCCCTCAAGTAAGCACCTCAAAGTAGGGTGTTTACCACGATATAACAGGCTTAGCAAATTACCATGACACAAAGCTACTTGACAGAGTTTGTCATTTTTTTGTTTGTTTGTTTTTTAGCTAATAATCTATACTTCTCTCCCGCCCCCCACAGTGGGGGGAAAAAAGGGCAAAAAGTATACATTCTAAGCTCTTGGGAAAAGATACCATACTTTCTCTCGGGAGGAATCCAGTCCTGTACAGTTCCAGTTAATCCATTCTAGGTGTCCTGAAATTAAGAGTGATACAAATGAATCCTCCTTGCCAGGGAACAAGTTTTATGTGCTAATAACATATTCATTTCAACTAATAACAGTTTAATAGTATAAAATGTTGATGGATCAAATAAAATTTAATTTGATGAGCAACTCCATAAAATGAAGGTCTAACTTTTAAGTGTGAACCACAGCTCAAATCTCTGAAAAACCTCAGTGTTTTTATTACACTTTATGCAATAGGTCACATTGAAAAGGTTATCTTGGAAACTAGTTTTTGGATATTGATGTTTTATAAATGTATTAATTTCCTATAGGAATGGAATTTTTCTTTAAAAATTAGGGAGGCAAACAATAGTAAAATAGCAGGTATTTGAAGGTATTATATTGATAATATAATAACTATAAAATCTAATAAAATGTAAGTAGAGGTCAAACTGATTTTGAACCTAGAGAGGAAAAAGACACTAAACTGGAAAGTTTGTTCAAGCTTCTGTTAAGCCCACTCATTTTCAAGATCAGAGCATACATGAAATTCTATGAACTTATTTAGATTTTTTCTCTCTGTGTCTGTCTCTCTTCTGGCATGTAGAAATGAACAGGTTGATATGGTCTAAAGGGAAAAGGAAACACTGAAACACAGTTGAGACAGTGATTTTAAAAAAGTAAATGAACAAACCAGAACACACATCACAACAATAAAGTGGACAGGGAGCATGTTTTATATAGCATCTTTCTTAAAATACGTATTTTATGCATTTATAATTCTCTATAATATATTCTAATCTTATCTATAAAATATATTTATAATTCTGCAAAGCACATTCTATGTCAAATCGTTCCCTGGATTATAAATTCTATGATACTTGAATCTATTTATTAAATTCCTAAACTGTGGTAAGCCCTAAATTGGAGATAATTCAGCCTGATTCTCAGCCCTGGAGACAGAAATAATGTTATAAACTCTTGATGAAAAGTCCTTAGCAGGTTTGCAGCAGGCATTGGTGGTCTACCAATGAAAGCAGAATGAACCTACACCAGTGATTCAAACCTGCTGAGGCTTAAGGACAGAGAGGAGCAAAGGATACAGTCTCCCTAAAACTCTTTTTCCTGTGTAGCCAGTTTTTTGTTGCTTACTGTAAATCAGTGCTTTCACAGACAGCATAATGGCTGAAGGAGGCCAATAGTTCAAGCTTGGTTGGGACTAAGACAGGCCACTTCAGATAATTTAGGAAAAATCAAGGAGGTATTTCAGTAACCACCCAACTCACAACCCTCTTTTCATTCTCTCTCTCTCCCCTCTATCTCCTCCAGTCTCCCCATAAAATACATTATACCTTACAGCATATGGAAGAAAAACATGCACACAATGATGCCTTTTCTAGTTAACTTTGTGCTATAAATATATTCATCATTCACTTTGTATATAATCCCAGGCCACTTTTGAACCCCAGGCTGGCTGGCTTCCTTGCTACACAGAATGCCTTTGTGTCATTCACTGGTGGGAGTTCAATCAGTTAAAAATTATTTAAAGGCTATCCTAAACAAAACAAATTTCGAAAGGCAAGTCTACCATCCTTAAAAATCACATGCCTTCAAATACCACATGTTGGAGTTAATCTGTGGTGTCGAAGGCTGCATTGCTTTGGATCGTTAAAAGATGCACTCATTTCATCTGTGGGCTTTTTAAGATTTACCATTTAAAACAACCCAACTAACCATGTGACTTCCAGATGAGTAAATTCTATTGAAGAAGGATTTAATATGAACCTTTGATATTCAGAACCTCTTCTTCAATAATGGAAGTCTTCAGGGGTATCAATTGTGCTAAAATGTTGTACAATATTAGTAAATAGAAGTTGTTTTGTTCAAAATGAGAGGATAAAACTTCTAAATATTTGAATGCTAATACTCTCACTTGTATTAAGTTGCTTAAATTGGAGTCTGTAGAAATTCAGGTTGCAAATGAACTTAGAAAAGGTGAAATGAACAGAACAAGAGAGGTTACCAGATAATATTGATGCCTCACACCTACTGTGTGTTAGCTGCTGTGCTTCAGACCCAGAGACACAAACAGCATGTCTGTCTGCATTCTCCTCCAGGCAGAGATTCTTCCTTCCCTTTTGTGCTTGCTTCACTCTTGAAGGCAGCACCTTCTTGGATTTAAACCAGCAGAAAGGAAAATGATAAATCTAGAAGTTATTTACTAAGAACTTAGTATATGTTAAGGAAACTGCATTATCATGGTTCTTGTTAAATTTCCACCATGTGCTAGGTGCCAACAATACATAAAATAGTATCATTCCCTCTTATATCTTCATTATGTATATATAAATGTCATTGTGAATCCACTGGACAAAGATGAGATTTCATTTTTCTTTCAGTGACTCATATGTTGCTGATGCCTAATAAGTTTTTACCAATCCTAACTACTGTAATAAGATAAAATTGTCTTAATACAACTCTTTGGTTATAAAGAAATTCTATAAATTTAACACAAAAGTCTTGATACGTACCAAATTCAAACTATTCCCGGTAATAAGAGCAGACAGAAGGTTAAATCTCACTCCAGAAATTTACTTCGCCCTTAGCAATAACATGCAACTCAGGAAGTTACTTCTCTTACAAAGAACTAGCATTTATGCCTAAGACTAAAATGATTATTTTTGAAGTACCCATTTTACAATGCAAATGTGTATCTAAATTAAACTCAGTAAAAATAAGCATTTTAAATTGAAGCTGCAGTAATAGCTTTATGGGAGACAATAGGAAAAGTGGTTCTTGAATATGAACTCAGAGAACACACATCTCACATTCCTTCTAGGGGCCTGGAAGCTTTCTTTGTTCTCTGTCTCTGTACATAAATGCATTGTCACATGGTTTAACTGAAAACCCATTGCTCTGAAGTCACTTTATACAACTGAGGCTGCTCAGCAAGGTCATGGCAAAAAAAAAAAAAAAAAAAATTGGAGTTCAAAAAAAGAAACCGGACTCACAATTGGTCTGCAACGCCATGCCGTACCTTAGCACTTGGGATATGGGACAGATGCAGGAACACAGGCTCACTAAAACAGACGGGGACAAGAGACTGCGTGACAGAGACACATGCACAATAGGGCATTTTAGACAGAGACAAATGACAGAGTAGAGCAATATATGGGACAAGAGCTTTACAGGGACGGGAGGGCTGTGAAGAATGGTGAGAAAATGGTGACAGTACAGAAGAAGGAAAATGGAAGAAGGGGAAAGAGAAGGAAAGATCCCAGTGGGAAGTGATCTACGGTAGAGGCCATGGTGGTGGCGATGGTGCTGGCAGAGTTGGTGGTGGCAGCAGCAAGGTAAATAAAGCAGAGATGTGAATACTTCTTCCTGGCTCTGCTGATGTATGGCACTATTTTTTGTCTTGCAAATTATTCTTAAATAATACTTCATGAAATAGCTGGCCCCAAAGTAAAGAAGACTAGAATATACTCAGTTGATTTTGCCAAGAGATCACTTGATAAAAGAATAAAGAATTTTTAAAAAATAATGTAGGCTGTACTCAGCATTTAACTCTTTCCAGACATGAGGTTGCTACAATCAACGCAAGGTGTGTGTGTGTGTGGTGTGTGTGTGTGTGTACTCACATGCACACTCATATACCTAAGTCACTAGTTTGGCTGGTTTTTCTGGTAAGATTGGCTTAATATGAACTAGATTTTTCTTAATAGAGATAAGAATTTCATAGCACATTCGTTGCGTAGTTTTAGGTTGACCTTATAGGGAAATTGTAGGTATGTGTTGACATTTCATTGAGTAATTTGAATTATATGTTAACCTAACTAATCACATTTCAGAAATAAATTCATTCCTTTAACAGCCACTGAATCCTTATCATGCATCAGGCCTGGTTGGAATTACATCAGCCTCTGTACAAAATATCTGGCCTGGCTCATCACCAGATGCATGAACTAGCATTGGAAGGAAGCACTCTTGAACTACTTTGATAAAGTGAACCAGGAAAATTCCCATTGTCAAAGATACCCACTCTGTTTTTTTGTTTTTTGTTTTTTTGTTTTTTTTTTGTTTTTGAAAAGGAGTCTTGCTCAGTTGCCCAGGCTGGAGTGCCCTGGCCCAATCTCGGCTCACCGCAAGCTCCACCTCCCTGGTTCACGTCATTCTCCTGCCTCAGCCTCCCAAGTAGCTGGGACTACAGGCGCCCGCCACCACGCCCGGCTAATTTGTTTGTATTTTTTTAGTAGAGATGGGGTTTCACTGTGTTAGCCAGGATGGTCTCGATTTCCTGACCTCGTGATCTGCCTGCCTCGGCCTCCCAAACTGCTGAGATGATAGGCGTGAGCCACCGCGCCCGGCCTCTGTTTTTTGTTTCCTATCTTCCTTGGTGGGATGTAAGCTCCCTCAGGATGGGGACTCTTTCTGTGATAATATCCTTAGCACCTAGAATGGTGCTTGGCACATAATAAGCATTCAAGAAATATTCTAGGAAGGGAGGGAGGGAGGGAGAGAACAGAAGGAAGGAAGGGAGAGGGCAGCAGAGAAGGAAAAGAGAAGGGAAGGAGGGGAGAAGGGAAGGGAGATAGTGAAAAGAAATAACTTACACCTTTGTTTTTTCCAAGGCTAGTGGGAATAGCAATGCTTTACATGTTGAATTGCTCCCTTTAAACTTGGGATGAAGGAGAGCTTATTATGTAGACTACCAGAAAAGCATATATTTACTTTCTTGGGGTGCACTCTGACCCAACCTAGAAATATCCCCAGATGGATACGGTAGAGACTTTACTCCTGGGAGCAGCATAGCAATTCTTTAGGATATAGAAGAGGTTTTTCATCCTTGAGGCATTTTGGAGGTGAGTTATTCCTCAAACATCGCTTATAGGCATAAGATGTGTTGTTATTTTCATTACTTGGAGGAGAATGTTGAAATGGAATGGCTAAGTGACTTGTCCAAGTCCCCAAATTAAGATTGGTGAGTTGCAGAGCTAGTTCATCAACAATTCACTAAGTCATTTTTCTTCAGATATTTAGGCCACTCTGAAATCAAAAGGAAAAACTCTATTGTTTTTAAACAAATTAGAATCTGCCATGCTTTGAAAACGCACAGTCATTTGGGTGTTTATCCTTGAGGATGCATCCATGATCTCCATCGAACCACATAAACGAGCTAAAAATATAATGAAAGGAATTATTCCTGACTTTTCAAGTGCAGCCTCAACTGCAGACATATGCTATTGGTGGATATAAATGAAGATACCTCCAAGCAAGAAACGTTTTCCCTTTCTGTAGGTCCTATTAAGACAGTAGGGTCCTAATAGCAGTACATTTGGTGCAGAGGAATCGATAAAATTATATATTTGGGTGCATCCGGTGACTATGAGAGATAAAAGATTATATTTTCATTTGCATGGTTTGCTGGGTTTTATTTGGCAGATATAATAACACAGGCTATGCAGAACCCATAAAACAAAGTGAGAACAGCAGCTCACTTGGTGGCAGAATGTAATGGTTGTAGCTAAGGGGCTTACATAATTCATCTCAAACCCTTATGCCGGTATTTATTGTTGTTTAAATGAAAATTAAACTCTTACGGCCATAAGGAGGGATCTGGTCAGACATTTGATTGAGATCCCTTCTTCTTACACAGCTTCTGAGATGATCAGTCTGTGACATTTACAAACAGCTACAGAAATATTCTAGAATGAACATACTTTACCTAAGCACGCTAGGATGTCATTCTTCAAATCCTGCTTTCCTAAACAACTCTAAAACTCCCACAGAATGAGAGTGAGTGGAGAGAGAGGCCCCGTTTGTTATTCTGTCTTGGAATTTCTAGTTCAACTCAGGGCAGTTGTAAGCTATGGTTAAGAGTTAATGTTTAGTATCAGATAACATTTGATACAATACTTTAGCAGGAGGTGGGGGCTAGAGGAACAATACAAAGGAATGACTGAGGCATGTGATATTGGCCCAGACCATTTCACACAAGTATAATGTCTTTTAGTATTATTTAAAGTATTCGTATTATATCAGATTGCTAAAAGAATATTTTTAAGGACATGATTTTTTTTATCACTTTATTCTTATGTTAAAAGAGTGGAAATTTTGACTCTCAATTGTGCCTACTCTAGACTATAGATTTTGCTTTTTGGGGGGAGGAGTTTTTTGTTTTAGAGAATCAGACTTGAAATATAGTTTGTTAAAGAGAAATCTGTACTGTATTATTAAACGCACATCTGGATAAGGTTTTAAAATATCAATGATTATCACATCAATTTAGAGAAAATGGAATGATGTGGCTTAAAACAGTTGTGTAAAATATCATTGCATTTTTATTTTCTGCAGATCTCATGGAGGTAACTAACGGATATAATATTAATATATAAACATATAATAATTAAAATTAACATTAATGCTAGATACAAAAGTTTAGTATTATGGGGCTATTGGAATATTTGTCATTAAATTAGTCTTAAAAGCTATAAATTAACTCTTAATCATTTTTTAAAATGACCAGCATACCCTCTCTATAGTAGTTAAATAGGTATGAAAATAAATAAATACATATGCCCTAAATTTTATCCGCCATGAGCAAGTACACATGGGCTATTTTGGAAACTGGGTTATCTCTTTTGATTTTAGAACTTCTTCATTATTTTTAGGTAAATCAATATGGATATTAAAGTGATTAGCTCAAACTTTCCAAATTTGAAAATTTTATGCCATTCAGGTTATTACTGTATACATACATGAACCAGTTTTGGAAGGAAAGAGAAATACAACAAGAAAGTTATTTTAAACCATAATTCAATGCAAGTAAATAACTCATTTTCTAAATAATGAGATAATTGACAGAATTCATTCTGCTTTGGTAGTGAGCTCAAGCAGTTTGTGTGCATGAAAAAGAGAGAAAGAAAGCGTGAGAAAGAGAGAGAGAGGAAGCAAAGCTTTAATTGAATATTCCTCAAGTTTAATAGGAATAAACTACAAGCAAAAAAAAAAAATCAAATAACATTAAAAAACAAATAGAATACTGTATATTTTCACTTGAAACAAAAGTGTTCTTCTCATATATTATAGTCTTGCGTATTTATTCTGTTCAGGAAGATGTTTCTTTGCTAACTCATATTCATCTTTCAATCAGCTGGTTTGATGGTCTTCCAGAGGCTGCAGGGAAGATCTGACAAGTGGAAAGAAAATAAAGGCAAGTAAACCCTGATGAAGAGAATTTCAGAAAGAGAGAAAAGAAAAGATCCAAAGGGTTGGGGGGAAGAATGGAGGAAACCAAATAAGATTAGACAACGTTTTAGAAATAAAACAATTATACTAGTTTTCAGTTCATTTTCCCCCACGCATATTTTTTTAATTGGAAATATGTTCTATTATTTTAACTTTTTAAAAAATCTGCCTTCACTAAACTAAAAGCAAGGGACCTAATACGTGGTAAAGATGAATATTCAGTGGTTAAAATCTTGATAGCCAGAGGAGGCTGTGCTACTGGCTGTCCCTCCACGAAGAAGTCTGTGGACTTCTGAAGCAAGAGAGTACTAAGAGAACAAATACTTGTTTTCTTTCAAAGACAATCCAGCATGAGGAAGCATCGCTTTCAGAATTGCATATTATCTTATCAAGGCAACTAGATGGTAGTTTGGTCAGAGTGAATATCCAGCTTCTATTATGCTGAATGAGGAAATGGAATGATTTTTGTTTCACCCCCACCTTCAAGCCACGTACCTCCAAAGCTCACCTCCAGCCCAAATGTTTTTCTTTATGTTTTTTACTTTTGAGTTCTTAAAGCGTGTTGTTATTATTATTATTTATTTTTAGTGTTGCAATCTCCAGCAGTCCTTATTTTCACTCAAAATTACAATACAGGGGACTATGGCCAATGCTATGCAGATGGCCAAATAGATAATAAAGACTCAGTTCATGAATAATATCCACTCAGAAAGAGGACAAAAGCAACAGGAAAAAAGAGCCCAAATTGGACAAAATGTGCGTGCTATATTTAAAAAAAACACACGCGATCATTGTCAGAGATCATTAAGGGTGCCCTGTAGTTTTAATTATATGCCAGTGGCACCAATTTGATGTGACTGTTTGCTCTTATAGTCAATAAAAAAAGTCATAACTGCCATCAAATTTAAATTTAATTTATTTTCTACACAGCCTTTTCTGTTTTCCTTGTTTTTTTTTTTTTCTTTTATAACATGAACACTTTTTTGTTAAAAAATGTGTGAAAGATTAATTTGTAGAATGAGGGTGCACAGCACAGGACAGATGGAGCGGGTGGGACATGACAGTTTTCGTCTGTGGCATCATTTTGTTGTTGCTATTGCAAGTGAGCAAAATAAAGCTACTGCTACCGCGATCATTTCTTCTGGGGCCCCTCAGAGAAGGTGTGTGGCGTTTCCCTCGTGCTGGGCCCTGCTGTTTGGGGACGCAGCCACCCTCTACCCTCCACAGCCAGCCGACTTATGAACACTGTTCATAAGCCCAAGAGCACTCTAATCGTAAAATTGCATTTCTATAGAATCGTACCCGACTTTTGTATAAAGCAGAACGAAACACACTTTTTCTTGGTAAGCTGACTCTGTTGAAATGAATTAATGATCTATTCTCTCTGAGATCCTGTAATGTAAACCCAAACGCATGAAACTCTAGATGCAGAAAATAATTAATTTTTTTTTTGGCACAAGACAAATATTCTCACATTCAAGGGGATTTTTAAAAAATTTATCAAAAACGACGACGTGCAAGTTTCAATTTTTTGCCTTGGAACAGCCCTAATTTACACATAAGTATTGTAGGAGTTTGCTATTGTAAAGGTTCTTATTGAAGAATAAAGCAATTACCACAGAAAATCACTGTCATATGGCACACACAGACATTCCGAGAAAAAGTAAAACTTTGAGAAGAAGGAAAAGGGGAATTCAGGACAGCATGTGGGAGGGAAGATGGGAGTTCTTTTTATGCACAAAGAGATCCATTAACAATATCTTTATCAGTTTCCTTCTTCCTTGTTAACTGAACCAACTTCCAGTGCCCAGAATATGCGAACGTGATTGCAAATAAATGACTGGGGTGGCAGGGGGATGAGTGAGTGCACATGAAAATGGCTGGTGGTTAATTCATGGGAAGACACGATTTGCCTGGGAAAGAAAAAAAACCCCGAAAAACCTTTGCCTCAAACTACTGCATCTTTCATAGTGAGGCAAGGTGGTCTGCAACAGTATGTCAGCAGCCACGGACCCCTACGATTCTTAATTCTTCTGCAGTCACAAGCCCGCCTCAGCCTGGAGATCAGTGGGTTCTTGTGGATAGGGTATTCGATATTCCAGTCATTTTATATGATCCCGTTATTTTCCTAACCAGACTGCAGGCCTTCCCAGAGAGGGATTGTGTCTGAGCAGAGCACGCTGTACAAAGCGGTGCTCCCCAAATGTGTGTGGCTGGCAAAGCTTCTCTGTGGGGACCCTGGATACCGACCGTCAGGGGCCATGCTGATGATCTGAATCATGGCGTCGTGATTCGAATCGTGGGCTTTGGGGGCAGACCATCTGCAGTTGGCGTCAGGCTGCCCCTAGCTATGTAACTGTACTTTAACTTAGGCAAGGCTTAGTTTCCACTTCTGTAAAAACAGGGATGACGATGACAGCGTGCACTTTAATGATAGGGTTAGTGGGAGATTAAGAGATAGTCCTTTGTAAAGCATTTAGACAGTGTAAAATGTAAACCATGTAGCCCTAGTTTTCTAGAGGTCACTTTTTGGACGCTTCCAACACCTGATCGCTGAGGGTACTGAAAATCCTAAATCTTTGGTTTGAAACATGCCATATGCTGTTATATTAGGGGTGTGGTAGCATGGCCAAATACGATGTTGGAGTGTATCCGGACAGGTGGGTGGGGAATGAGAGAAGATGCAATTTTAAAACAAAATAATATAATATTACATGGGGGCAGGGCATTGTCCTTGATGTTGTAGAAAATAGGGAGGAAATCTGGTGTATATATTATGTGCCCGTGAAATAGAGTACACAGGAAACGTGATAAAGAACGGTATGTACCACACATCCAATGTAAAGACAGTTTATCTGTTTTATATTTATTCTACCAGGATGTCTCCACAATTCTATAAAGTAGCAGGCACTATAGAAATGGAAGGTATAGCAAGTTCTTGCCATTCACTCAAACACATGCACTGGCATAAACAGACTCAGAATAGGGAATATCCATCCCTAAATCCAATAGGATGAGCATAATACTTGCCGTGCTTACATTGAAACAGTAGCAGAGCGTGTTATACTGACACATACATGTAATTACTTACGGCCATGAATCACTTAGTGACAGGTGTATGTGCTGAGAAATGCATCCTTAGGCGATTTTGTTGTCGTGTAAACATCATAGACTGCACTCACACAGATCCAGATGCAATCGCCTACTACACACCTAGGTTATCAGGTGCAGCCTATTGCCCTAGGTTGCAAATCTGTGCAGCATGTTACTAGGCTGAATAGTGTAAGCAATTGTAACGCAATGGTAAGTATCTGTGTATCTAAACAGTAAAAATAAGGTGTAAAAGATTTAAAATGGCACACCAGTATAGGATACGTACCATGAATGGAGCTTGCAGGACTGAAAGTTGCTCTGGGTGAGTCAGTGGGTGAGGATGGGTCATTGTGAAGGCCTGGAATGTTACTGGCCACTTCTGTAGACTTTCTATGAACACGGGACACTTAGACCACACTAAATTTATTTTAAAATATTTTTTTCTTCACTAGTAAATTAACCTTAGCTTACGGGCACTTTTTTACTTTGTAAACTTTTCATTTTTTTTAAATCTTTTTGTCTCTTTTGGGATAACACTTAGCTTAAAACACAAACGTATTTATTGTACAGCTGTACAAGAATATTGCTATCCATATTCTATGAGCTTTTGTCTATTTTTAAAATTTATTTTTTACTGTTTACACTTTTTTTTGTGAAATGCTGAGATACAAAGACACACATTCACCTAGGTCTATGCAGGGTCAGGATCATCCGTGTCACCATCTTCCACTGGAAGGTCTTCGGGGGAGTAACACACGTGGAGCTGTCATCTCCTGTGATGACAGTGCCTTCTTCTGGAACACCTCCTGAAGGACTGGCCTGAGGCTGTTTTGCAGTTAACTTTTTTTTTTTTAATACGTAGAAGGCATACACTCTAAAATATAATAGTAAAAAGTATAGCGTAGTAAAAACATAAATCAATGACATCGTTGTTTAGTATCATTATCAAGTACTATTTATTGTACATAATTGCATGTGCTGTACTTTTATACACCTGATAGCACAGGTAGGTTTGTTCATACCAGCATCACTGTAAATGTGTGTAATGCATTGTGCTATGGTATTACAATGGCTATGTCACTAAGTGATAGGAACTTTTAAGCTCATAATCCTATGTGACCATCATATTTGCAGTTCATTGGTGACCGAAACACCATTATGTGGCCCATGACTGTATTTCTATGCATGCTGATACACAAAATGTAAAGTATCCTTATTTTTCTTTTGCCATCAGGTAGAGTTACGTTTATGCCCAAAACACTGGAAAAGAGTTAGTTCACTGACTACAGAGGAGTTCTGATGGGCTAAGACTAGGGTGAAAATGGCAAGCTATATATGTTACATATGTTAAAGTATAAACAAAGAAGTGTGCACATGAACACAAGTGTGTGTGTCTACAATTGTATTTTATATAAGCCAATTTTTCCCTCACAGTAAGAAGCTTGCAGTTATTAACTATAGCAAAGTCTTCTGGTCTCCTACCCCAATAGCTGTTCTCCCTTTCTTCTTTAGTGACAAAACTCTCAAGTACATAACTGCCCCCAAGTAAAAACTACATTTCCCAGCTTTCTTTGCAGCTAGATAGCTCCCTATGACAAATTCTGGACAATGAAATGCACGTGGAAGTGTTCTGTGCAGTTTACAGGAAGCCTCCTTAAAAGACCGTGAATATGCCTTTTGACCCTTTCTTCTTGGTTACTTTCCACTGTCTGGAATATGGATGTGATGGTTGGAGCTTGGGCTGACTTGATGGACCACAAGGTTGAGAGCCACATTACAAGGAGGCTGGAGAGGAGAGTTGGAGGAAGCTTCTTAATTTAATGACTTCCTAAATTTACCATACCAGCCCAGGATTGCATCCTTCCCAACTTCGTTTCTATAAGAAAGAAATCAACATTGGTGGAGATATACATGGGTGTAGCCATTATGGAAAACTGTGTGGTGGAGGGTGAGGGGGGGTTCCCTAAAAAAATGAAAATAACACTAACATATGATCCAGCACTCCTATTCCTGGGTATACATCTAAAGGAAATGAAGTCTGTATGTTGAAGAGATACCTGCACTCTCATGTTCATTGCAGCACTATTCACAATCGTCCGGGTATGGAATCAATCTAAGTGTCCATCAACAGATGAATAGATAAAGAAAACATGGTATGTGTCCAGTGGAATACTAGTCAACCTTTAAAAAGGACATCCTGTCATTTGTGACATGGATGAACCAAAAGGCTGTCACACTAAGTGGAATTAGACAGACACAGAAAGACAGATACTGCATGATCTCACTTATACGTGGAATCTAAAAAGTTGAACTCACAGAAGTAGAGAACGGAATGGCAGTTACCAGGGGTGAGGAAAATGAGATGTTGATCAAAGGGCAGAAAGGTTTATTTCTGATGATAGACAAGCCCAGTGTGTTCTCGTTGGGTGGGAGAAGAATGTGGGACCCTCCGTTCCATGCAGTTATTCAGAGACCAATCTTTTCCCATCTCGGCCATCGGAGACTCCAATCATCTTCCATATATGGCCTCCCAAGTCCCCACAGAATAGAAATAGGTATCACACAAGATTATATACAAGGAGATTTAACATGATCCATGCCTAGGGTGGCATTTGACACTTCTACCGACATGTTATTGGCCAGAACTCTGTCGTATGGCCCAAGATTAACTGCAAGAGAGTCTGAGAAATTTAGTCTAGCTGTATTCCCAGAAAGAAGAAACAAGAGCATAGCCTTCTCTTACCTAGTAAATAAACAGAAAATATAGTTTCCAATATCCCCATTTTAAATTTATTTTCTAAAGGCCCACTTAACAAGGGCCACATGCTCAAGGATACAACTCACTATGTCACAAAATCATCTTCTTACGTCATCTTAATATTGAAGCATCTAAGACTCAAACATTTCTAATAATGGAAGATGAGCTCTCCAAAATGGTGTGGCTTTAATCTCAAGCCCTGGCCAGCTGCTGTTCTTCTTGTTCTTACTGCTGCCTTTCCTCCTTGTTTGTGTGTTTTTCCCATGATGAGGTGTAATTTTTGAACATCTATAGAGGACATTAAGAAAAGCTTCCATAGGGCTCTATATCCCAGCACTTTGGGAGGCCGAGGCAGGCAGATCATGAGGTCAGGAGATCGAGACCATCCTAGTTAACACAGTGAAACCCCATTTCTACTAAAAATACAAAAAATTAACTGGGCGTCATGGCAGGCGCCTGTAGTCCTAGCTACTCGGGAGGCTGAGGCAGGAGAATGGTGTGAACCCAGGAGACGGAGTTTGCAGTGAGCCAAGATCGTGCCACTGCACTCCAGCCTGGGCGACAGAGCAAGACTCCATCTCAAAAATAAATAAATAAATAAAGCAGGGCATGGTGGTTCATGCTTATAATTTCTCTCTTCAGGGTTTAGCATCATTGTCAAGTATTATTTGGGAGGCTGAGGCAGGAGGATCACTTGAGGCTACGAGTTTGAGACCAGCCTGGGCAACATCACAAGACCCCATCTCTAAAAAAAAATTTTTTTTGAATTAATTAGCTGGGCATGGTGGTGCACACTTGAGGTCCCAGCTACTTGGGAGGCTGATACAGGAGGATCGCTTGAGCCTGTGAGATAGAGACTGCAGTGAGCACTGATTGTGCCCCTGCACTCCAGCCTGGGAGACAGAGCAAGACCCTGTCTCAAAAAAAAAAAAAAAAAATTCACTTAACTGGTAGTCTGTGAGCATATTGCTAGAGACAACAATGGATCATTGAGGCAGATAGAGCTTTTCCATTTCCTTTTATACTACTGTTGTGTATTTTGTAGGCTATTGTTATTATAACCTACCTGATACTTGTGCAAAATAAGATCATTGAGGGTATTTTTTTAACAGGGTTAGACACTTCAAAAACAGACGGTCAGACAGACAGATATATAGATAGAATTCTATTTTCCTCCAAAAAATCAATCATGATGGTTTTATTGAACCAACATTTCCCACAAATTCTGGACAATTACCAAAGACAATCCATTTCAGGAAACATGATTGAGATAAAAATAATAGATGCAAAAGGAATAATGTTTAAAATTCCATTTTGGCTTAATAATGAGTTTGTGGCCTGCATCATAAGGCAAGTTATTATCCATCACATTTTATCATGAGACTCTTTCTTGCATTTGTATAAAAATTTTAGAGCCTCTATTTTCAGAACTGCCCAGAAGATGTTGTTACTGTTCACTGTTATTTCCTTTGATGGTTTGATTTTTGAAGTTCAGCTCTTTTTCAGAGTTTTGAAGCACATGATAGGCAGAAGGTAAATTTTAGCGGATTTGCCTATTTCCTAGGGGGAAAATGAAGCAAGATTTAACACTTTGGCTTGTTCACTGGAAATACAAAAATGAATTTAAAATTTTTCTATTAACTAAAATCTGAAGTATTGATGTTTATTTAGGGTACAAGATGAAATGGTACAAAAATGCTTTTCTAAAACCAGGAAACAATTTGAAGTTATAAATGAAAAGACTTTTGATTTGTTTTCTGCATGTTTCAAGAAAGCCCCATGTGGGGGTTGTTTGGGTTTGGGATTACTGGGGTCACATGTCTGACAGTCCTGGCACAGAGCAGGCACCGAAATAGCTTTTGAACCATGAATGTGAATGACCAGGACCCCACAGGACTGAGAGAAGAAGATCACGAAGAGGGTGACTTGAGAGGCTGGGGGTGGTCTTCATTTCTGGTGAGGAATGAGAGGTTGCCTGAGAATGCCTAGCCCTGCAGCCCACAGGGAACCCTAGCATCTCTAAAGAGATGTAGAGGATAAAGTTCCTAACATGTAATGGTGTGATTATTCCCCTCGCGTCTACCATAAGGAAATCACCAAGCATCTGCCAGAGGTTTGTGGCTTAGCGAAGGAGGAGGGATTGCTCAGCTGCCTGACCGCGGCTCTGAGCTGCAGGTAACCATCCGGAGTTCTTCAGCCCTCCTGTGCCTTCTGGCGTGGAGGCAGAACTAGACTAATCCCCTCTTTCCCTCAAACCGTTCTCCGTGTATCCAGGCTTGTAGATCTGACCATGGGCCTCGATCACGAATTCACAACCTTTAAAGCTCATTAGAATCACCTGGGGGCTTTTCCCACAATACTGGCACCAGGGTCCCACCTCAGACTTATTGAACCCAAATCTCCAAGGGTAGGGTCTTGGCGTGGGATCTGAGGATATGTGCCTTTTAAAGCCTCCCTGTTGAAGCCGTTACTCGTCAAAGATCAAGAAGCCCTGTCCTGGCTTACCTCTGCAGTTGAACGAAGCGTATTGTTACTTGAGGCTTTGAATGCAGTTGTCACAGACTTTGGTCACCAGCTTGATCTGAAAAGACTAAATTCATGTCCTCAGTCACCAGTGACTGTGTGATCATGAGTGAAATGCTTAACCTCACTGCAGTCTCTGTCCCCACCCCTAAGAGGCAGGGACTAGTCTGGGTATCTTTATAACGTGCCACTGTCTTAAACAACTTATCCAATTCCTAACCATCTGGACTGAGTTTCTGTGAACATATGAATACTCAAAAAAAGAAAGACTGAGTAAGTGCAGGTGGGCTATTAACAACTACAAAAACCGTAACAGTCTGGATACTCATTTAACACCATTAAAAGAATTAATGCATTTCTTGGTAAATAAGTGGTTAGAGTTTTATTAAATATGCCTACGTTTTTTTCTTTAGAAAACCCAGAAAGTAGATCATTTCCAGTTCAGAACAACCTGATCTGTAACCAAAGATACTTTCAAACAAGAGGCCGGTCAATGTCAAAACACTGGATTACAGTTATGAGACTATCAAATAACTAAAAAATGAGATTATCATTTTTCAGGTTCCTTTATTATCGCCAGTGCTCAAACTACAGACACAAAGGAAAAAAAAGACTACTTGGGATGAACATTGTATGGCATTTTTTATTTAGCCTGCTGTCTTTTTGAAATACTGATTTTCATCTATTCTGAGTCTTTTGATATAGATCAGTTAAACTGGAATGAACAGTCTTTTCGTCTAGTTTGCCTCATCCTAATAACAAGAATGAAGTGTGCTTTTTTCCCCTTCAGTGGTTTATAAATAGTCCTTATAAAACTGCCCATTACCTTTTTATACATACTAAGCTCATTACTGAAAAATTACACCTCCTCACACCTCCAGGCCTTTCTACATCTAAATGAAACTCTTTCCACTTAAATGTATATGGCAGGAAAAATCAGCAAATACGAATGTTCGAACCCCAAGGGGGCAGCCTGCACACAGATGAAAATATGACCATGCACATACACAGTTTCTGTTGCATGACACCAGGCCTCGAGGAGAAAACCAACCCTTGCATAAAAGATTTCACAGAGATAAGTAAAAGAACCCAGTGCTCTGGTATATCCAAATTCAGATGTAAACTCAAAAAAGTCCATAGAAACCCTGACATTGTTTCAAAGCACAGCATAAGATTAATAGTGCATAAACCACAGCACACTTTTGTTAAATTCACATTTACTTAATAATACATATCACCAACTTTGCAGTCAGATGCCGAGGCAGCAGGCAAAACAAGTTATTTTTAGGAGTCTGGCCAAGGACCATTTGCTCATTCATGAGAGTGTGCTCTAAGAAGTCCAAAGCCAAGATATCAAGATACGCCATTATCCAGGCATGGCTGCAGGGCCAAACCGCCTCACAAGGGGAGTGCCATCCGCCACCCAGGGAACCAAAGGAGAGACAATGTGTGGTTAACACAGGCCCACTGCTATTATGAGAAAAATAGCCAGGAGCATAACCGCTGATGGTGATCAGGGCATTTGATATTCAAAGTATGGCTTACTGGTTGGTTTGGCTAAAGATCTGGCCAAGAATCTAACAGGCAAAATTTATCTGAAGACCAATTTGCTTCTTAGGAAAGAGAGTCAGGTAAGGGACCAACTATGGCAGCAATTTCAGCTCACACCGAAATGCACCTTGCTTGGTTCCTACCGCTTTGCTGGCAGTTTCCTAACTGCTACCAAAGCTGCAGAACCAAAGCTTCCAGTTTCATCAAGATGAATTGCAGCAAATCAGAAGTGATTTGGACATACAGAATGCCTTATTGATGTGATATACCTAACATGGGCCGGGAAGGAAGAGCAATAAGAAATACCTTGGGGCCAGGCGTGGTGGCTCACACCTGTCGTCCCAGCGCTTTGGGAGGCTGAGGTGGGCGGATTGCCTGAGGTCAGGAGTTTGAGACCAGTCTGGCCAACATGGTGAAACCCCATCTCTACTAAAAATACAAAAAAATTACCAGGCGTGATGGCGCATGCCTGTAGTCCCAGCTACTCAGGAGGCTGAGGCAGGAGAATTGCTTGAACCAGGGAGGTGGAGGTTCCAGTGAGCCGAGATCATGCCACTGCACACCAGCCTGGGGGATGGAGCGAGACTCCGTCTCAATTAAAAAAAAAAAAAAGAAAAGAAATGCCTTGGGAAATGAAGGATATAGAATACCTAATTCATTTGTTTAGTTGTCAAGGCTTTGTTGAGCTGTTTTTCACGTGCCATGTACTGCGGCAGGCATGAGGGATATCAAGACACACAGAACACCACCCTGCCTTCTAGCACTTCCATGCATCCTGGCATCTATGAATAATAATATTGCAAACAAATACACCACTCTCACTATAGTTCCTTGAGTTTACCCTAAGAGAAAGGGGTTGGAACCTATTCATTTTTGCATAAATGATTCTCTTTCTGACGAGTGTGACAGTGTTGCCCACCCACTTTCCCTTAGGTGGAGCCTTGTGACTAATTCTGTCTGATGGACTGTGGACCTGTGAATCCTACAGGTCGGAATCGAAGAGGCAGCGCCCAACGCTCCAGCTGTCTCATCTCTTGCCAAGGCAGTCAAGGAAACCTCCTGCCGAGACGGCAGAGCTGCACACGTTACAGCATGAAGGGCGGATGCCGGGGAGGGTCACCCAGCCTGCGGCGGACCTCAGGAGTGAGAAAAGCCATTAAGTCACTGAGACGTGGAGGTTGTTTTTTGGTTTTGCTTTTGTTTTGTACTGCAGTATAGTACCTGCTTAATACCATTCCTAAATGTCTGTTTTGCCTAGGACTTTTAGAGAAGACTAGAAATCACAGACTCTGTAGAGATGAAGAGGCTTTATGGATTAATAGACTTACCCAGTGCAGATCAATCTCCCAGTGGAAAGAGATCAACCTCTCCCACTGTGCTTTTTCCTCTCAGTGTAGCTGTCACAGAGACTGTTCCCAAGGCTCTAAGGTGTTAGAGCTGCTGCCTCCCTCAAGCCCTCTGGACACCACAATGCCTTCAGGTAGTCCAGCCTCAGCACGTCCCTATCTCTTTTCTTCCCAGTTTAGTGGAGGCAAGATTGGGATTTTCCGAGTGAAACTTCATTAGTAAGAAATGGAGATAAAATAAGTACAAATGTATAGAAACAGATGGATTTGCTGAGTATAGATTTCTAATCAAAGTGTATTTGATCTTCCTTTTCCAGAACATTGGGAAGATATGTTTTGGTCCTTGCATCCTGAACGTGTTCAGTCCAAACATACCTAAAACAGAAAGGGGAGTCTGAGGTACCTCATGACTTGGCCAGATACGGGCTTTGCTTATCCACCCAAGATTACAACATAGGAGACACCATCTTTTCTATGGAACAATCATATTCCCTCCTAACAACACAACTCTTCAATAGCAATAGTCTCATTAACAATTAATTTGTGATGCTAGAGCACTTTGTGTGTTCCAAGTAACAGCTATAGCATTGTGAACAATAATAGTTATTGCTGTATTTTAAGTCTATTCATGCACAGAAGAGAGTAAGGAAGTTCTTTATAATGTAAATGATTCCTGAGTTCTAGAAATTCAGTTTACCCTTATAAATATGACTCAATTTCAAATTATTCTGTTAAAATATATAATTGTTGGGGCAATAAACTTTTGTTTAGTTTTCAATTCTTTAAAAATAAAGAATCTATATTGAATCTTATTTTGAGGTCGAAGAAAGTGACCACAGATGGAAAGTTAATGCTTTCAAGGTACAGTTTAACTCTCTGGAAGGAGTAAATCATATTTATTTCTGGTTCAAAAAAAAATTAAAGAAACTTTCTTCTTATATGTACCTTTTCTTTTTTTCTTTGAGAGAGAGTCTCACTCCATTGCCCAGGCTGGAGTGCAGTGGCACGATCTGGGCTCACTGCAACCTCCACCTCCTGGGTTCCAGTAATTCTTGTGCCTCAACCTCCTGAGTAGCTGGGATTGCAGGAGTGCACCACCATGCCTGGCTAATTTTTGTATTTTTAGTAGAGATGGGGTTTTGCCATGTTGGCCAGGCTGGTCGCGAACTCCTGGGTTCAAGTGGTCTGCCTGCCTCAGTCTCCCAAAGTGCTATGATTACAGGTGTGAGCCACTGTGCCCGGCCATGTGTACCCTTTTTTTAACCTTCTGTAAACTCAGTGTTTCATAAGGGAGTATGATATAGTGTTTAACAGCACAGACTCTGAAGGTGGATTCGTGGCTTTAATTCCTCCTCTACCACTTAACTACCTACGTGACCTTGAGCAAGTTCCTCAACCCTCCTGGGCATTATCTAACCCGTAAAATGAAGATTATAACTGTCCCTGTCTTAAAGAAGTAACTGACATAGTGCATGCAATTAAAGTGTTAGTTAAATAGAAATGAAGTGCCAGGTGCAGTGACGCACACCTGTAGTCCCTGCTGCTCTGAATCTCTTGAACCCAGGAGTTCAAGCCTGCGGTGTGCTATAATTGTGCCTATCAGTAGCCACTGCTCTCCAGCCTGGGCAATATAGTGAGACCCCATCTCTTAAAAAAAACTTTAAAAATGCATGAACTACCTGGGAAGTCAAACACCAAGAATACAAATTCTTGATTCTCCATAATACTCCAAGGTAGAAGGCAGAAAAGAAAACATTCCTAGGCTGACCTCCATAAGGGCGATGGGTACAGGCTGTTTAGGGAACGCAAATTCAGAAGATTCTCAGAGGCTTTGGCTAACTACATGACAGCGAATGACTCTCTCAAATATACCAAAGTTAGACTAAAGATTTTCTAGGGCCAGCAGAATCCACTGGAGCACTGCTAGTGGGACTAAAGCTCACATTGGCATGCCCAGCTCAACTGAGCACCAACCGAGCCCTGGCATTGGTGGTGTACCCACATTTGCACCTCTGTATTAGGGAATCCAGGAGCTCTGACAGTCAAAGAGATCTGTCTGTTTGTTTGTTTGTTTTCGCAAGTGAAGAACAAACTCATCTGGCATCAAAACTTGTCCTGAACTGAGATGAGGCTATTTGGAGTCTTTATTTATTTCACCGAGTGAATCTTCATATGTTTCGCTCCAGAAACATTGATGAGTTTGCTTATGAGTGCTGCCCCAAGTCTTCCTAGGATGTCATGTTATATGATTTTCGCACCATGTTCCAAAATCTGCAAAGTCCTGAATTCCGAGTCCCATCTGGCCCCAAGCATTTCAGATGAGGGATTATGGACCTGTACCTTCTTACATGTGATGATTTCTGCTTGGAAATGGGGAGGTCATTGACAGCTCCAGGCTGTCTCCAATGTTGGAATGTGAGCTTCATGGAATCTTCCTCTCTTGCCACCTCAAAGCCAGAAGGTGGAAAAAAGGATGGAGCCACCAATGAACGAGAGAGAGAGACAGACTTTGACAAAATATTATAATAGTTCCAAGAAGTCTTTTCTCCTGAAACTACTGCTGTGTGAGTGTGAGGCTTGCTGTAAAAATGTGTAACAGGTGTCTGGATAGGAACTGAGATACAGAAGGCATGGGTGATCAAACCCTAGAGTCTTAGCAACAGCAATATTCCCTCCCTCAATAATCCATGGGTTGAGAGTTAGCCCTAAAGAGTAAGAGGGTGTCTGGGGATGAGTGCGGAAACATCAACTCTACACAGGAGGTGTATAGACCACAAACTGCTCTAACAGAAAGGCTCTGCTGCCTCCCACACCACATTTATGTTTGCATTTGGTCAGTAATTCCTTCCCCAATCTCATCCACCTTGCTTACTCAGAGCGTCCCAGAAGACAGCCAATAATAGTTAAAGTGATGGGCAGGCAATTCCTTCCACTCATCATGGGGGCTTGGGTCCTGTCGTCGCTGATCTTTCTTATGGATTAGACCAGGTGCCTTCTAAACTTCTCACCCATAAACTTAACAACTCCTACAAAACGATGCCACCCAGATGCCTGCAGGAGCACTGCTACCTCCTGAAACTTAGATGATTTTGGCTCAGAGCTCCAAATCCTCATCCTGCAGAAGTTAAAACCCCTCCCCAATGAACCTATGAATTCCTGGTATAGAAAATCTGTCTTTCTCATGATCACCTCTTCCTACAAGTGTTCTCACTGGACTGTACCAGAGACCCATAGGTGAAACTTAACTTCTGCTCCCAGAAAATGCACTCACAAACAGCAAATTAAGTATGGAATAGACTTATGTAAAGATCTGGAGGGAGGCAAAGAAGATGTTTACTTTGCTATGACTCAAAACAAGTTCAAACTGAATATTAGACATCACAGTGCTTTAAAAATAAAATCACCCACTCTGTTATAGGGCATATTGGATTTGTCCTTTTGTTAATAGCTGTAACCCAGCACCATCCAACAGAAAAACAATCTACATGTGCAATTTAATATTTCCTGGTAGTGGTATTAAAAATTAATTTATTGATTTTAACCTATCTTATTTTATCCAATATTGGGAACTTGAACTTCAACATGTAATCAATATTTAAAAGTATTAATGATTTTCTTTAACATTCTTTTTTTCATAATGTCTTTCAACATAATGTATATTTCACAGTTATTGAGCTCATTGCAAGAGCTCAGTAGCCAAATGTGGCTCACGGCTGCCTCAGTGGCCAACCCGGTCTTCTCTCCACCCCATCCTCCCTTCGTGAACCCTTCCTCACCACGCTCACAAATAGTCCCAGGAAAGTCCAAATTCCTCTTGATTTTACAAGCCCCTCCCTGGTATCCGCTCCTATATCCTGGACCTATTTCTGCTTAGTCAATTTCTGTTTGTAAAGAGCCATTTTCCTTAGACATGAGTTGGACTTGGAATAGCAATTTCTTTTCTTCTCTCACCATAGAAACCATTATCATCATCTCAATCCCACAGAGAGGGAAACTTGAGCCCCAAAGTTAAAGACATCATAGATAACACGGTAAGACCATGGCAAGTGCCAGGTAAGCCACAGCTCCTCTGGTGTTGCCTTTCCGCTCCAAAAGGTTGAAAGCACAGGGCCCAGAGCTGTGGACTGGCTGAGTTGTTCCCCTGATTTCCTCTCTGGGTCCATCATGAGCCTGTGTGGGGCTCCCAATGTCCTGGGCTCAGTTGGACCTTTGCTTTTTCCTCTCCCTACACTGTCTCTGACAATGAAATCTTCACCTCAACCTTCAGTCCCATATCTCCAGCTGCCTACTAGACACTTCTCGACATTTGCATGTAAATCAGAATTCCTCCCGCCTCTCTCTCTGCCCCCACCACCCTCCTGCTGTCCTATGTATACACTCCAGCTGTTTGTAAGACATAGTCTCTGTCAACCCAGAACCCAGGTCACCTTGGCCCTGCACCTCTTTCGTGCTCCACAAGTTACCAACTACAATTTTGTAAGTGTGATTTTGAGACTTTTAAGTGGCAAATTGAATGTTATGAGATAATTTTACTAACTTTTAAACACTATTAGAATACTTGATAGAATTTGAGAGTCACAATATTCATAACTCCCAATTTAACTGGATTTATAAAACTTTAAAATCGTTGGAAGGTTTTCTTTGTTAGGGTTATTAACTTAAGCCAGAGCAGATATTTGAGTTGCTTAGAAAGCTAATTAAGTGTATTAAGTTTATCACTGCAGTTTAAAATGCTTAAAAGAAACTAATAATTAACATAAATGGCACTAATAGTTTAAGGGGAATTTAGTCCTTTCAACTCAAGCCAGTCAAAAACTGCTCAACGGGCTGGGCGAGGTGGCTCATGCCTGCAATCCCAGTGCTTTGGAAGAGGCTCAGGGGGGAGGATCCCTTGAGGCCAGGAGTTTGAGGTTACAGTGAGCTAGGATTGCGCCACTGCACTCCAGCCTGGGGAACAGAGGCAGGAGAATTTGCCTGAGGCCAGGAGTTGGAGACCAGCCTGGCTAACATAGTGAAATTCTGTCTCCACAGAAAAAGAAAAAAAGGCTTTAGGAAACTGGGCTTTTACATTTGTCATTCTAATAAATTAAATATTACACGAAAATGCCCAGGTCTGTTGTGCCCCTTGAAGATGTGGGGAGGTGGCTTCTCAACTCTTTAAGCGACCATGAGGTCCACTGTTCGGCGTCTTTGATACTGAGTTGGTCAAAGAAGACCAGAGTCAGGTCATTTTCCAGTGGGAATGATGGCTTAGTGGTGCCACAACAGGCAAGGAGAGGGGCTGACGGGGCAGGGAGGATGGGGCGGAGTGGAGAAGGCAGCCACCCATCAACCTTGAGAGAGACTGGAGCCCCAGAAAACAGAAGAGCCCTTTGCACACATGCTTCAGCTTGGTGCTATTCTCAGAGGTCTTTTGAGGGTACCTTCTTATCTGCCCTCAAGTGCATTCATCAGCCCCAATCGTTCAGCCGTGGCAGCTGACACTCCATGAGGGTTGGTGACACGTTCAAGTCCTAGGCCTACAGGCAGCAGAACCTGAGGTGGCCTCTGTGCCTCCTGGTTCCTGGTTCTCAGGTTGTCACCACCACGCTCCACTGTCCAGAGAAATCAAACACAAACTCTCATGGAGAAGCAGAGGGGTCTCATGGAGCAGATCAATCAAATCTGCAAGCACATATTACATGACCGTCTTGAGATAAGGCTGAAAAATACTTGCCATGGCTTTCATGCTTCTGTACCGTGTGACTATTGTCTCTCTCAGTGGACTCCATTTTAATGACACAGCACTGTCCCCAGCAGGAGACTGTCTGGTGAATACAAGTGGGGCCAGCAGTATTTAAATCACATTCAACACTGTAGGCACTCCAAGATGGAAGGAGAATTCCCTAATTAAAGTTTTGTTAGATGGCTGTCTTCACTGTTATTAATTTTATCAAAACAGGGCTTCCTTATAGTGTTTCAGAGGTACCATCTTCAGAATTAAAAATCTGCTTTTGAGGAAAATGGGGGGAGAGGGACACAGCACAAAGTAAAGGATATTTCAGATGCTTTAATAAAATAAGACACAGAAAAGAAAATAAGGCAGTTAGCCCATGTATATTTTTGTTTGTTTCAAAGCCATTATAATTAGGAGACAAAATAAAAGATCAATATATCAGACCCATTATCAGTTGCCATTTTAGTCATCAAGCCATATGCCTATCATGTCTCTTTGATAATAGCCAAACACAAACATTGGGACAAGAATGAAGAATTGCCGTAGTACTAGGAAAAAAACAAAAAACAAAAAAACTAGTTATTCCTCTTCCTTAGAGCTAACTTTTGTCACTTATTTGAGCTATAAAAACAATAATGTTATATGTAGGGTTGTTAGATTTAGCAAACAAAATACAGGACACTCAGTGTCTTAGTTTCTTTTCATACCTGAAACTGAGTACATTATACAGAAAAAAAGGTAGATTTGGCCCATGATTCTAATGGCTGAAAAGTTCAAGACTGGGCATCTGCATCTGGTGAGGGCATTAGGCTGCTTCATGATGGAAAGTGAAAAGGAGCCAGTGTGTGCAGAGGTTGTATGATGAGAGAGGAAGCAAGTGAGAGTGGGAGGTCCTAGGGTTTTTTGTTTTGTTTTGTTTTGTTTTTTGAAACCTCCATCACCCGGGCTGGAGTGCAGTGGCGTGATTTCGGCTTACTGCAACCTCCGCCTCCTGAGTTCAAGCGATTCTCCTGTCTCAACCTCCCAAGTAGTTGGAATTACAGGCACGCACCACCACGCCTGGTTAATTTTTGTATTTTTAGTAGAGACGAGGTTTCACCATGTTGGCCAGGCTGGTCTCAAACTCTTGACCTCAGGTGATCTGCCTGCCTTGGCCTCCCAAAATGCTGGGATTACAGGTGTGAGCCACCATGCCCAGCCGGTGCTAGGCTCTTTTTAACAACCTGCTCTCAAGGGAACTAACAGTGAGAACTCACTGACTCACCACTCTCCACCCCCGAGGGCATTCTTCTATTCATGAGGGATCCACCCCATGACCCAAACACCTCCCATTAGCCCCACTCCAACATTGGGGATCAAATTTCAACATGAGGGTTGGCACAGACCAATATCCAAAATATAACACCCAGTTAATATTTTCATATGAGTATATTCCACATATTGCATGGGACATAATGCAATGTTTAGCACATGACTTACACTAAAAAATTGTTATAAAAATGTTCATTGTTTATGTTTAATTCAAATTTAATTAGGTGCCCTGTGTTTTACCTGGCAACCCTAGAGGTATGGTCATTGTGGTTATGCATGACTAACATGTCTTTTTTGCAGTAGCATCTGTGAAATGTCCCCCTCCCTTCATTTTCCTCAAAAGTAGATTTTTGTTTGTTTGTTTTGTTTTGAGACAGAGTTTCACTCTTGTTGCCCAGGCTGGAATGCAATGGCATGATCTTGGCTCACTGCAAGCTCCGCCTCTGAGGTTCAAGCGATCCTCCTGCCTCAGCCTCCCGAGTAGCTGGGATTACAGGCATGCTCCACCACGCCCGGCTAATTTTGTATTTTTGGTAGGGACAGGGTTTCTCCATGTTGGTCAGGCTGGTCTTGAACTGCCAACCTCAGGTGATCCACCTCCCTTGGCCTCCCAAAGTGCTGGGATTACAGGCATGAGCCACTGTGCCTGGCCCAAAAGCGAATTTTTAATTGTAAAGATGGTGCCCCGAAACACTATAAGGAAGTCTGTTTTGATAAAAATTAGTAACAGTTAAGACAGCCATTTAAAAAAACTTTAGAAAAAAAATTAAACATGTAGCACAGGCAGAGTCTTCTTTAGTTCTCATCTCACTGTTGGATAAAGCAGTTTTTCCTAACCTGATAGAGTTTCCATCTTGGAAAAGTGGAGTCTGGAGGAAGGTGACCAGGATTACTTAGCTAGACTGCAGTGGAACAGAGTTTAGATCCAGGTCTGTGGAAGTCCAAAGCAGCTCTTCATCATGACCCTGTATCACCTCTCAGACATAGAGCTAATAATGCAGGCAACTATTGCTTTAAAAAAAAAGTGGTAAAATACACGTAACAAAATCTTAATGATTTTTAAGTGTACAGTTCATTAAGTGTTAAGTACATTCGCATTACATTGTACACAGTACATTGTTGTGCAAACAATCTCCAGAACTCTTGTAAAACTGAAACTCTGTTCTACAAAACAACAACTTCTTGTTCTTCCTCTGGTCAGCCTCTGGCAACCACCATTCTCTTTTCTATCTTTATAAATTTGACGGCTGTAGATACCTCATAGAAATGAAGTCATGCAGTATTTGTCCTCCTGTGACCTGCTTGTTTTCACTTAGCATGATGTCCCCAAGATTCATCCGTGTTGTAGCGTGTGTCAGAACTCCCTTCCTTTTGAAGGCAGAATAGTATTCCGTTGTATGCATATAGCACATTTTAGTTGGCCCATGGATCCATGGATCAACACTTGGGTTACTTTCAACTCTTGACTATTGTGAAGAGTATCGCTATAAACATGGGTGTCCAAATATCTGTTCAAGACTCTGCTTTCAGTCCTCTTAGGTATATATGCAGAAGTAGAATTGCTGAATCATATGATAATTGTTTTTAATTTTGTGAGACACCACCATACTGTTTTCTACAGGGGTTACACCACTTTACATTCCCACTGGTGGTGCACTAGAGTTTTAATACCCCACATCCTCACCAACGCTTATTTTCTGTTGTTTTAAAAATAATCGTCTTCCTAATGGATGTGAGGAGGGCTCCAGGACAAAATCCATGTCTCCATGACAAAATCAAATAAACTATTAGAGTTGATTTTCTTTTTGCTAATCTAATTATTTGTTTTGTTGGAATCTGAAGAGATGATTTTACAGTTGTTTATTCTATTACTATTATAATGAACACTGACATGGTTATTACTAATAGTAATGAGTAGTGTACACTGAGCACCTACTGGAACCAGACATCAACTGGGTGCTATGCCACCATTCTCATTCAGTCCTTGCAACAACCCTACAAAATAGACGCTCACCAGTACTGTTTTCACGTGACAGATGAGGAAAAGGCTGCCTAGAGAGACGTTCAGTAACTTATCCAATGTGATGAAACCTTGTAAAGCTGGGATTTGAATCTAAATATTCTGACTCCAGCAGGGAATGGAGGCTCACACAGGTAATCCCAGCACTTGGGAGGCCAAGGTAGGGGAATCACTTGAGGCCAGTTCAAGACCAGCCTACGTAGTGAGATGGGACAACGTCTCTATAAAAAAAGTGAAAAAAATTGCACAGGCGTGGTGGTGCACACCTGTAGTTTTAGCTACTCAGGAGGCTGAGGAAGGAAGATCATTTGAGCCTGGGTGTTCAAGGTGCAGTGAGCTATGATCACACTATTACACTCCAGCCTGGGAGACACAGTGAGACCCTATCTCTAAAAAAATAAAAATTAAAAAAAAATGAGTTATTGTAAACTCACTATTTAAAAACCCAAATATTCTGATTCCTACACATGACCTTTTCAGTGGAGCTTCATAAGAAAACACCACCACCGGGTGCGGTGACTCATGCCTGTAATCCCAGCACTTTGGGAAGCCAAGGTGGGCGGATCACGAGGTCAGGAGATCGAGACCATCCTGGCTAACACGGTGAAACCCCGTCTCTACTAAAAATACAAAAAAATTAGCTGGGCGTGGTGGCAGGCACCTGTAGTCCCAGCTACTTGGGAGGCTGAGGCAGGAGAATGGCAGGAACCTGGGAAGCAGAGCTTGCAGTGAGCTGAGATGGCGCCGCTGTACTCCAGCCTGGGTGACAGAGCGAGACTCTGTCTCAAAAAAAAAAAAAAAAAAAGAAAAGAAAAGAAAAGAAAACAACACCATCCTCCCACTCAAGTTGATCAATTTGAGGGTAATTAAAAATGTGTTGTACTATGGGACCTTCTGAATATGACTCCTTTCAGAGAACTTTAAAGCTTCTTTTTAAAACCTGCTTTATTAAGCTATAATTCACCTGTCATAAAATTCACCCATTTAAAGTGTACAATTGAGTGGTTTTTAGTACGTTCACAGATACATGCAAATGCCATTATAGTCAATTTTAGAACATTTTCATCACCCCAAAAAGAAACTTTGCACCCTTTGGCCATTGCCTCTTATTCGCCTGATTCCTCCTGCCCCGAAGCAACTATTAATATACTCTCTGCCTCTGTTGATTTTCCTTTTCTGGACTTGCATAAGAATTGGATCACATAGTATATAGTTTTTTTGTGACTGACTTCTTGCACTTGACATAATGTTTTTAAGGTTCATCCATGTTGTGGCGTATATCAATACTTCATTCTCTTTCATGGCCAAATGAAATTCCACTGTATGAATATAGCATGTTTTGTTTATCCATTCACCCATTAATGGATATTTGGGTTGTTTCCACCGTTTGACTATATGAACAATGCTGCTCTGAACACTCATGTTCAAATGTTCGTGTGGACATGGGTTTTTATTTCTCTTGGCTATGTGCTGTGTTAGTGTCTTTGGGCTTCTATAACAAAATACCACCAACCGGACAGCATATAAACAACAGAAATTTATTTCTCACAGTGCTAGGGACTGGGAAGTCCAAGATCAAGGTACTGGCAATATATTAGTCCATTTTCACACTGCTATAAAGATACTACCTGAGACTGGGTAATTTGTAAACAAAAGAGGTTTAATTGACTCACAGCACAAAGCACAAGTGCTGCACTTTCAAAGCATCAGGTCTCATGAGAACTCACCCGCTATCATGAGCACGGCATGGGGAAGCCATCCCTGTGATCCAGTCGCCTCCGACCAGGTCCCTCCCTCCACACGTGGGGGTTACAAGTTGAGACGGATGTGGCTGGGGACACAGAACCAAAGCATAGTAGGTAGATTCCAAGTCTGGTAAGGGCCAACATTCTGGTTCATAGATGGCCTTATTCTTGATATAAACTCACATGGTAGAAAGAAAAGGGAGTTCCCTGGGGCCTCTTTTATAAGTACATTAATTGCATCCATAGGGACCTAGTCACCTCCCAAACCTCACCTTCAAATATTGGGCATTAGGATTTAACATATGAATTTTAACATATAAACATTCAGTCTACAGCATACACCTAGGAGCGGAATTACTGAATTCTATGGTAACTCCACGTTTAATCAGTTGCAGAACTGCCAGACTGTTTTCCAGAGCAACTGAAACATTGTACATTTGCATCAGAAATATATGAGGGTTCTGATTTTCCCATATCCTCCCAAAACTTGTTATCTGACTTTTTTATTCTAGCCATCCTGGTGGGTATAAAGTGGTACCTTGTGGTTTTGATTTACATCCCCCGTGATGACTAACAATGTCAAAAACCATGGTATTATGATACTTCTCTGTGAAATACTGCACACTCTCCTTGCCTTTTGCTGCAGTGACAGACCTGGGTTCAAGTCCCTGCTCTGCATTTAAAATTGTGACCGTGGGCAAATTACTCAATCTCTCGGAGTCAAGGTTCTCATCTGTAAAATGAGAAAAGGCCTGTAAAGCACTGAGATGTGCACCTAGCAAACAGCATTCAATACATATGAGCTGTTATTATTACAAGGCAGTGAGATAATATCATACATGAGAGTGATTGGTGCTTAAAACACTTCAAGTGCTTTCTCACTGCCTACAGAGTAAACCCAGGGTCCTCTGTACGGCCCACAAGTCTGATTTGTATCTGCTTCTCAAGTTTTATCTCCCAATGATCCACGTCAACCTCTAGGTTTTGATAACACCACACTACTTGTAGTTTTTCTAAACACCATGTCTTTTCATATCTCCACGACTCTGTTTATGCCCTTCCGTCTGTCTGAAAGCCCTCCCCAGTTTTCTTGGCCCCAGTTAACATATCCAAATCCTTTAGGACTCAAAGAGATTGGGTTGGGGCCTCTCCTGTGGACGTTCATTGCTTATCTTACCTACTGTTTTATATTGAAATGATCTGTTAGGGGTCTACCTCCAATATGCAGAAAACACCTATCATGTGCCAGATAATGTGTTATGCTTTGTGCTATGCAGAATAACGTATATGGTTCCTGCTCCCACTAAGCAGAGTCTGACGGCAAGAAGGGATCATATTTTTTTGAGCCTTGTGATATCCTCAAAGCATAACACAAACTTGCCACATAGTAAGTGCTTTAAAATGTTGTCAAACCAAGCAGAATCGGATTTGTAGAGAAAGGACAGCCCAGCCCAGTTCTGAACTTCCTCCTAATACGTGTGTTTTGCTGAGTGTTTTAAAGAAGCTAATGGGCAGGGCAAATTCCAGGTAAAATTAAGCGTGTCTCTTAGTCTCATGTCCACCCTTTAAGCTTTCTCTTGTAGGGCCACCAGGCCTCAGATACCCAACGTTATCTTAGCTATGTGTGGGCTCCTGGCTCCCTCTGCCATCACTGTATTTCCCCCTTTCTTTTGCAAAGCAATGGCCAGAAGTCGTTTTATTATAGAAATTCATTTCTTTTAGATTAAGCAGAAACTCACGTTACACTTTCTTGCTTAAAATTTATCCTGGCCGGGCGTGGTGACTCACACCTTTGGCACTTTGGGAGGTCAAGGCGGGTGGATCACTTGAGGTCAGGAGTTCAAGACCACCCTGGCCAACATGGTGAAACCCCATCTCTACTAAAAATACAAAAATTAGCCAGGCGTGGTGGTGAGCTCCTGTAATCCCAGCTGCTCTGGAGGCTGAGGCAGGAGAAGTGCTTAAGCCCAGCAGGCGGAGGTTGCAGTGTGCCGAGATGGTGCCACTGCACTCCAGCCTTGGCAACAGAGCAAGACTTTGTCTCAAACATACATACATACGTACATACAAACATACATACATAAATGCATAAAATAAAATCTCTCCTATGCTCCTTTCTCTATAGTGTCAGCCTTTCTGACACAGAAGTCCAAATGTGAGATTCTCCTCTCATATATAGCAAGGAGCTCTTGCTGTCTGGGACACACAGATGGCACCACTACAAGGAGAGACGTAGTCACTCCACCAGCGCAGAAGCAACATCTAGAATGGCAAACTTCTACCAGAAGTGCCTCAAAGTGCTGATGATTTAAAGTTAATCCAGTTAATATAAAGTTAAACTGGTTAAAAGGATAAGCTCCTTACAGAAGATTCATTTAAGAGGGAATTTTAATGCTGGCAACTTCTACAAGGCAGTGTGAAGAGACACTCTGTGGGACTGAAGTACAGCATCCTCAATGATCAGCATCCTCAGTTATAACTAATTTGTGTTTTTCCTGATGGACATTAGTGGATCAGGTCATCCATGTAATATTATATCAGATATGCAATAATTTGTAACATTATATTGGATAATATGTCCTGACTAATAAAATTCAGGAGTTCGGTCCAGCGAATACAAAGTAGTCCAGGAAATAAAGTTATCCCCTAACTACTATAGCCACCCAACCTCTGGGTTTTTCCCAAGACATGGCCTCAGACCTCTATCGGGGATGACAAGTGTGTGCCCTGTTGGATAAGGATGCATGACTCTTCCCTACCAGAGTGTGAATCCACAAAGGCAGGTCCTCTGGCACACTCATCTCTGCTTCTACAGTGCCTAATAGATTCCGTGGTCCAGAGAAAGAACCAGAAACTCTTGTTGAATGAGAGAAAGAAGAAGGTCAGGAAAGAAGGAGAGGGATAAAATAGAACCCAGAGTTGCCTCTGGCCCCATAGGGCCATAGATGGTCACTATCCAGTGACTTAGAAAGTTAGGAGCAGGAAATGGTATCGTCTGTGCCGTCAAACCACAAACGAGATTCCCTTTCGCCAAAAGGTACAACAGTTGCATTAAGTCGGTTTTACCAAGAGCTCTGTTATTTCATTTAGTTATCACTTCAGAAGTTACCTAAACTTTTTATCAGCTACAGGAGTGATTAATGCTGTTGTGACTGAAGAAGTTACCATAATAAGACTCTTCCCATTGTTCATAACTTTCTAAGATTTCAGCGTCTTTGGCCAGGCGCAGTGGCTCACACCAATAACACTTTGGGAGGTCAAGGTGGGAAGGTCGCTTGAGCGCAGGAGTTCGAGACCAGCCCTGGCAACATAGCAAGAACCTGTCTCTACAAAATTGTTACAAATTAGCCAGGTGTGGTGGCATGTGCATCTGTAGTGCTGGCTACTCGGAGGGTTGAACAGGTAGGATTGCTTGAGCCCAGGAGTCTGAAGCTGCAGTCAGCTATGATTGCACCACTGTACTCCAGCCCAGGTGACAGAGTGAGACCTTGTCTCAAATGAATACTTAAGTAAACAAATAAGTAACAAATTAATAAATAAATACACGTCAGTGTTTTGATTAGAGTTTTCTCCATTTTCCATCAGTCCAAAGGCAGCTTTTGGGAGTTTGGGAAATCACTCTCGCATTACTTTTAATTTGGTCAAAATTAAATCCTCATTCTTTCCCTCTTACAATAAAACACAACATAGAAATAAAATATAGAACCAAACACCTTCCCAGGGTGAATCAAGAAGAATTTGGGGTTCAAGTTAGGAAATACTAATTATTCTCTTTTTTCTGAGTCTTTAAAAAGTGACATTTTTTATTACAAATATTGCTTTGCCTTTTCCACAGGCATAATACATTTTACCTTTAAACTACCCAAAGCCCCAGTGCTAAATTATGTTTTCCTTCAAAGAGGATGTAATTTCATATTCCACCAGCACAGCATTTTCAGGCTTACCAATTAAGTCTGTAGAAGAAATTATCACCCTTCTAGTTCCAATCCCTCTTACCTAGCAAAAACCGCAGAATGAAACGGAAAGGCCCGCGTAAAGGTTAGGGAAGCACTCCAGTAAACTGAGTGACTGAACATGGATGCTACATTTTGAGAGCACCATGAATGCTGGCTGTGCTTTGCATTAATTATTAGCACAGTGTTCCCTCATAGAGAGGAGATATGTCCAAACTTGGGCTTTTGTGACAATTACACTTGGAGTTTCATTTTGCCTTTCCATCTTTGTCAGCGCTGGCACCAAGCTTGCTGTTGTATGTCTGGCTCTATCAAACAATAAAAGTAACCCATTTGAAAAGTCAAACAACAGGAGTGGTTTTTAGGAAACCAGAAGCCAAACTGATTCACCAGGTTGGCCTCCTTCCCAGGGAGAGAGATAATGCTAGCTGGTCGCCGCCGTTAGCCTGGGCAGGAGCAGAGCGATCGCACTTCAGGATTCCCGACTACACGGCTGGCCAGGCGAGTTAAAGAATGTCCAGGGTGAGAGCGATAATGGAGGTGACTCTGGGTTGGAGCAAACCCTGAATTAAGTTGGTACATTCAAAGTTGCCATAGAAACCCTGTCTGAATGTCCTCGCTTCAGCAGAATTGATTTTATGTTTAAATGTTAATATGCCTCCTTATACTTAATGATATACAAAGTAGACAGAAGATGAATATGGAAGAAAGAAAACGTACTCTAACATCTGAAATACTTAAGCCATTAAATAATTTCCCCATACTAAGTCAGCCTTTGAAACGGATTGACCAAAGAAGAGGTAGCGTGGGTTGCCACGACTGGGAGCTGTTTAGGGAAGTCTTTATGCCTTTATGTCAAATGCCGCTGCACTCTCAAAGGCACTGCTGTAATTCAGCGAACCCAGCTTGTGCTTGAAGCCAAATGAAATGCAAAGTTGCCTTTCAATAGCAAACCTCACTGAGGAAATGCCAGCTAGCAATTGTGAGAAGTTTCAGCTACTGTATTTTCACAGACTGCATTTTTCCACTCCATGTCCGTGAGAAAACATTTGGAGGCTCTTTAAAAATGGTTACATTATCAATTAATCTATAGCATGTTTTAAATAAATATTTCTATTAAATGTAACAAAAACCGGCATTTGTATTGCTTGCACCTAAATTATCATCATCATTGCAAAGCAGATGTGGAATGCAAGCCGAGGCGAACAATCGGCACTGTAATTTGCCCAGTAACATTGTTTTAGATCTAATTAGTGCTTATGCAAATCCTTTACAAAAATGTGAAAACTGCACCAGGATGTAATTGTTTAATGAATTTAGTGCAAAGCACATCTGCATAAATTCCATTTTAGCTGAAAAAACTAAGTTCAACTGCTATTTGCTCCAGAGCCAAAACATTGTGAATTGTGCCCACTGTGCTTTAGCCCTGCTCTGCTGGCTTGGATATTTCAAATAAATACTACAAAGTTAAAGCCTCCAGCTGCAGACCAACCCATCTGTAGATGTTTGTTATATTTGGCAGTATCGTAGAATGATTGTGCCTTCCTGCTGGAAAAAAAAAGGACGGGGGAAAAAAACAAGGTTTTGTCAGCAAAAAAAAAAAAAAAAAGTAAAAGTTTGAAATAGTCATTGCTCGACAAAAGTTTTGAATTTGAATCTAGCTTACCTAGCAGTGAACTTTAAACACCTGTTCACATGGGGTCTACCATGCAAACCAGAATACTACGCTTTTTTCCCAGTTCTCCCCAACGTTCCATTTCTGTTAAAAATCACAGAAAATTGAATTGGACACAAGTTTACTAAAACTGGAATTTAAGCACTTCCTTTAACTTTTCAGAGATTTTACTAGTCACTTTGTGTGGTCAGTGTTTAAACACAAAAATCCATGACTTCTATAAAAGGAGATAAGGTAATTATGGATACTTACATGATTGTCTGGAAAGGGAACACTTCTCCATTTCTGGTTTTTTGCTTTTCCTTTTTCTTTCTGTTTTGGCTTCTCTGGTTTTTTGGTGCAGCACAAATAAACTGTCAAATGAATAATGGTTCCTGTACAAATAGGGGTGGGATGGACGGCAGGGCTTGAGGATGGGGGCAGTGTGGAGATGTTTGGGTCTGAGTTAGAAGAATTCTGCAAAACGATAAACAACAAATATCATTCTTCAGCACTGAGCCCAGGGTTCCAATTTAGGCTGGAACAACCCTGAAAAGTGTGCCATCGATGTTCTGATGGAACCAGAAACTGTCGTTCTGTTTCTGTTGGTTATCCATTGTAGATCCATCTTGTCTCAGTCTGTCTCAGGTTAAAGTTCCCTGGAACCGGTCTCTGTGGATTCAGAGACGAGCCCGCAGCACGCTTAAGTGAGGCGTGTTGGGGAGTCACCTGTGACGGAGTTAGGGCACAAGACTGGGTGGAAAGAGATGTTGACTTCCGGTGCAGCTGCAGCGGGGCCTCAGCCGACCACACGGGGTGCTTCCGAGCTGGGATGTCCCTTTAGTGTTGGATGGAATTGAGACACTGGGGCTGAGTCTTTTCACCCCTGCATCCATCAGGCATTGGACATGATGTTTGTTATATTTGGCAGTATATTTGGCATGAGCTGCCACTGGGGAGGAGTGCAGGCTTGGGTGGGGAGTTCCCTTTGGCTGAGGAACGTCTGTGAGCTGACTGCAAACCCTCCCAAAGGCTAGGGAAATGGTGCCTGGGTCCTGAGCAGGGGTCTGGACTGTAAGTTACCACATCCACTCTCATATGCTTGAATCTACTTATTCTGTATTATTTATTTCACCCCGTCTGGGAACCATGCCTTCAGGATTCTCTTTTTATCTTGTCCTGGAGAAACTTCAAAAGGAAGGTTAGTGGGAGGAACTACAGTCTCTGTAGCTATAGCTGGTCTTGACTCTACAACTTCTACCCATCCCCTCACTCCAGCTCTACCCATTCCATATTCCCCTCACCTCCAGCTAGCACCTCTGCTGATGCAGGTGGCTTACACAGTGGGGTGAAACTGAGCCTCATTCCCAGGACCCTGGTCACCTATGCTTTCAGGCTGTGCATACTGAACTTGTCTGCTTATCATCACAATTTGCCAGGGGACACCAATAGACACTGAAATAGATCACCTGCATAGCGGGCATATCGTCTCCTGCCCCAATGTATAAATAGCAGCCCTACCTCCTCCTGATGACCAGAGTCAATTATTCCCACCAGGAGGGAAACTCTTCTCCTTGCCTGATAGTTTCTGGGCACAAGGGTCCTGGAAGACCTGGTGGCAGCTATAGCTTAACGTTTCTTTCTTTTCTTTTTTTTTTTTTTTAGAGATTGGGGTCTTCCTCTGTCACCCAGGCTGGAGTGCAGTGGTGCAATCATGGTTCACTCCAGCCTCAAACTTCTGGACTCAAGGGATCCTCCCGCCTCAGCCTCCAGAGTAGCTGGGACTACAGGTAGGCACCACCATGCCTGGCAGCTTAAATTTGTGTGTGTGTGTGTGTTTGTGTGCGTGTGTGTGTTTCAGGTGGAGTCTCACTCTGTGGCCCTGCAGGCTGGAGTGCAGTGTGTGTGTGTGTGTGTGTGTATGTGTGTTTGCAGGTGGAGTCTCTGTGGCCCCGCAGGCTGGAGTGCAGTGTGTGTGTGTGTGTTTGTGTGTGTGTGTGTGTGTGCAGGTGGAGTCCCACTCTGTGGCTCCGCAGGCTGGAGTGCAGTGGCGTGATCACAGCTCAATGGTATCTCCATCTCCCACGTTCAAGTGATCCTCAGCCTCCTGAGTAGCTGGGATTACAGGCGTGTGCCACCACACCCAGCTAATTTTTATATTTTTAGTAGAGACAGGGTTTCATCATGTTGGCCAAGCTGATCTCAAACTCCTGACCTCAAGTGATCCACCTGCCTCGGCCTCCCAAAGTGCTAGGATTACAGGCGTGAGCCACCGTGCCCGGCCCCTGGCAGCTTAAAGGTTAAAGGGACTCTTGCTCTGCCCCCTGGTTGAAGCATCCCCTTCTCAGAAGCAAACCCTCTGACCCCACAGATCCCAGAGTAGAAGAGATGGGAGGCACAGATTCCCTAAGTGGGCTGCTGGGAGGGATGGTGAGCAGGACTATGCCTCCCTTTGCGTTTTGGTTCCCAGATGTGTGAATTCTACCTCCTGGGGACACAGTACTATACAATGGTCACTGACTTACGGTCCTGGAGGATATGCAGAGTATCACCTTCAAGGCAGTCCCTGAACTGATCCTTTACAAGCCTGTTTCATCTCTCCACCAGACCAGCAGCTTCTGGGAGGTAGAATATGGGATAGGACAAGCAGAGCCCATGGTCCAGTGCTCCTGCTGCACCTCCTTGGCTGTAAAATTGATTGCTTGGTCTCATGAAATGTGATGTGGGCTCCCATGTCAGTGGAGCAAACACTCTGTGGGCCTTCAGATAGTCACTTAGGCCCTGTAGGCAGGAAAGCTAAACTCATGCCTGGAATATGGATCATTTCTAATCAAGATAAATCATTTCCTCTTCTGGAGTGGAAAGGATGCAAGGAATCAACCCCCTGCTAAGTGGCTGTTTGGTCTCTTTGTGGGATGGTGCTCCATCTGGGGCTCCACATTTGTCTCTATGACTTGCACATTGGACATTGAGAAGTAGTAATGACTAAGTCAGCCTTAATGAGTGACAGCCCATGCTGCTGAGCCTACATGGACCCTCCCTCCCTGCGGTAGCAGCCACCATGTTTATACACCAACTGTACCAGCACATAGACGGCCATGAGACAGGCTAGCTGACATGGACGGGTGAATCGCTTTACAGCGAAGAAGTTCCAGCAGGGAGCATTTGACCATGGGCTCTACTCATCCTGTCACTTATTATATCTCCTAGAAGCTGCTAGCCTAATGGAGAGACGAGGTGGGCTTTTAAAGGAGCAGATTAGCTACCAGCTTGAAGATGAAACCCTGCATTCTTAGGACAGCATCCTCTAGGACCCAAAGTCAGTGACCATTATATGGTACTGTGTCCCCATAGGTACAATACATGGGCCATTGTGTTTATTTGGGTGTTCGGTGCTTCTCCTGCAGCCGATGCTCTCTGGTGGGCATTAAAAGGTGACTCAAGGCCCCCTCCCAGTGTTCTATCCACATGCCTCTTCCCCGGAGTCCTTGTCCCTGATATTCCCATTCTTGCTCCTCCCAGGCCCCTGGCCTAGCCTTTTGCCATCACCCATGAATCTCTGTGTAGGTCACTTTTTTTTCTCAAAAGTGAATGATAACACAGTCCAAAGCTCCTCCTATTGGGAGGAGGATTTCCCCTCCCCTTATCTTTCAAGGACACTCCTAGGAGGGACGGCATGCAGCCGCTGTTCACTTTTGGCTTGCACCCACAAGCAAATCTGACTCTTCCACATACTAAGGTTGGCCTTTTTCTTCCTCCATCAGTTGATCAATAAGAGGCCCTGCAGCCCTCACGGTCATGCAGGTGGTCATCATAAATATGAATGGAGTGAGAGGGGCTGTGTGGCAGGGGTGGGTGACAGGAGGGTCTGGGCCACCTGCTTATTCAGCTCCCCTGTGTCCACCTGCCCTGCTGATGCTCGATTCTGGATGTGTTACTTCTATTTTACGATGGATTGCTCCTAGGCCCACCTGACCTTATGACTTGTTGGGTTGAATAGAACCCAGATCATCACAGGCAGTCTGGCCACATGGTCACCTGATGTCCCATGTTCATTTCAACCAAGGTCCATTAGCACGCCAGGAGCTATACTTTCAAATGGTATATAATTCTCTGCTGCAGATGGCATGGCCTTGCTCCAGAACCCTAGGGGTCTACATTGTGAATCTCCTATTGGGCTTGCCATAAACTCCACATGGCACACTTTGCCACCCAGATACTTCTAATAACAGAAGGTCTGCTGATCATACGGTTCAAGCAGCAGGGCTGCCTGCATCACAACCTAGACCTGACGCAGAGCCCTTTCCTGCTCTGGACCCCACTCAAAGCTGACAACCTTCTATGTCACTTGGAAAATGTATCAAAGTCGTATTTCCAAGGAGGAAAATGCTGCCTTCAGAACCCAAAGAGGCTTACCAGGTGTTACGCTGTCTTCTTAGTGAGGGGAAATATGAAATGCAGTCAGCTGTTCTGTACTAAATGTTCATGGATATGATGGACACCTGAGTGTTTGTGGGGTTTTCTCACATCCTCTGAAGCACATATGTTAGCAGGTCTCTAATTACTTGCCACATCTTGTTAATGTGAACCTATTAACTTGACGTCATCAAATTAGTGGACCAATATAATGTTCTTCAAGTGTCCAGACAGTCCAAGTTCCCTCTGGACTAAATTATTGCAGGGAGAAGAGTTAACGTATGTTTGGGGAGAGGTGGTAAATGTGTACTGTCATCCACTCCATGTGAATGTAACCTGCTTCTGGTACTGTGTTCTGACAGGAATAGCAAAGAACACATTTGCTAAACCAAGGCAACACACCACATACCCGAGGATGTGTTACTACGTTCTAGCAAAAACAACTACAACGACAAAACCGTGTCTGTAATAATATCAGAAATTGGAACTATTACTTGGTTGAGTTTGAGTCTGCATAGTTCACATCCTCCAGAATCTTTCTGGTCTTTGCGGGGCCCAGACTGGTGAATTAAGTGGTCTATGAGGAGAACCACTACTCCTGGATACTTGAAGTCTTGTGGGTGGCACTAATCTCTACCATTCTCCCTGGGATGCAATCTTGATTTCATTTTCATTTACTCTTTCGGCCAGGGAAGAGGGGCAGTTTCAGAGTTTTGTTTGTTTGTTTGTTTGTTCGTTTTTTGAGACAAGGTCTCGCTCTGTCACCCAGACTGGAGTGCAGTGGCATGATCATGGCTCACTGCAGCCTTGACCTCCTGGGCTCAAGTGATCCTCCCACCTCAGCCTCCTGAGTAACTGAGACTATAGATGTGTGCCACCAGGCCCAGCTAATTTGGGGGGCTTTTTTGGTAAAGATGGGGTTTCACCACATTGCCCAGGCTGGTCTCTAACTCCTGAACTCAAGCGATCCAGCCGCCTTGGCCTCCCAAAGTGCTAGGACAGCAGGCATGGGCCACTGTGCCCGGCCAGAGTTTTCCTATTTAACCTTCACTACTACAATAGTTATCACTCCACAAACTCACAAATGAAGAAATCAAGGTGGGGTTTTACCAAAGACCAAGTATGTCCATTCCGACGATACACTGAGACTAAGAAAATGAGCATTTGGTAGGTCTGAAGACCCGGGGGACCCACTGTGAATCAGTCCAGGCCCAGGTCTTTATTAATCACGCGATGCTCATGCACCCTGTTCTAACAGGAGGAGCACGATGATGCTGGACATCCTCAGGTATTAATGTGAACACAGACCTTGCATCCAACAATCCTGGAAATGTCCGGGTATCCCTCTTCCCCAACCAGATGATTACCTCAGTCAAAGGCTATAGGTTCCTTTGGAGAAATATTGGACAAATCGTCATCATATACAGTTGCTATGGTGATATAGAATCCTTCCTCCTAAGGACCCAGGTTCTCCTTCAGTTAATGGATTCCAGGTCTGAAGACTGACCCACATGTAGAAACTAATAAGGGATCATGATGTTTTAATAGGATGGCTGCCCTTGGCCTCCTGATCACTCATTCTTAATTTCTTTGAAGGTACAGATTGAGCAATACCCTTGTCGGCTCCAATCTGTCTTGCTCCTAGAAATACCAAGCTCTATTAACCATTACCATAGCTCTCTGCAGAGCACCCCCTTCCCAACTCTATCCCAGATGCTCATTATAGTAATTACACCCACCTTGATTCTGCTGGTTAAATCTATTGTTTTGGAATCTTTTCATCCTCAGTGCTATCAGGAAGCCCAGTTCTGTAACATCTCCCGCCATCAGTCCCTGCCTGCAGAGGACAACCAACAGTGAGCTTCTCCACCATATCAGAAGGCCTTTTTATCAATAGATTCCATACTGCTTTGGAGGGGATGTTTTGGGATCCCTTAGAGTACTGGATCCCTATATATTCATTGATGTGGATCTGGATCCTCATGGGATTTCTCTCTCACTTTCTGTAGCGTCATCAGAGGATTCCCATTTAACAAAGTCAGCTGGTAAGTTTTCTGGATTGAATAGTATTCCCAGTCTAGCATGCCAACTTATCTGAGCCTTTTGATCCCTTCCTCCATCATTTTCCACAGAAGTTCTAGTAGTCCTGGTAGCTCATCACTCTTGCTATACTTCTGAGTGCCAACCTAACAGTGTATTCCTAGAGCATAATCTCCCAGGTCCTTGCCAGGATGTGTAATTCCATAGCATGGGAGAGACTTCCCATATAAACAAACTCCCTTGTCCAACTTTATAATCCTTTCCCTCTCGATCTCGCACTTTCAGGATCCAGTCCCATACATACATTCCCAGCTTCTGCTGTTGTATGTTTGCTAGTTCCTACGGATTCTTCAGCATATAGTTCCCTTCTTCCTTCACCAGGCCCAACATTTCCCCAACCAGGTTATGCTCTGACTTGGTCCTAGTGGTTGATCTGACAGGGAGTGGATGTGGGGGCAGATCCTGAAGTGGAGAGGGGTATGTGCTGCCTTGCAAGGTGAAGACCTCCACATCATTCTCATGGACGCAGGGGTGGGGGTGCTAACCTCTAACAGGGAGGAGTGGGCCACTTCCGCAGGCTCGAGGACTGCGGAGAACCCAGCTTTTCAGGGCTCACTCAAGAGTGATCAACCCAGATATATCCATCCCAAGTCTCAGATTCCCACTTCTTCCCAACCAGGGCCATGATCTGGGCAGAGAAAACTTGCTGGGATTGAGGATCCCATCTTCTCTGAAGCTCCACTAACTTTGTAATTGAGTCCTAGGCATGATCCTCAATTTATCTGTTCTTATTATTTGCCTCTGACTTCAGGAGATGGGGAGCTCTTCACATGCTGCTAAGGAGGTCCTCCAACCTTAAATTGGTAGTTATTCACTCGCAGCCTTTCATTGTCTTTCTCCAGTGTATTGGCGTCGCTCAGAAAGAGCTATCTGATGTCACTGTACTTTCATTACTGTTCTCCCTCATACCCCAAACTCCTCAAGCACCTGAGGACCCCTCAATTCATCACTGGTGAAAATGTTAATAACTGCCCACTAACTATGCCAGGGGATTGTGGATGATCTAATTTCCAAAGCCCATTTCAGAGTAGGCACACTTAGACCTGCCTCCTGGCACTGTCTTCTACTGGGTAATAGATCTGAGACACATTTCCATGCAAGAAGGGACTTAGGGAGCATTGGAAGAACAATACCTGGGAGAGACTGAGGGGAGAGACTGAGGGGAGAGCAGGATTCTCAAGCCTTACCTTGGCAATCAGGCACCTGCCGATTCCTAGCACCTCCCGTCTCTTTAAGTTGTCCTAACACCTTTATCTTGCACCCTTTGTAGAGACAATCCAGGCTTCTGTGGTTCTAAAGCAGCTTCTAGATGAGGTAGAGATCAAATCCCTTCGGCTCAAAACATTATCCTTTCAAATCAGACAAGTACAGGTGCCCCCATAGTTTCTCTCTCTGTGTCTCTCACTCCTCCACTCCTCTCTTCAGCCACACACACAGACACACATGCACACATGCACTCAGGCACACGCACTTATGCATGCATGAATGTGTGTACAAGCACAACACACACACACGTGCACACGTACACTCCTCTCAGAACAAGTTCACCGGCTATTAGAAAACTCATGTCCACACCATCACCTCTCTAGGGATTTGGGTGAGAAAAAAGAGGCATAGAAGGCTCAGAAATTATCATTAGATAGTGGTTTCTTTGCTTGTTTTATTGTTGGCTTATTTTCTGCATTGGCAGATAAACGGAGGAAGTAAGCGGGGTGGGGGCTGGGAGGAAGCGTCAATTTTCCCCCACGGGTTTTCTTGAGTCCATATTCCTTCACCCAATTCAACGTACACTCTTCACCAGGAAATGATGTGGTTTTCAGTCTCTTCCTCTGTTTTTGTTTGGTTTTGCTTCTTGAATAAAGTCTCCTTGATATACCCCTTCTCAGGAGCGTAGCCAGGCTTCCAAACCTGTTGGATTTATTTGACCATAGGACTCACCACTCTCTGACAAGTACATTTGTAGAATCTAGATCTTTAGTTCTCTCTTATTCTCACTTGTTTCTTTCTTTCTTTCTTCTTTTTTTTTTTTTTTTTTTTTTTTTAGCCTTTTCTTGGTTTTAAGAGAGAAAGCAACTGTGGTTACTGTCAATGTTTATTCTCACTGGAAGATATAAAAGGTTTACCTATATTATTTTGAA
>NW_012102255.1:1214889-1224750 GCF_000951045.1 Mandrillus leucophaeus | reverse complement strand
AGCACTGCAAATAAGTACCTCCAAACTAACGCAAAGCAGGGAACTGAGTCAAGCAGCTTTCCCTATTCATGTTGAGAGATGGGAAGAGTTATAGTGAGTAGTAAAGCCATTAGGCAGCCACTGGAAAGAAAAGAGAAAAATAATATGCCCACAGCTTAATATAGAATACCTAAGCATTAACCTTCAAAAAGACTCACAGAAGTTGCAGAAATGGACACACAAAGAGGATGGGGCTTAACAGGGACTGGAGTGGTGTGTTCAACCTGGGGAAGCAGATACAACCACAACTCTTCCAAGTAGGAAGGTCATTTGCTTTGCCTCAGCTTGCACAGCAGCGTGGCCAGTTCCTCAGCCTATTCTTAGGGGCTGGAAGAGTCCAGTTGGTTCAGATGTCCCCACCATGAGACTCAAGGGAAGTCCTGTTCCTGTCAGACGCTGGGGTCATCTTACTCCCTTGTCAGCGATGGTTCAGGAGCAGATATGGCACCAGTTCCATCCAGTGGTCTCAAAGGGAGACCTCCTGGGGCCTTCTAGGGAAAGGATCTTCACACTTACAAAGAAACATAATGAAAAATGGTTTCTGCCTCCTATTGGATGTTGTTGTGTCTGCCTGTGTCCTGGTAAGTGCAGTGGTTCTGTTACAACCATGAGACCCACTAGGGGAGATCAGCCCACGTCAGGTGAGCAGAGCAGGCAGGCGGAAAGAACCTGAGCTTCCAGGATTGCTTCTCTGCTTAATCAACCGACTCTGGCCACGTCCTGTGAGTCCTCTCTTTTAGGTAAGATAAGACTTTTTGAAAACTACACTTGTCTGGGCATGGTGGCTCACACCTGTAACCCCAGCACTTTGGGAGGCTGAGGTACAAGGATTGCTTGAGCCCGGGAGTTCGAGACCAGCCTGGGCAACACAGCAAGACCTCACCTCTACAAAACATTTTAAAAATTAAAAAATTAGCCAGACATGGTGATGCACACCTGTAGTCCCAACTTCTCAAGCAGCTGAGGTGGGAGGATCACTTGAGCCCAGGAGTTCAAGGCTATAGTGACCCATGATCCTGCCACTGCACTCCAGCCTGGGTGACAGAGTGGGATCTTGTCTCAAAAAAAAAAAAAAAACCACTATTTTTTTGAATAGTTTTAGATATACAGAAAAATCGAGAAGATGTATAGCGAGTTCCCATATATCCCTCACCCAGATTCCCTCTTATTAACATCTTGCATTAGTATGGTACATTTGTTACCATTAATGAACCATATACTGAATATATTATTACTAACTAAAGCCCAGAGTGTATTCAGATATCCTTAGCTTTGCCTGATGTTCCATTCCAGGATTCCCCAGAACACCACATTGCATTTAGTTGTCATGGTTCCTTAGGCTACTCTGGGCTGTGATGGCTTCTCAGATTTACCTTAACAGTTTTGAGGAGTAACGGTGAAGTATTTTGTAGGGTACCTCTGTCCTGCGATTTGTCTGATGTTTCTCTCACAATCATACCGGGGTTATGGTGTTTGGGGGAGGAAGACCCCAGAGGTAAAGTGCCATTTTCATCACATCGTATCAAGGGTACACGCTTTCAACATGATTTATCACTGTTGATACTAACCTTGACCTCCTGCCTGGGGTAGCGTTTGTGAGGTTTCTCCACTATAAATTTACTCTTCCTCCCACCCCTTTCTATACTGTATTCTTGAGAAAGAAGTCGCTACAGGCAGCCCACCCTGAAGGAGCGTGAAGCGTGGCCCACCTCCTTGAGGGCAGAGTATTTACATAAATTATTTGGAATTCTTCTGCAAGGAGTTGTCTTTTCTCCCCCATTTATTGACTTATTTATGCAATCATTTATTTATATCAGTATGGATTCCTGGATATTTACTTTATACTTCACGTTGCAATCCAGTACTACTTTATTTTGTCGTTAAAATTGTTCCAAGTTTGGCTGTTTGGAGAGATATTATTTTTTTTTACAGCTATATTCAGTTGGGTTTTCTGGATTTTGTAGCCAAAAAAAATCCCAATTGATATAGCTTCCCCCAGAGAAGAGTTTGCTAGATCATAAGTTTGCAATAAGCTAGCAGGGTAATGCTTTAAAATTTTTTAGCAAGGTATACACAAACAAGAACATTGCATGGAAACCCTACATTTACCCTTCTTTTTGTGCTGCTTGACCCGATCTAATTAGAAAAAAATACCAAACAGATCATCATAGTCAGAAAATGAATACTGGTCTTTGATCTCCTACTAATTGGCTGAGTGCATCATAAATACAGTGATCAAATTAACAAGACCAAAAACTGGGACACCATAGCTAACTACACTATAAATATTCAGTCACCTGTGTAGTTACCATTGGTAACGAATCACTTTTGGTAAGAAATAAAATAAAATCATAGGAAAAGTAAAACCACACACACAATTCAGTGAAAATTCATGTCAGCCAATATCATACTTTAATATTTGATGTGGCTCGGCACGGTGGCTCACGCCTGTAATCCCAGCACTTTGGGAGGCCGAGGCAGGTGGATCATGAAGGCAGGAGTTCAAGACCAGCCTGGCCAAGATGGTGAAACTCCGTCTCTACTAAAAACACAAAAATGACCTGGGCGTGGTGGCAGGCGCCTGTAATCCCAGCTACTCGGGAGGCTGAGGCAGAGAACTGCTTGAACCCGGGAGGCAGAGGTTGCAGTGAGCCAAGGTCGTGCCACTGCACTCGAGCCTGGGTGACAGAGCAAGACTCTGTCTAAAACTAAAATTGATATCCAGATGTCTTCGGAGACCCTCATATGTCTGATCACCCAGTATCATCAAGCAAGCCTCTGAGCCTTACTGACAAGTCTTGAAATCTGTTAAAAACAAAAGCGACAATATTTCGCTACTGGAGCCACAGGGCTTATTTATAAAACTGAAAATAAAATGCTAACTGCAAAAATGTTTTAAAAACTTAAGTACTGTCAAAAAACCAGGTGTAATTCAATACTGTCAACTCCCGATTACACACACTTGTGGACCAATTGGGGGATGATCTAACCGAGCACACACCACTTCTTCGGTCCTGTTCACAGCATTGGAAATCCCAGACACACCACGTTTTCTGTGGTTAAATCAAATAAAAATGAACATCAAGAGCAGCTGAGAAGAAAATGAGTCAGGGCATGACAGTTCTGTGTGTGTGTGTGTGTGTGCACGCCTGTGTGTGTGTGCACGCCTGTGTGTGTGTAGTCTGGATGTGGATGTGTATATTTTTGCATGTGGATGTGTGTGTGTCTCCCTGTGTGTCTGTGTGTGTGAATGTATGTAGATGTGTGTGTGTCTGTGTGTGTCTGTGTGTATATGTGTGGATGTGAATGTACATTTCTGTGTGTGGATGTGTGCATCACTATATGTGTGAATGTGTCTCTATGTCTGGATATGTGTGTGTCTATGTGTGTGTGTGTGAGTCTTTGTGTGGATGTGTATATGTCTGTGTGTGTCTATGTGTGTGCGGTGTGTGGGGGTAACATGGGGTACACGGGATGAGCCTGTATCTAGCCTCTCCCGGTATTGACAGTGGTGGCAGAGGTGCTGGATTAACAAGGGCAGAGGGAAAAGTACCAGGTGATTAGAGGGGGAAGTGGACAGATGGAGGCTGGAACTGAGCTGTTCTTTCTTTTCCAGCATTAAGGGCAGAGCCACCTGTTTCCTGACCAGCAGCTCTCTCCTCAGTCTCTGTCCACAGGCCAGTGGCAAACTCCACCAAGGGAAATTGGTCCCAATTCACTCTTTCCCAGGAAGAGCTCTGGTCCCAGTGCCTGAAATAACCAGCAGGGGAGGAGCAGGACTCTCGTCATTAGATACTTACCAGGTTTCTATCGTAACTTGCAAAACTCTGGCCCAACCACTAAAGAGGTGAGGGGAAGAGTAAGAATTAGTACATGGCCTAGGCCGGGCACGGTGGCTCATGCCTATAACCCCAGCACTTTGGGAGGACGAGGCGGGCGAATCATGAGGTGAAGAGATCAAGACCATCCTGGCCAACATGGTGAAACCCCGTCTCTACTACAAATACAAAAATTAGCTGGGCGTGGTGGTGCACACCTGTAGTCCCAGCTATTCGAGAGGCTGAGCCAGGAGAATCGCTTGAACCCTGGAGGCAGAGGTTGCAGTGAGCCGAGATTGCGCCATTGCACTCCAGCCTGGGTAACAGAGCAAGGCTCTGTTTCAAAAAAAAAAAAAAAAAAGAAAGGAGTATGGCCTAATCAGATTTTAACGGAAGTAACTTTAGTGAAAGCATGGAGTAAAAGAATTTCTAGTGGCTATGGGACATGTACAGGCTTTGGGAAGGGGTAGTCTTAAAATTTTAAAATAATTGACTATTTCTAAAACTGCAACATTTCACACTAAAACGTAGATCTCTGGTTTCTCTTGGAAGTGTACCTTCTGGCAATCTCGGTGGCCATCATCTCTTATGGGAACTCTTAGCTGACGCTAAATGGTGGCAACCTTCTCCTTAGTCTAGGATCTCTGGTTTCCAGAGTTCCCATATACCCCTTCGCTTCCTTTCTGTCGTTCCCAACCTATTTACTCATTTAAAATAGCTATCTGACCTCAGCATTTTGAGTTTACAGTCTCTGTTCTATGGAGGAGAGGAAAGAAAATGAGGAGAGGTCAGAGGCACAGGCATTAAGATTTCAGATTTCACCAAGGAAACTGGGCTCATGGAAGAAGAAGCTGAAAGGCTAAAAAAGGAAAAGAATCTTTTAAAAGATAAAATCTATTAAATGAATAGCACAAGTTAGATATTGGGAAATCATCCTGACTAAAGATTTCTGAGGCTGGACACGGTGGCTCACGCCTGTAATCCCAGCACTTTGGGAGGCCGAGGCGGGTGAATCACCTGAGGTCTGGAATTCAAGACCAGCCTCGCCAACATGGTGAAACCTCGTCTCTACTAAAAATACAAAAAAATAGTTGGGCGTGGTGGTGGACCTATAATCCCAGCCACTTGGGAGGCTGAGGCAGGAGAATCGCTTGAACCTGGGAGGCGGAGGTTGCGGTGAGCCAAGATCATGCCATTGCACTCCAGCCTGGGCAACAAGAGCGAAACTCCCGTCTCAAAAAAAAAAAAAAAAAAAAAAAAAAAGATGTCTGAGAAAAAAATTTTGGGGAAATCCAAAAGCTATCTTTCTGTGGTGTTGAAACAAAACGACCATAAAAAATGAACTGGGTGTTCTTTATCATAAAGGACTTTGTAAAGCGCCCATTTACAAGGGTTAATTATGCTCAGAATTCCAGGAAACTCTGGAATAATTCCCCCTACGTTAGGATATTATAAAAAAAAAAAACTTTTAAAATTACCCTGAGACCATTTTCCTATATACAGTTCAATGGCAGATTCAAATCAATCCGTTTGGTGTGTATTTTCCCATCTTTAAAAAAGTGACTGAATGCAAGTTCTAGGTGTTAGAATTGTAAAAGAAAAAAAACATAAAGAAGGAAATGAGCTTGTATGGAGGTGTCTAAGTAAAATAGCACCATGTGATTTAAAATGTTCCACCTATGCCCCCCCAAAGCTCTTAATATTTGAGAATAAAATTACCGCATACGAACCGGAGCCACATGTGGCCAGAGAGGCTCACAGTGAAATCAGCAAGAAACTGCTTATTCAACCTCTTCAAACAAAAATGAATTGTTTTGATGAATGAGAATTCTTTAATGAATTACCATATGACATGCCAGTAATTTTTTTAATGTCAAGCAGAGAAAGTTTTTATTTGTCTTTTGTTCAGCCATAGCTACTTAAAAATAATAGAAGGTCATGGCCAGAGACAACACTTTCATTATGGCCCTTGAGACACAGGATGTGCCTACACTGAACCCAAAGGGAAGGGGATGGGGTGGGTAGAGTTCCTGAATCTCCAACTCTTGGCCTTGTCCTTGTTTTTCTATGTAGAGACGTGTGGTGGTGTCTTATGAATCCAGTGGATGACATTTGGATTCCAGCAGAATCATGTTCATATTTCTTTCTTTTTAGTTTTTAAAAAATTGTGTGGGTATATAGTAGGAATCACATCATGGAAAATGGGGCATTCATTTCCTTACGTACTTATCCTTTGTGTTACAAATAATCTAATTATACTCTTTTAGCTATTTTAAAATGTACAATTAAGTTATTATGGACTATAGTAACCCCGTTGTACAATCAAAGAGCATGTCTTATTCATTCTATCTTTTAATGTACCCATTAGCCATCCATATCCAGATTTCATACATCCTACTCTGTCAGCAGAAGTGCTGGGTTGTCACGTTTGAAACTCTAGGCATATGGTCAGGGATAGCATGTGGACAACCTGGGGGATGTTGCCTGAGTGGGGGTGGCTATTAAAGTCAGAGTTGGAAATGAGAACAGGAGGGCACCCAAGGACCACTCTGTTATCATTACACTCACACTCCTGACACCAAAGGGAGAAGAGTTATCCCACACCCACCAATTCTTCAATTCTTGGTGAACACTGTGTGTGTTACAGTTTAACCCAATTCTGATGCTAATTTCCTGGAATTAGCATAGACCCCTTAGGTTAAGGACTCAGTCCCACAATAAGACAAACTAGTTGACTGCACAACAGGGTGATGATAGTTGATAACGTCATCATACATTTTAAAATATATGTACCCCACAAGTATATATCCCCACTGCAGATGCCAGTCACTCACCCCATCTGGTCTTGGCCTCCCAAACTTCTGACTGACCGACTGTAAATCAGCTGTTGCCCTGATTCCCCTCCTTGGGTTTGATAATTTGCTAGAATGGTCGACAAAACTCAGGGAAATATTTATTTATGTTTACTAGTTTATTATAAAGGATACAACTCAAGAATAGCCAAATGGGGGAGATGCACTGGGCAAGGGATAGGAAAAGGGGCACAGAACTTTCATGCCCTCTCCGGGCACACTTTCCTCTCAGCACTTCCATGGGTTCACCAACCCAGAAGCTCTCCAAACCCCATTGTTTAGGGTTTTTATAGAGGTTCCATTACCTTCATTATGTAACCATGATTGATTGATAAAATCTTTGGCCATTGTTGATTAAGTCAATCTCTTGCTCCTTTCCTTTTCCTGGGTGGTGGGGCTAAAAGCTTCGACCTCTAATCACATAGTTCCCCTGGAAACCAGCCTCATCCTTAGGGGTTTTGTCACCTCATTAACATAAACTAAGGTGTGGTTGAAAGGGACTTGTTATGAGTAACAAAAGATGTGTTAGGCGTGACCCTAACACAATGGAAATTCCAAGGGTCTTAGGAACTCTGTGCCAGGAACTGGGGACAAAAACCAAATATATATTTCTTATTATATCACAATATTATGCACGGCAAGGGTACAAACGGAAGAGCACCATCAAAACCGAAGGTCTGGAGCTAAGAGGGCAACATGCACCTGAGATGCCCAACCAGAAGCTTCCCAAGGGCTCCAGCGAGCCAGGACTCAGCATGTGGAAAGACACAGCACTGGCAGACTTGCAAGGAGCACCCCCTCTCAGGCCTCACCTTTGAAAGGCATCAACTGTGGCCCCCTTTTAGTGTTCAAGTGGACATTTGTACTTTTTCCTGCCCCATGTCTGCCTGTCTTCTCACCCTCAATCCACCAGGGTTTTGTGGCGCTAGCCTCATTCCTGGCCCAAGAAGTGGACGTGAGACCTAGGCTGTCCCTGCAGAGCACCACGTGCAGTGGCCACAGTGACGTCTGGGTGGTCAAGCTATCCAGGCCAGGACAATTAGAACAAATGAGACTCCGTTCAAAGCCTTTTTTTTTTTTTTTTTTTGAGACAGAGTCTTGCTCCATTGCCCAGGCTAGAGTGCAGTGGCACAGTCATAACTCACTGCAGCCTCAAACTCCTGGGTTCAAGCCATCCTCCTGCCTTGGCCTCCCAAGTAGCTGATTCTACAAGCATGCACCACCACGCCTGGCTAATTTCTTTTTTGTTTTGTAGTGATGGGGTCACAGTGTGTTGTCCAGGCTGGTCTCCAACTCCTGGCCTCAAGAGATCCTCCTGGCTTGGCCTCCCGAAGCACTGGGATTATAGGTATGAGCCACCATGCCTGGCCCAATTCCAAGGCTTTTATTGAGCTGTTGGGGAAGGGGAATTCTTTCTGTGGGCATCCTGAGAAGGTGAGTGTTGGTAAGGCCATAGATACCGACATCCACTTACCACCGTGAAAAGAGCGCTTCCCCAGAACTAAGCTGACCCAGGGGAAATGTGAGCAGGATTCTTGGGAGACCACTTGAGCACCACACCCCACCAGACCAGATATCAACCCTCCCCTCTCTCAACCCTGCGTTCCCATCTTTGCTCCAGTCATTTGAGTTGGGATTTCATTCACCTGCAACTAACAGTCCTGACACTTACCTTGAAGCTGTGGAGTTCTAGGCATGAGTCAAGAAATGGTGCTAGAGGAAAAGAGGAAAAGGGATAGTGAGTTTGAGAGAAAGACGAAAGCACAGGTCTTGAGTGCCGCGCTGCCGTCTCAGTGAGTCTGCCTTCCTGCCAGAGGGAGTCTTGACAGTTGCACCCCTTTACAAAACCCTTGCGCTACACTTCATTAGGCTGATCGAATCACCTGAAACCCATCCGTTTTAACAGCAGATCTGTGTATTATGAAGGTTAATGAGAAGCAGCCACCGTGGAACAAGACACAGCCGTCATTTAGCCATGAATTATTTTCCTATTTGTTAGAAACGAGGTAACTGTTTAACCAGATAGGTGTTCTGGCTAATAAAATATAATGATTAATAGAAAGTTAGAGGTTACTGTCCAGTAAAATACCCTTAAACTGGACTTGAGTACACACATTCGGTATCTCTTATTTATTTTTATTTTTTCATTTATTCAACAAATACGTCACGGTGGCTCACGCCTGTAATCCCAGCACTTTGGGAGGCCGAGGCGGGCAGATCACGAGGTCAGGAGATCGAGAGCATCCTGGTTAACATGGTGAAACCCTGTCTCTACTAAAACTACAAAAAATTAGCCGGGCATGGTGGCACATGGCTGTAGTCCCAGCTAAGGCTGAGGCAGGAGAATCACTTGAACCCGGGAGGTGGAGGTTGCAGTGAGCTGAGATCGCGCCACTGCACTCCAGCCTGGGTGACAGAGAGACTCCATTTCAAAAAATAATAATAATAATAAATGAGTAAATAAAAGTATAATAAAATAAATATGTATAGAGAACCTAATATGTGAAAGGCATTACTCAGGGAACTGGAGATATAGTGAAGAAAAAAAGAAATGATAATTCCTCTGCCCTCATGAAGCTTATGTTCTAGTGGGAGGAGATCAGTGATAATTTAAAAGTACTTAAGTGCTATGCAGAGAATTAAAATCAATCAGTGAAATAGACAGTGACTAGACAACAGTAAGATACTTTTGTAGGAATTGACAAGGTGATTTGAATGGAAATACAAAGGTTCTATAATCATCAAAAACATTTTGAAAAGGAATAAAATGTAAGGACTTAACGTTACTAGATTTCAAGAGAGTATTTCTTTCTGGTTGTCTAATTTCATCCAGAAATAATACTTGGAGAAATTAATATCTCTTTTCAAAGTGTAGCCTACGGATTACTTAAAAGAGCTTTTCAGACAGTGTAGCTTCCTGAGCACCACCCTAAATCTACTGAATCAGAATCTCTAGAAATGGAATCAAAACATGCATTTATACAAACTCCCCAAATGTTTCTGTTGTACACTAAAGTTCGTACATAACAATGTGTACAAGGATGTAAACAAGAATGATTAACCTGCCTTTCAAATCTCAGATGTTCGTAGTGAACCCTGACAGTTTCTGGATTTCTTTTCTTTCTTTTTTTTTTTTTTTTTGAGATGGAGTC
>NW_012102255.1:1209068-1209824 GCF_000951045.1 Mandrillus leucophaeus | reverse complement strand
CCCAAATCTCATCTTGAATTCCCAAGTGTTGTGGGAGGAACCCTGTGGGAGGTAATTGAATCATGGAGGTCAGTCTTTCCTGTGCTGTTCTTATGCTGTCTCTTATACACATCTAGATGTGTATAAGAGACAGACCCTCCCCTCTCTCAACCCTGCGTTCCCATCTTTGCTCCAGTCATTTGAGTTGGGATTTCATTCACCTGCAACTAACAGTCCTGACACTTACCTTGAAGCTGTGGAGTTCTAGGCATGAGTCAAGAAATGGTGCTAGAGGAAAAGAGGAAAAGGGATAGTGAGTTTGAGAGAAAGACGAAAGCACAGGTCTTGAGTGCCGCGCTGCCGTCTCAGTGAGTCTGCCTTCCTGCCAGAGGGAGTCTTGACAGTTGCACCCCTTTACAAAACCCTTGCGCTACACTTCATTAGGCTGATCGAATCACCTGAAACCCATCCGTTTTAACAGCAGATCTGTGTATTATGAAGGTTAATGAGAAGCAGCCACCGTGGAACAAGACACAGCCGTCATTTAGCCATGAATTATTTTCCTATTTGTTAGAAACGAGGTAACTGTTTAACCAGATAGGTGTTCTGGCTAATAAAATATAATGATTAATAGAAAGTTAGAGGTTACTGTCCAGTAAAATACCCTTAAACTGGACTTGAGTACACACATTCGGTATCTCTTATTTATTTTTATTTTTTCATTTATTCAACAAATACGTCACGGTGGCTCACGCCTGTGATTCCAGCACTTTGGGA
>NW_012102255.1:1195429-1208010 GCF_000951045.1 Mandrillus leucophaeus | reverse complement strand
AGGATGGTCTCGATCTCCTGACCTTGTGATCCGCCCGCCTCGGCCTCCCAAAGCGCTGGAATTAACAGGCGTGAGCCACCACGCCCGGCCGGTTTCTGGATTTCATTAATTCTTGAATAAATTTTTAACCACCGACTTGATACAAGATTTGGTGTTATTGGTTAGAATGAGAACCACGTACCCTAAAACCAGATGTGAGGGAGGCAAAGTTGTCATCCTGTTGTGAAACTTTAAGAATAAGAAAAATAAGATATATTTTCACCAAGACAGAAATCCACTCCCCTGCATGAGCTGGGGGACTGTGGGAAGAGCCAGTATCCCTGAGAGCAAAGCTTAGACTTGTCCTTAAGTATTTGCACAAGTGCTTGGTCAGCATCTGTGGCACACCTTGTAAAAGAGATGTGTAATGGGTCTACTCCTGTGGTTCTCAAAAGAAGACAGTTTTGGTCCTCAGGGAACATCTGGTAATTTCTGTAGTCATGTTTGGTTGTCACGACTGGAAGAGGGGTGCTACTGGCATCTGGTGGGTCGAGACCAGGGCTGCAGCTACACATCCTACAGTGTACGAGATAGGCCTTTCCCCCTCAACCCCAGGAAAGAACTGACAGATCCAAAATGTCAACAGTGCTACTGTTGAATGTGCTAATTCAAAAACACACCTGCAGGGAGGTAAGCAGACTGACCCAGTGATGGGGCGATGCTCCAACACTGAGACATGAAAGAGAAACAGGGAACTTGAAGCCTCTCTGAGTGGTATTATGAGGTCTTGCCTGCACGTGCATTTTTCCCACTGAATGACGAACTCTCATTCAGTTTGCTTCATCTCCACATCCTCACAGCCAATCGTTTGCTCATTCAAAGAATGTTTGTTGTATGCCTATGTTGTGTCAGATGCTAGAAATCCAACCATAAACACTTCTTGGCTCATAGCCCATAATCTATAACATTTTGTTGAGTGATTTTCCCATTACATTTAAGAATTTTTGTTGGGTACAAATATATGATGGGTAAGATGCCATAGGCTAAATATTGCATTTTATGCTGTGGCAACACAGATGTTTATGATGTGAGAGCTGTAGGTGAATGTGTACGGATTCAATGAGAGTTAACGAACAAACAGAACTGGGAATCCCTAGTTTAAGAATCCAGAGAAGTACCTTAAGTTGATGTGTGAGCAGGTGCTAGGAGTGAAGCCAGGACCACTGAACCCACTGCCATTTATTGACCCCTTAACCTCACAGATAGGGTTTGGCTGTGTATCCACCCAAATCTCATCTTGAATTCCCAAGTGTTGTGGGAGGAACCCTGTGGGAGGTAATTGAATCATGGAGGTCAGTCTTTCCTGTGCTGTTCTTATGATAGTGAATAAGTCTCATGAGGCCTGATGGTTTTAAAAAAAGGAGTTCTCCTGCATGAGCTCTCTTTTTCTGATAGTGAGTTTGGCTGTGTCCCCACCAAAATCTCATCTTGAATTCCCACGGGTCATGGGAGGGACCCAGTGGGAGGTAACTGAATCATGGAGGCAAGTCTTTCCTGTGGTGTTCTCATGGTATAAGTCTCATGAGACCTGATGGTTTTAAAACAAGGAGTTTAGGCTGAGTGCGGTGGCTCATGCCTGTAATCCCAACACTTTAGGAGGCCGAGGCAGGCAGATCATGAGGTCAGGAGATCGAGACCATCCTGGCCAACATGATGAAACCCTATCTCTACTAAAAATACAAAAGTTAGCCGGGCGTGGTGGCGCATGCCTGTAGTCCCAGCTACTCGGGAGGCTGAGGCAGGAGAATTGCTTGAATCCAGGAGGCAGAGGTTGTAGTGAGCCGAGATATTGCCACTGCACTCCAGCCTGGTGACAGAGCAAGACTCTGTCCAAAGAAAAAAAAAAGAGGAGTTCCCCTGCACAAGCTCTCTTTTCCTGCTGCCATCCATGTAAGATGTGACTTGCTCCTCCTTGCCTTCCGCCATGATTGTGAGGCTTCCCCAGCCACATGGAACTCTGAGTTCTCCATTAAACCTCTTTTCTTTGTAAATTGCCCAGTCTCAGGTATGTCTTTATCAGCAGAATGAAAACAGACTAATATACCCACCCTCACCCTTCCGCTCCACCCCTGGAAGCACAGCCCTGGGCAGCTTAAAATATGACCTCCTGTGTGGCAGCTACAGACCCTGTCACAACCTCCATGATGTCTAGGGCCACAACACATAAGCAGAGGAGAGTGGTGTTCAAGGGACGGCTAAGAATGGAACATAATGATGTTAGCTTGGTATAGTGGGATATAGTGACTCCAAGCCACTTGGAGAGGCATCTGATTAACCCTCAATATCTATTTTCCCTTTAATAATCAAACTTCCCAAATTTGGCAGGGCAATGGTGACCAAGCCAAGGGTTTTATTTCCCCTACCTTCCCAGCAACAGATGTGGCATCTGAGCAGATTGCAACCAATGAGATGTGAGTGAAAGAGACACCTGCCACTTCTGCATTACTTTGGTCCAAGGAAGCTGCTCACTGTGCTTTCTTCTCCCCTCATCTCGGCTGGAACCCTGATGTGGTGCTTGCGAGCCAGTTTTATTGGATGGGACAGCATCTCAAGGGATGGCAGGTGACAACAGAGAAGGAGTCTGGGCCTCTGGGATAAGCCTGTAGAACAGGGCCAGTGTGCCACCCTGGATGCCCTACCACCTCAGACGTTCATATAAAAGAAAAATAAATCTACCATCTGGTCTAACCCTCTGCTTTCCGTCTCTGTTAAAACAGCCACACCAAATATACTAACTGATTGAAAAGTTGAATCTGTACCCGAAAGTGCACACAAATCCCAGGGGACCCCCCCTATTTCTGGCCTTTATACTGAGTGGGCTCACGTAGTATTGTAGAAAGCAGCAATGGTTTCTAAATCCCAGGATCATGGCTTGGCCAGCCACATCAGAGTCAGCAAGCCAAGGAGCTTCTTAGAAAATGGATTCTGGGCCAGGCACGGTGGCTCACGCCTGTGATTCCAGCACTTTGGGAAGCCGAGTCAGGCGGATCATGAGGTCAGGAGTTCAAGACCAGCCTGAAACATGGTGAAACCCCGTCTCTACTAAAAATACAAAACTTAGCCAGATGTGGTGGTGCGTGCCTGTAATCCCAGCTACTCAGGAGGCTGAGGCAGGACAATCGCTTGAACCCGGGAGGCGGAGGTTGCAGTGAGCTGAGATCATGCCACTGCACTCCAGCCTAGGCAACAAGAGGAAAACTCCATCAAAAAAAAAAAAAAAAGAAAAAAAAAAAGAGAAAAAAGAAAAAGAAAATGGATTCTGGCTGGATGCAGTGGGCCTGGAGTCCCAGCACAACCCTATCTCTAGAAAAAAAAATTTTTCAATTAACCAGGCATGGCTCTGTGCTCCTGGAGTCCTAGCTACAGGGAGGCTGAGGCAGGAGGGTCTCTTGAGCCCAGGAGGTCAAGGCTGCAGTGGGCTATGATCACACCACTGCACTCCACTCTGGGTGACACAGATATACCCTGTCTCTAAAAAAATTTTTGTCATGGATTCTTTGGCCCCAACTCTGGAGTTTCTTATTCAGTAACCTGTAGAAGGGCTCTAGCACCTATCATTTTATCCAGGTAATTCTGATGTGCAGCTCCTAGACCATAACACTCACCCCAGGCATTTGCTCCTTCCCTGCTCTCAGCCCTCTGGTGTTCAGGTCACCTTTGGACAGCTGCATCTTCTCCTGTCTGGGGATTCATGCGCAGTCTTCTCTCCAGCTTACCATCTTTGGCTCCCTACCCGCTTCTCACCAAGTGTACATGTTCCCCAGGTACGGCATCACCAACAGCTTCAAACAGGAGGCCTCCCACTACCTGCCAAGGCCTGGAGGGGCTTCCACCAGAGCAGCCTGCTGTCTTCCACAGTGCCAGCCTCCCTGCCAGGAAGAGAACTCAGACAGTGGGAAATGCGACGAGAAAAGCTCAGCCTGGACTACCCTGCAATGGTAAGGGTAAACTATGTTGGCCTATTTTGTAATACCTGGAGAGAACCAGGGCTGCTAGAGTCCCTATGAAATGAAAACCGCAGGAGGTTTTCCTATGTTGCAGGCAAAGATTGCAGGCACAGCTGGTCCTGGGTGGTCACTCCCTCCAGCCCAGTTCCTCAACTCATGTAAACACAGAGAACCCCGTGCAGTCCCCCAGGAAGTGATCTGCCACTTGTGGATAGTTGAGCCCTGAAGAGTTCTTGGTTACTTCCTTGAATTACTCCAGAGTACTTCTTGGACATGTCCTAGTAAAGATCCCCAAGGAATCCCTCTAAGTCATCATTTCCTATGAATCAGCTGGAGGGCTTGCTACAACACAGATTGCTGGACCCACCCCAGAGTTTCATTTTCAGTGGCTGCTACAGAACAAATGCTTGTTGAATTCCTGACCCTCAGTGTGATGCTATTAGGAGGTGGAGACTTTGGTTATTACGAAAGCTCTGTCTTCATGAATGAGATCGGTGCCCTTATAAAAGAGATTCTGGAGAGCTCCCTTGCCCATCCCACCATGTGAGGACACAGCAAGAAGGCGCCATGTATGAACCAGGAAATGGGCCCTCACCAGACACAGTGCCTGCTCTGGGACTTCCCAGGCTCCAGAACAGTGAGAAATAAATGTCTGTGGTTTATAAGCCACCCAGTCTATGGTACTGTATTATGGTAGCCTAAACAGACTAAAACAGACGTTCTGGGGCAGGACCTGAGAGTTTAGATGGCTAACAAGTTTCAGATGATGCTGAGGCTGCAGCAGGAACTTCTTGATGTGGCTCATGGGGTTCAGGAAGATTAATTTTCTCCAAGTGGAAAAAAGGTCAAAAGGGTAGAAAGGGAACTGGCAACAGGAGACAACACAATATCACAGACAATGGAATGTGGCAGAACTCTTGGATCTGGTTCCGTCCTGCACTGGCTGTGTGGCCAATGCCTTTGTCCCTTTGAAAAAAAATTATTTTTTCTGTAAAACTGGGGATCTAATACTTGGTTAACAGGGTTGTTGCGATAATTAAGTGAATAGTGTCTATGAAGCTCCTGCAGTGCCTGACTCAGGTATGCAGTACATGGCCAGGAAATGGTATTTCAAGCCCCTACCTCAGTTTCCCACAATTGGGCCCTAGTAAGTTTGATGACATTGTTTAAAAAAAGATTCAGGGGTCATTAGACCCCAAATGTGGATCGACTCTTTTATTGTGAGTCCTGGAGTGAGGGAAGGCCCTTATCCTCATAATTTACACCGCAACATTCTGTGAACATTTTCTGCTTTACCTAAATAGTTCTCTGTGATCAAGTCACTCACTAGACGAGGGAATGAATTTCATTTTCTCTGAAATTACACATAAAAGCGGGATGTTTTCCAGGAAGATGTCCTTATAACTTTGGTAATTTATATCAATAGCTCATTTGCCCGGTAAGGAGTTTTCATTGTCCTTTCCAGTGAAAATGTGAGAGGAAGCGACGTGGTCAAAGTCTGTAAAATCCTAGCATCAGCATCCCCAAGAGCTTCAAGTGTCTGCCGGTCCTCCCTTCTGAAACAGCAAAGCCGGGAGCTCGGTCACCTCCCTATGATGAGATCCCAGCTTCTGTACATGGAACCTCCTGAAAAACCAACCACACCTTTTTCTGTGTTTCAGGAGTCGGTTGTACAATTTGTGAACTACCCAGATGTTTTGCTTCTACCTTCTCTTTTTTTGGGAGCCATTTCTTTTTTACCTCTTCAAATTCCTGGTAGAGGTTGGGCACAGTGGCTCACGCCTGTAGTCTCAGCACTTTGGGAGGCTGAGGCAAGTGGTTGCTTGAGCCCGGGGGTACGACACCAGCCTGGGCAACATGGTAAAACCATGTCTCTACAAAAAATAAAAAAATTAGCCCCGCATGGTGGTGCACATCTGTAGTCCCAGTTTTTCAGGAGACTGAGGTGGAAGGCTCACCTGAGCCAGGGAAGTTGAGCCGTGATTGCACCACTGCCCTCCAGTCTGAGCAACAGAGTGAGACCCTGTCTAAAAACAAACGAACAAACAAACAGACAAATAACAAATAAAACACTAGTGGAGTGTTTTTTGCACAGTTGGCTCAATAAATATCCCTGTCTGGCTGAGTAATGTCTTCGGCCTGCCTTTTCGACATTTTTCTGTTCATAAGCTCCAAAGGAGTCAGAAAAAAACTAAAGGAAAGGACCGTCAAACAGGTGGCACTGATAGATGTGTGGAACAGACTCTGTGGGGCTGGGTGGTGGGAAGAGCTTATGAAAGCCAGAAAGATTGACGCTAGTGGCTCAGTAGCCATGTTGAAGAATTGCCAAGACTAACCCATCCAGGTTCTTCCCTACCCACTGTTGCTGGGATAGGACTTTCAGATCCCCTCCTGGTTATTTTACCTAACGGTTTTCCCATCGTGTTCACCAACTTATTTAGAAAACATTCTTCTCCTACAAAAGGCAGCAGAGTGGGAGGGTGGGAAGGGCTAAGAGCTGAAAAACTACTATTGGGTACAGCGCTCACTATTCAGGTGATGGGTGCACTAGGAGCCAAGACTTCACTACGACACTACATGGGCAGGTAAGAAACCTGCACTTGTACTGCCTAAATATAGAAAAATGTTTTTTTTTTTTTTGAAAGCAAACTTTCCTAGAGCAAGGCTCTGAGCAGTGAGTTGATGCTCTGTGGAGGTAACCAAAGTGGCCCATTAGGAGCTCACAGAGGTAGTCAAAGTGGTCTATGATTACAACAGGAGAGCAGGACTAACGAGAGGAAATGGCTTGACTATAAGCATCCCAATCCATAACCTGTCTCCTTTCAGGGTTCCCTCTTGCAATGAATAGCACCATCATCCATCTAGTGGTTCAAACCAGTAATCCAGGAGTAATTTCTGGCATTTCCCTCTCTCTCAAACCCTCCCTTCTCCCATATTCAATCCAGCATTATGTCCTACCCATTCAAGTTTAGCACGTCAGGATCTCTCACATTGGTCTGTTTTCCATACCTTCCGCACCACCCCAGTCCAAGCCATCACCTCTCAGGTAGAACCTGTGACAGCCTCCCAGCTGGCCTGCCTGTGGCCATGCCCATGCCTTCCACTGTGGCAGAGCGGCCTTTCCACGTGCCATCTGATTGTGTTACATCTCTTCTTAAAAGCATCCAGTGACTTCCATTTGCTTTTAGGATAAAGACGAAACTTCACGTGACCTTGCACAGTCTCGACATTTACACAGTGCCTGGTGCGTAGGGGATCCCCTTAATAGGTGTTGAGTAATGAATACGCCACATCTAGCTGTTGAATCCATGAATAAATTAATGAGTGAGTAGATGGATGAGTATGCCTTAGGACTTCCCCTTAGGACTTTGCAAAATCTCTCCAGCCACCAGCTGAATCTTGAAGGAGTCTTCATGCCATGACACCAGACACAAGGCTCTAATTAAAAACTAAGTCCTACTGTGGCCCAGTGTTGTGGATCTCAGTTCACAAAGCACTCTCCTCGTACATCCCACACTTGATCCTTGGATTCCTTTTTCTGTAGCCCACCCTGGCAGTGATTGGATCACCTCATGCATTTCTCTTGATGCATAATCTTATTTCTCGGGACTTAGGATTCTGGTTGTCTTCTAAATATGCTTTCATGATCTATCATGAAATATCTATCATGATCTATCATGGCTCTTGTGCTCCTCCAATGTTACCCATCCCTTGGGCCCCTCCTTTCCTTGTTTTCCCCACATGAGCAGCCCCTACCTAGCTCAACCTAGGTGCATGGGAAAGACCCACACATAGCCAAGGCCCTGAAATTTTCAGATGTCTGGGTCCCTAACCCCAGAGACATTAGTTCAGTGTCTCTTGGAAGGGTTCCAGAATCTGCATTTTAACTAGCATTCCAGATAATGTATTGTGCTGCATCTAGACCGTAGCACCTACCCCAGGTATTTGCCTATGAGTGTCTTCTGCTAATTCTCTTCTCTCAGCTCCCTGTACCTGCAGGCCAGATGGCACCTTCTTCTATACCAACGCCTGAAGGGTATAGCCTAAAAAAATAGCTATCCCTGTATAGGCGCAGTGGCTCACGCCTGTAATCTCAGCACTTTGGGAGGCCGAGGCAGGCAGATCATGAGGTCAGGAATTTGAGACCAGCCTGACCAACGTGGTGAAATCCCATCTCTGCTAAAAATACAAAAATTATCCGAGCGTGGTGGTGCATGCCTGTAATCCCAGCTACTCAGGAGGCTGAGGCAGGAGAATTGCTTGAACCTGAGAGGCGGAGGTTGCAGTGAGCTGAGATGGTACCACTGCACTCCAGTCTGGGCGACAAAGCGAGACTCCGTCTCAAAAAGTAAATAAATAAATAAGAAAGAAAAAAGAAATAGCTCTCCCTCCAATACAGTGTTTCTAGAACCGGGAAGTACTGCTGAACTATAGTTTTGTGGATAACATAGTCTAAATTCTATTTGGGACTAGAGTTGAAATAGAACAAGAAACAAAGAGACCCTTTCTTCAGACTGTATCATCATTATCATGAAACATGTGATCAGTTTACACTTTACAATTCTGAGTATCCCTCACATAAAAGAACATCTTATGAAGATATTAGTATAGGTTCTCGCACAGTGTAGATGCTCAATAAATATTCCTTGAATGAAGAAATAATTTAAATTTTTTCTCCTCCACCAAAAAACACCCTCTCCAATAGTTACATTAATGGGTTGCCTTTGAAATCAGGGCTGACAATTGCATGGATGTCCTCATAAGCACTTTTCCATTTTCTGTATTTGGAAGTTGAAGGTCAAACACCGAGCAACCGAATCCTGTCTGACTGAAAGCAGACTTACTGGTTGGACTCAGTGTCTTGGCTTCTGATAAGATGAAATATTAATCAGACCATTGATTGTGTTTTGAAACTGTCTCTTTTTATATCTAGAAGCTATTCAAGCACACTTAAGATACCACGGCTTTCAGATTTTACTCTGAAGGCCCTACCAATCGAATGTTGGAAGAGCTTTGGTTTAAGTCAAATGACAATTTCTTTCACATTTGGAAAGACAAATGATAATATATTAGGGCTGGAAAATAGCGAGGGAGCGTGGGATGCTGACCCCATCCACTGACCCTAACCTGGAGACACTCCAGAAGACGTAGGAGGCCGCAGAGCCAAGCTCAGCAACTAACATGGCACAGTGTGGTCTGGAATGGAAGGCAGCCAGAGCCGCTGGATTCCTTCTCTCCTGTTGTTCCCTTTTCCCTCCATTGTATCGGCCTGGGGAGATCCCCTTGTACAGGAACACTAGCCCAGAGCCTAGGGAAAGTGGAGCTGGAGAAATAGCATGAGGGTAACATCAGCACCTGCTGGAATAGGAAACAAGCCAGAGGCTGGCAGGAGTCTGAGCATCTTCTCCCTGCCACCCACCTGCAACCACCTTAACTGGGACAGAAGTCCTGGGTAGTTCCCTGGGGGGTGGATGGCGCAGAAAGTAGGGAAAATAGAAAGTAGTGGAACACGTATGCGATGAGGGTCTGTTCAACCGTAGAGGCAGCCCCACTCCCCAAACCGAAAGGAGCCTGAAAAGCACAAGCAAGGCTTTCTCCCGTCTCCCGCTAAAGGCAAACACTGGAGCCAATGCAGTTGAGAGTCCCAACGGAATAAAAGATGCGTTCACAGAGAAACACAACAGAACCACTGCTCCAGAGGAAGCAAAAGTAATGGGAGAGACAGAATAAGAATTTTGAACGAGCACAATTAACAGCCTCCAACATAAGTGGGAGGACTTTGGATACCTGCAAGAGGCACAAGTGACTATGAAGATAAAACTATTAGAAATATTGTATGCAGAAAGGTATAATTTCCAAGGAAAAGATTCGCTGGTAGATTAAATATCAGAACGGATACAAATGCAGAAAGATATAGTGAGCTGGAATATCAAGTCAGAGAACTCCCAAAGAAAGCATCAGGAAAGGAAGGAATGTGAGAAAAGCTAAGCAGTGTGGAAAACAGAAGTAAAGCTGTCACCCTCTGCACCATAGGAGTCCTCCAAGGAAAGAAAAAAAGTAAACAGGGAGAAAAATACTTGAAGAAATAATTTTCAGAATTAGAGAAAGGTTGAAGGCTTCAGATGAAAAGGTCTCATCCAGTGTTAAACAAGATCAAAAAGGGTGGGGAAAAACAAAACTAGATACTACACAGTGAAATGTAAGAATATCAATGCTAAAGAGAAAATTCTAAAGGCTGACAGAGGGAAGAAACAGGTCACCTTAAAAAGCGCAAGAATCAGATTGCCATGAGGATTCTTGCTAGCAGTGGAAAAACATCTTCAAAATAGTGAAGATATGGAACTTTGAACCTAAACAGTTATATTCAGCCAATCTTTTACTTAAACGTGAGTGCAAAATGAAGATGTTTTCAGTCATACTGAGTCTAAGGGAGTTTATGCCACAGTTTTATGCCCCTTTGAAAGACTTCTTGGGGGATATACTTCAAGAAGCGAAATTAATCCAGAAAGAAGCAACAAGCACGAGGAAATAAAAAGAAGTAAAGTATTGATACATGATACAACATAATGCGATCTTGAAAATGCTATGGTAAGTGTAAGGAACTAGTCACAAAAGGCCACATAATATATGACTCCATTTATATGAAATGTCCAGAACAGGCAAATTCATAGAGACAAACAGTAGATTAGTGATTGTCGGGGACCAAGGGGAGTAGGTGGGTAGTAACTGCTAATAGGTGTGGGGTTTCTTTTGTGGGGTGGTGAACATGTTCTGGAATTAGATAGTGGTGATGGCTTCACAACTTTGTGAGTATAGTCAAAACCACTGAACTGTATACTTTAAAAAAATAATTTTTAAATAAACAGAGAAAATAAATATTAGGGAAGTCAATTTAAAAACAGAAATAAGCTGGGTGCAGTGATTCACACCTATAATCCCAGCAACTTGGGAGGCTGAGACGGGAGGATCACTTGAGCCCAGGAGTTCGAGGCTACAATGCACTACGATCATGCCACTGCACTCCAGTCTGGTCGACAGAGCAAGATTCTGTCTCTTAAAACAAAACCAAAAACCAAAAACAGATGAAATTACTGCAAATTTGATTTTGCCACAGTACCAAAAAACAAAATAAAACATGAGAAATGATTCTCCCTTCCACCTCCCCACACACCACAAATATCTCTAGCAGACCAGTCTCAGACCTCCAGGGAATAGCAACCGCCAGGAAGGAGGGTAAAGGAAGACGAGACCAAAAATATACCGTCTCAGTCTGTTTTCTGTTGTTTCTAACAGAATACCTGAAACTGGGTGATTTATAAAGAAAAGGAATTGATTTCCTATCACTCTGGAGGCTGAGAAGTCCAAGGTTAGAGGCAGCACGTCTGGCGAGACCCTTGTTGTTAGTGGGAACTCTTTATAGAGTCTTGAGGCAGTGCCATCACGTGGCAAGGGGGCCCAGTGAGCTACCTGTTAGCTCAGGTCTCTCTTCCTCGTAAAAAGCCACCAGTTCCACGCAGTGACAACCCATTAATCCTTCATGGAGCCAGAGACCCCATGATCCACTCACCTCTTAACAGCCCTACCTCTCAATACCGTCACATTAAGGAAAACTCATGTCAACATGAGCTTTGGAGGAGATAGGCTAACAGTGGTACCTATTAAGAGTTTCTTCCTATTCAGGGGAAAGATATACATTTTTATACACTTTAGGCATTGATAGGGAAAAAGAAATGTAAGTGGAAATCTAAATAAAGCGAGGGATAACCTCCAGAGAAATAGCAATATCTGGTGTAGGTGTACCCAAGCATTTTTCACATATTATAATAAATATTCATTTTTTGATAAATTATTTTCCTTTTATTTATGCCCTTTTAGTCTTTTAATAAATTCATATACCATATATACATGAAATATATAGCATATAAATAAAATACATTTTATATCAATACATACATTTAAAATATTTTATTTTTATTTGCTATATATTTACATGTAATATATTGATAAGTACACTTTATATTTAAAGTACATTATATTTGGAGATATATTTTCTATAAATTTTATATCAAGGTAGTAAACGGAGCATTGCAAACTTTTTGGAGTTTTTTTTTTAGAGATGAGGGCTCTCTATGTTGCCCAGGCTGGCCTCGAACCCTTGGGTTCAAGCAGCCCTCCTGTCTCAGCCCCATGAGTAGCTGGGATTATAGGAACCCACGGCCAGCCTGGCTCAAACTATCATCTCTGTGTTTAATGGGGCTGATAAGCAACTAAGCCATCCTTGGATGTGGTCTTGCTGACTGGCATCTTTCTCACTTTTCTCTGTTTTTCTTTGTTTTTTTGATTCCTGCCACTAGAAAGTAAGCTCCGTGGAGAGCATGCTCATTGCCTGCCTGTGATCTGCCTTATCCAGAATGCCTCGCATTTGCCTCACCCGGCACCCTCGTGGGTACCTTCCGTCCCACCCCCACACTCCTGGCCAGTGGCCCCACCCACCACCCTTGTGGGTACCTTCTGTCCCACCCCCCACACTCCTGGCGAATGGCCCCACCCGCCACCCTCGTGGGTACCTTCTGTCCCACCCCCCACACTCCTGGC
>NW_012102255.1:1173865-1195379 GCF_000951045.1 Mandrillus leucophaeus | reverse complement strand
GTGGGTACCTTCTGTCCCACCCCCCACACTCCTGGCGAATGGCCCCACCCGCCACCCTCGTGGGTACCTTCTGTCCCACCCCCCACACTCCTGGCCAGTGGCCCCACCTGCTACCCTCGTGGGTACCTTCCATCCCACCACCCACACTCCTGGTCAGTGGCCCCACCTGCCACCCTTGTGGGTACCTTCTGTCCCACCCCCCGCACTCCTGGCCAGTGGCCCCACCTGCCACCCTCGTGGGTACCTTCTGTCCCACCCCCCACACTCCTGGCCAATGCAGCTATGGGGCTGGAAACTTCTCCCAAAGAGCCAGGACAGTTCAGCTAGGAAACCCCACAAAATAAGAATGAGGGGATTGAAAGTGTTTTTGTTGAAGAGCTCTGGCGTGTAGGCCACAGTCCTTCCATGAAACATAAGAAAGCGGGGTAGTCCACCCTTGACCACTTGCCAGCACTGTACAGCAGAAGCTGCTTGGGATCAGCGACTGCTACAGGAGGTACGAGCTTCACCAGCTTTGCACTTTAAATGATTCCCAGCACAGCCTATTCACACTATGCATTGTCCCTTTGCAGCAGAAGGTACGTCCAGATTCCCCCAAGCACCACCCCATCCCAGACGTTTCTGTCAACATCCTGCCAAAAGGGTTAGAGCCTTGCAGGCAAGCAGATCAAGCTTGATGTGGGAGAGGACTCAGATCAGCCTGATGTGGGAGGGGACTCAGATCAGCCTGATGTGAGAGGGGACTCAGGTCAGCCTGATGTGGGAGGGGACTCAGGTCAGCCTGATGTGGGAGGGGACTCAGGTCAGCCTGATGTGGGAGGGGACTCAGGTCAGCCTGGTGTGGGAGGGGACTCAGGTCAGCCTGATGTGGGAGGGGACTCAGGTCAAACACAGCTCCTGGGGCCAGAGTAGCAGACTTTTTTCCCCCTTTTTTTTTTAGGTCATGAGCATAGTACCCAATAAGCAGCAGACTGTCTCAGCAGCTGAAGCCGTGTAGAAGACCGCCTTGGAGGCTGGGTGCAGTGGCCTGTAATGCCAGCACTTCAGGAGGCCAAAGCGGGAGGATCTCTTGAGGCCAGGAGTTTGAGATCAGCTTTGGCAACATAGTGAGACCCCCCTCTCTCCCAAAAAAAAAAAAAAAAAAAAAATTAAAAAGTAGCCAGACATGGTAGTGAATGTTTACAGTTCTAGTTACTGGGGAGGCTAAGGCAGAAGGATTGCTTGAGCCCAGTAGGTGGAGGCTGCAGTGAGCCATGATGGCACCATTGCCTTGGCAACTGAACAAGGCCCTGTCTCAAAATAAAAAAAAAGTGTTGATTACACAAGGATGATAATGATTCCTTCCTAGGGCTGGCTATAGGGATAAATGAGAAAACATATTTCAAGTGTCCGACTGTGTCTAGCATGTTGTCAGCAGTCAATAACTGATAAAGAGAGCAAGAATGAACGTGCCTAGTCCAGTGTCTGCCTCATGACTGTCACTTACTAAGGCAGCAGGCAGCTCTTAGGAGAAGAGAGAAACAGAAAATCCAAGTTTGAAGGAGGTGGGTCAAGAACAGCAAAGAACTGTAGAGGGTTCTTGACAATATCTGTAAAAATAAATTTTTATAAAATAAATTCATCTGGGGAATCTATTTTGATAAAGTGATTTCTTACTTGATAAAAAAGTCATTATAGAATTGCTTTAAAAAGTAAATCTTTTTCAAGATATCATTCCGCTTATCACAAATTTACTTACATGCCACTTCCCTGAGCAAATTTATTTCTTGGAGTGACCCACATCTATATTAATATTTTAAATATCTTAATAATAGAAAAAGGGTGAATGGATGCTCACTACTTCCCTGGGGAAGATTACAAGAAATTAGCTTAATTCTAGTAAAAAGGGCTTAGCATAGGCATGAGGAAGAGCATATTGGTATTAAGGGCAGTCACAAACACAAAGAAATTAAATTTGCTATGTGAATGCCTTCGTATAAATCATTAGACACCAAAGTAGCTTCTGACTTTAGCAGCCTATTTCAGAATCGAGGGAGTCAATTAGTGGAGATCTCTTGATACTCACAATTTCTGTATTTTTCAAATGCACTTCCAATCTCGTTATTGGACATCTTTAGATTGGAAAGGAACTCGAATGGTCATTTCATTGAATCCTAGCACTTTCACAGGTGACGCCTGAGACACAGGAGGTGGAGCTGATTTGGCAAAGGTTGCACAGCCAGTTGACTACGCACTTGAGGAGGGAGACCACATCTCCCCGATACTATTTCAACGTTCTCTCTATCTACTGTACTGTGTTATTGCCACCGTTTTATGCTCTTTTGCTGCTCGATTTAGTCTTTATTCCTTCAGCTGCGCCCTCTATACTAAATCTCAGTTGAACCCCAAACACCTTTTTGAGCCTCGTTGCTCAGTGTCAATGGTCCCCGGTAGTTCAATACTTTTCTCTTTCTACTTTGTTGAGACCCTAACCTTAAAGCAAAGGCTCCATCTCCTTCAATGTTACCGTTGATGGAAAATAAGTTCAACATGTTTAACAACAATAATTCATGACATTTGATTCTAGTCATAAGGTGCTGCAGGTGTAACTTACGACTTTCACCATTGAAACCATAATTTCTAGAAATGGAAAGAGTAATGTGAGAAAATATTCTCACCACTGGTGAAAAATCACGTTTTCACAGGGTTTGCAAACAGGGAAATATTTGTGGTTTTGTCTCATATGTTTTGCTTTTTTTTGGCAAAAGCAAAAGGCAGTTTTCTTTGCAATGAAAACGGCCTTTCGTTTTCGCCAATGCCTCACATCCATTTTTGCCAAGCAAAAAGCTGTTTTCCCAGGAGAAAACAGCTCAAGCTGAAAGAAAAGTGAAGCACAGTTTGTAAAATTTCCCTCTTAGAAAACAAAAATCACTCCACTCAATGCAAATGCCACCTGAGGGCCCTTGCATGGAGAAAGATAATGAGGGAGTCATGGTTGAACATATATGTAACAAGCTTATCTAGAAAATAATAAAAAATAAAAGTCCAAAGTCACATGGGTGGCAGTTTTTAAATGATGCCCAGAATTAGTAGGTGTCCAGTGTTTACCTCTGTGGTCCAAATGAAAAAACTCCTAACACGGTGTTTGTTGGTTTCCCTATGTCATCTACCCTGGGATGGCTTCTGGGTTAATAATGACATTTTCCATCTTGTTATTATACTATGATCCATTTTGACACTCCCCAGAATCCTCCAAATTAGGAAAGACAGGCATTATCTCCGTTTTGTGTAAGTTCACCTGACATGTAGTGGCGAGGAAGGCGTGTTGCTCATGTGGCTGGTTTAGACAAGGAGACTGAGGCCCACTTGAGATACTTTGCCAAGGTGATTTAGCGCCGGAATCTGGGCCAGAATCCAGGTCTTCCGATTCCCTGTTCCTTGTGCTTCACCCAAGTGCTCTTCATAACAAACTCGGATCAGAATTTCCCGATGTGGCCATGGAATTCGTTCTTATTTTTGTTCTGTTTTGTCTTGCTTTGCATTTCCCTGAGGATGACACCTGTAAACCTTTTGATGTATCATAGCATAGTCTTTAGCACATCATTGCTGCTGCTAGAAAGATAACTTCACTGTGAAAAAAATCTGAAGTTTCCAGTAGCCATTCCCATTGCAAATAGATGATACAGCAACTGTCACCTTTATAGAAGTGGACCATTTATTATATAGAAAAATAAAAAGATTGAAACCAGCTTTGTTGAACAGCAGTATTTAATGAGCTATTCCTTGAGATAGCCACTCGGGATTTTTTAAAATTCCATGTATTAAAACAAAAGCTGTAACCAGATTGCAAAATGACCCTCAAATTCTTAATTTGTTTAAAATAAGACATTTTATTCTAAATTTCCACATATATCTACATTCTTGTTTCACAGCTTATTATTTCCCATTCAAGCAGCCACAAAAGATAAAAGTAAATATTTTACATATATTTCAATCCTAGATGTGGACATTCAGGTAAATCTTGGTGTGCCACAAACATACCTCCATTTGCCCCTCTATCTATCCCAGTCCTAACCACCCTCTTTGAATAAAAGCTCAAGTCATACCTCCTAGGAGAGCATTAGACTTCTCTGATCTTCCACCTTTCCCAATTTCTCCATCTGTGTTAATCTGCACAACAAAATTTACCACTCACATCACAGAATGTACTCTTAAAAATGGTAAAGTTTATGGTAAATTTTTATATGCATATTTACTCCAACCAAAAAACATTAGAAAAAAAGTATGGGTTTATTTTAACCAAGGCCATGCTTAAGTCTAAAGAGTTTAAAATTAAAGCACTTATATAATTTTTTCCCTTAAAAATGTACCACTTAACTGTATATTGCCTGGATTGTTTCACATGTATACATTAAATCTTTCTAACTCATTGAGAGAAACTTCCTGAAAGCTTAAACCATGTCTAAACCTTTTCTAAGTCTCTCTCAAGACTAACAGTACTATAGCACAGTAGATCATACATCAATAATTATTGATTCAAAAGACTTTTTATAAAACACACCTCAATTTGATGCTTCCCTTAAAGGTTTAAATAAATATGTGGAAGGCAGCTTCATGGAAAATCATAAAATCTCATCTTACTGCATTTTATCTCAAAATTCTCAATTAATACCACTTAACCACTTTTTTTTTTCTTTTTTGAGGTAGTTTTGCCCTGTCACCCAGGCCAGAGTACAGTGGCATGATCGTGGCTCACTGCAGCCTAAAGTTCCTGGGTTCAAGCGATCCCCCTGCCTCAGCCTCCTCTGTAGCTGAAACTACAGGTGCATCTTACCACACCCAACTACTTTTTTAGTTGTTTTTCTTTTGTAGCGATGGGGTCTTGCTATATTGCCCAGGCTGGCCTGGAACTCCTGGGCTCAAGCGATCCACCAGCCTCGGCTTCCAAAAGTGCTGGAACTACAGGCATGAGCCACTGCACCTGGCCCCGCTTTGTTCTTTATTCTTCATTATGCTTCACATTTGTAAGGAGGAGATTTCACAGAAGCAAAAACAGAGCATACCCTCTGGTAGTAAACAGCAATTTGCAGTAATGAACTCTGATACCTTGGACAGCGCCTTGGCACGTTGTGTGGTTCAACATTCATTCAATTGACTGAGTGGGATATTTGATTAAGTGAGCCTTCAGACAGCAAACAACTAGGAGAAGAGGAGTGGGCAGGGATGGGCGCCGCAGGAAAAACGGCAAAACAGTGATACTCAATTAGTGCATTAGTGCACTTCAGAAACCCCTAGGGTACCACTTGGAAGCCTGAGGCTTCCTGTCTCTGTATATCACAGGAGGCTGGGGGCTCCCCAGAGTCTACATCAACCAGATGATGGCAGGACATCTGGAGCACGTCTGCCAGTGCTGAGTTGTCCCCACACCGACAAGGGGAGAGGAGGCTGGGGCCAGCTCTAGCCCCCGTGGCTCCGATGCGTAGAAGCTGCTTGCCTTCCAGCGCGCCCTCAGTTCCGCCAGAGCAGGGTCAGTGTCTGTCCTCCTTCCCTCTCCAAAGCGAGTGTTAAGAAGCTGACATTTATCAAAATGAACAAACACCTGCTGCCAGTGACTCGTGCCCTGAATAAGGACACTTAGAGGAGCATCTAGAGAGTTTGCGATGAGAATCAGAGGCTCTCGATATCATGACTCTCACTTGCTGTGCATGGCATTTATGACAACTGGCCATACCCCTGCAAGGAGGAAATCCTTATTTCCATGCTTTTACTCTGGGGAGAGAGAGGTAAACAAAAGTCTGCAGGTTTCTTCTCGAGGTCTATCCCAGAGTCTCAGCTTCTTGTTCCTTATTTCTCATATACAGCAGTTCATTTATATTCCGCTGGGCTTCTGCACATAAAATTCATCTCTGTGTGGGCGGAAGTAGCCCCAACTTACTTCCGTGCTGTTCACAGAGTTATTTTCATTATTGGTACATTATGTGCTGTCTCTGAAACTCACTGTACTTGGAGAAACAAGTATTGGACTCTGGAGGGGTAAAATCCAGTTTAATTGCCTTAACTCTCCTGTTGCCATCAGGGTAAGCATTGTTCCCCATCACCCCTCATCGCCTGCCTATATCACTGAACCTGGGTCTGTGCCTTCAGTAATGAAACTGGCGTGCATCACAGGGACTTAGAATTCAAATTGTGCTCCATGCCCTCCATTTCTATCATGCAACTGCAAATGAGTAAACTAATTTGGCATGTTCCTTAGCCTCTGCTGAAAAACAGTCAGACACCGTGCAAGATCCTAAACATGATCTTAAACATAATCACAAACACAAGTGAGGATTTGGCCTGGTAGCGGGGAGAGACAGCGGCATTTGTTGAATGCCTTCCATGGGCTACAGATTTGCACAGGTCTTATTTCATTCATCACGCCCATGCTAGCTCTCGAAGGTGAATCTTGCTAACATTATCTGGTGGATGAGAAAATGGAGGTATGGAGAGGTGAAACAATTTGCCAATGTTCATGCAGCTAATCGGTGGCTGAGCCAGGATTTCAATCCAGGACTGCCTCCTTCCACATCTCCACCCTTTCTTCCCTGCTCTGCTGCCTCTCCTGGCGAGTGCAGGACCTGTGAGACAAGGGCTGAGATGAAGCATCGCTTGCAGTACAGCAAAAGAAAGACCCCAGTGGACCTGTCTGGGATGTCACAAATGCATTCCACGCTGCCCTACATATAATGCTGCAGTGTTCACAGAAAGAAGCCAGCCTCCTTGCCACCAAACCCCTGGGGAGGCAGCTGAGCTATAGCTGGGTTCCTACATACTCTTTCTATCATGTTCTCAGGCATTTTAAGGCATGATTAGCCTTAAATTATTCCCTAATATTAGACTCTGGTTTTCCTGCTTCCAGAGATAACAGGATATACCCAAGAGGGCTATAAAAAAATTAAAACAGCATTCCTTTTAAAACTAAGCTTTCAGAGTAAAGAACATGAAAGTTCTGTCTCGACAGGCTCTAGAGGCAGCCTGGCCAGGTCCAAATGTGAGCTCTGCCACTTACTACCTGATGGACCTTGGTCCATTTGCTCCCCCTTTCTGTGTCTCAGTTTCCTCATCTGTGAAGGTAGGAATCATAACCGTACATATTTCACAAAGTCGTGGTGGGATTGCCCGAGTTAATGTACGCACAGCACTGAGATGCTACCTGACCCTTGGAAAGGGCCTGTTGGCCATTGCTGCCCTATAGGCACATTTTCCCCTTGCCCTTGTGCCAGTGACCCTCGAGAGATTTCTCTGATTCTTCTAGATCCATGACACGGTTCACAGGAGTCCTTATGAGCACTTAGACTTACGGGGCTTGGGAGATTTCGTTTTTGTTTTCTGTTCGATATGCCATTGAAACAGCCCCAGGGGCCGGGCAGGGTGGCTCACACCTGTAATCCCAGCACTTCTGGAGACCAAGGCAAGTGGATCACCTGAGGTCAGGAGTTCAAGACCAACCTGACCAACATGGTGAAACCCCATCTCTACTAAAAATACAAAAAAGTAGCCAGGTGTGGTGGTCGCTGCCTGTAATCCCAGCTGCTCGGGAGGCTGAGGCAGGAGAATCACTTGAACCTGGGAGGCGGAGGTTACAGTGAGCCGAGATTGCGCCACTGTACTCCAGACTCCAGCCTGGGCAATGGAGTGAGATTCTGTCTGAAAAGAAAGAAGAAAGGAAGGAAAGGAAGAAGGAAGGAAGGAAGGAAGGAAGGAAGGAAGGAAGGAAGGAAGGAAGGAAGGAAGGGAGCGAAGGAGGGAGGGAGGGAGGGAAAGAAAGGAAAGAGAGAAAGAAGAAAGAAAGAAAAGAAAAGAAACAAAAAAAACACCAGACTTAGGTTCTCTCCTTTGTATCCATGGATTTATCCCTCCTTTCAGGCTTCTGTTATGTGGGAAAGGCAAGAAGGCAGTTTTCAATGCCTTGTGCTGGTAATGCCTCTGACTGAGAATAGAACCTACATCACATCCTTCCCATTGGCCTTTCCTTGGCATCTCTCTTGAAAATGCCCCATTCCATCTTACCCCCATATCCTAGGCCGTGGATGTGTTCTGTGTCCTACAATTGTCTTAGAGCCTCCAAAAGAATCACTGAAGTGAAAGCTCTTGGCCTCAAGGACCTTCCAGCCTGTATCCTTTTGTTAGTCTTTCAATTTCCTTTGCATTGACAAGAACCCTACCTATTGACTGGCTGTCTTTCTGCTGGTAATAGTCTGGCATCCATGTATATATGCAGACAAGTTTGCTGAAGTGGGCAATGTTTATTCTATCCTTGTAGCTTAATGTGGCTGTAGTTAAGAAACATGCCTGAATGTATTCCAAAACAATGATTTGTCATGTCTCTTTTCTCCTCCATTTTTACAAGTTGACATGTTTGGAAATGTGCAATGAGATGTTTTCTTAAAATCATGTCCAACATTGAAGGATGACTAGCCCACATTTGGGGCCACGCATTGTTTTCAGCACAGGAAAAAATGCAAAGAACAAAGCAGACAGGTCCTCTGCGCTGGTGGAACCTGCATTCTAACGGGATAAATGGCTGATACACAGACGACAACCGAACGAGCAGGATCATCCGTGTGGAGTGCTATGAGGGAATAAAGGATGAGGAAGAGGCCGAGCAGAAAGTCGGGGGAGGCTGAACGGGGGATATGACAGAGAAAAAGGTGGCAGCGCCAGGGCTGAGATTAAGCACGTGGGAAAGTCCTGTTTGAAGCAGTGACATTTAAGTTGAGACCTAAAGGGAGGAGAGAGCCAGCACTTAAAAGTCAGGGGAGGGCTGGGCGCTGTGCCTCATGCCTGCAATCCCAGCACTTTGGGAGGCCAAGGTGGGCGGATCATCTGAAGTCAGGAGTTCGAGACCAGCCCTACTAGCATGGTAAAACCTGAGCTCTACTAAAAATACAAAAATGAGCCGGTTGTTGTGGTGCATGCCTATAATCCCAGCTACTCGGGAGGCTGAGGCAGGAAAATCACTTGAACCCAGGAGACGGAGGCTGCAGTGAGCTGAGATTGCACCACTGCACTCCAGCCTGGGCAACAGAGCGAGACTGTCTCAAAAAAACAAAAACAAAAACAAAAACAAAAAACGTTGGGGGGCCCATTCTAGGTAGAAGCAACAGCAAGTACAAAGTTCCTAAGGCAGAGAAGAGCATAATATTCAAGCCAGAGAAGGAGGGCAAGGGTACAGCACAGGATTGGAGATGTGGACAGCTGTCACATCACACAGGGCCTTGGGGACCATGGTAAGGAGGTTGCATTTGATGATGAAAACATGTCTCACATATTAGCAACTCACACCGCAGGCTGGGCTCCCCACGAAGATCCTTCCTTCCTTTCACATGGCAGACACTTCCTCCAACTTTAACAATAATTGCCTACACCAGGATTTTTCAACAATGCTAAATTAAAGAAGAAAAAGCAGAGGAAGGAAGCAAGTTTTAAAGAAACTTTGCCAATCTAGATGGAAAGGGGAAAAAATACATCTTTAGTCCCTGTGCTCCTATTTTTAAAGCTGTGGTGGCTCTCTCATCTGGTGTGTTAAAGATGACAAAGATTGGTCAGTGAACAGCAAATTCAGTTCCTTTTAGTAACAGTTTTAATTGCTTTAATGTGAATTCTGGGTATCGGAAAGGGAGAAGTTTATCTGTTACAGACCCATTCAAAATTCCAGATATAATTCATTAATTCTTTTACATAAATAACATCGTTTATTCCTTATTCCATGACCTGAACTTAAATTCAGATAAGACTAGGGCAGCCGATTTCTGTTACGTGCTAAAAAATCAGAGTCCAGTGTTAAGAAGCAAAACCTAGAGTAAAAGGGTGGCATAAATCCCTTAGATAAACTGGATATTAAATGCTTCACTCTGTATAATTTGTTAATGTAGGCATTAAATGTCATTGCCCCATTAAGAGAGTATCTATTTCTTCTAGATTGTGGTTCAAACTGTTATTTTAAATAGCTGATCAAAGACTACTTAGAAAATGAATGCCATTTAGTTTTCAAGGTCTCTTATTGTTTGCTTTAATTTATCTTAAGATCCTGCTCTGCTCTGTGTCACATTCAAAATGAAAAGGAAGACCGCACGAGAATGCTCACTGTCCCCACCACAGTGAATAGAGGAAAAAGAGAAACCCCTTGACTTAGGAATACGAACTTTCTCCCCGGCAGATTTAATTAAACATCTAAATGTTAATAAAGCATTTGTCAGTGGACTCTTTAATTACTTTGAAAGCAATTCACTCCCCCACATTCATTTTCCAGATGAGAAAGTGGAGAATCACAATGATTTAGGAAATAATCTCTAGCACAATGCATTTTGTAATCTCTAGCCAGGAAGAAAACATCTTAGTTTGTTTTCTTTCTTATAAAATTAATGCTAATCATTGTCCTCCCATGTATTCGAAGCCTGGAAGTAAAGATCTCCTCAAATTTAGAGAAAAAAAATCACTTTCCTAACAGCTCCTCTTAGAACAGGCTCCAAATTGCAAAATAAAAATTACAGCATATATCTCTTCTCTGTATTTATATCTTCTGTATTTACATCAGAAGTGAATTTTAATTTAAGAGGCACAGCAACTTGTATTTTAAGAACAAATTAGCCTCATTAGCTAGTGCAAAATGCTGCTCCTCCAGCTATCATTTTGAGATCCTTAAAAATTAGATTTATCTTCCCTTTGCCATCAGAAGCCAGTTCTCCGATTAAATGACAGCCTTCAGCCACACATAGAGATAATATTGGCAGATCAGTTGTCGCTTTTGGTCACTGCCTTTGCTGACATCCAAGTACTAAAAAGAAGGAAAAGCGAAGCCATCTGACACCAGCATTTGTCTGGGGAGCATTACTAAAACCAAGTTTTAAAATGGCGACTTCTGAGAGGAACTTTGTAGAGGAACAAGTATCCAGGAAGCTTTCTGGGGTCCCGATAGATGAGCAGTTCCACCTACTTCTTCAGTGTTGAAGGGTCGTGGTCAGGGTAAATCTAACGGCTTTGGAATGAAAAGTATGATAACAATGTAAACTCATTTTTTTTCAGCCATGGCCCTTCTTTCACTCCCCTAAAAAGACACTTTAATAATCTCATAGCTAGTTTCCCTCCTTGCAAATTTTAGTTCTCCCTTTTAAACTACAATATATACTTTCACGCTAATTACACTTCAATCATTCTTGAGTTTTCCAGATAAAAGATCAGGAAAACACTCTTCCATTTCAACGCTCCATTCCTGTTACTTTTAGGCCCAATCACACAGTCCATTTTTCTCATAAATCAGCCCATCGTGTTCATCACTTTTGTTGCTTTATGCTGATTTCCCTCTAGTTCTTCTATATCTGTCTGCTCCCAAGATACACAGACCTGAACACAATATTCCAGGTGCGTCTTTGCCAAATGCACTAAATTACTCCACCTCTCCCTCATGATGTGATGTCTCTACACATACAGCACCAAATCACATTAGCTTCTGTGGCATATTGCAAACTTGTCTAATTTGTCGTCCAGTCTCCCCGGGTCCCTCTGGCATTACTGTGTTCTGGATTTTTCCCTCTTGCTGGTTACCTTTACAGCTTTTCCCCTCTCTAAATCATTGAGGTTACACCTGTCTGACTTAATTCTCATTTTGTTTGATCCTTTCTATATTTTTAACCTCAGAAACCCTGTGTAGCATTTCTCTTTATTCACTGGTGTGTTTCCAATACTTCCTGATTTAATTTCATCTGCAAATCTAATTAACAGGCTGTTTACTACATTTTTTTTTTTTTCACGTTAGAAATGGACACGCTTAGAAAAAAATAGCACTAACAGGGATTCCCGGGGCCCTTCTCAGCTCCTCTCCTACTGGGATAGCCTCAGAAAGTGCAATTAACTTTCTCCAGCTCAGGGGATGGCTGTTTCAGCCACTTTACACCATTTTGATGGACAGCTGTGTCTCTCCCCTAATCAGCCAATTTGGAGATAGAACAATTACAAAAGACAGCAATTACGGAATGCAGTCTGTCATTGTGAAGATGGAGGTTGAGAGAAGGAAGAGGAACGAAGAAATGACTCAAATTTAGAGTCAGATGCTAAAAAGACTTCAACCCTATTAAGGGAGTGGACCCAAACAGGGGACTCTGAAAAGCAACGAAACTCCTAGATTCAGGGAGGGAAAAATGCAGACCTGCTTTTCTAGTAAACCTCCAGCCCATCTCCTAGATTTCTAGTAATCAAAGACCAACAACTGCTTTTCGTTGTTCTTAAAGATTCCAAGAGTTTCTTAAAATCATGCTCTGCTATTTAAACAACTACTCTTAGGCCAGGGACAGTGGCTCATGCCTTGTAATTCCAGCACTTTGGGAGGCCAAGGCGAGTGGATCACCTGAAGTCAGGAGTTTGAGACCAGCCTGGCCAACAGGGTGAAACCCCATCTCTACTAGAAATAGAAAAATTAGCCAGGTGTGGTGGCGCGCGCCTGTAATCCCAGCCACTCGGGAGTCTGAGGCAGGAGAATCACTTGAACCCAGGAGGCAGTGGTTGCAATGAGCCGAGATCATGCCATTGCACTCCAGCCTGGGCGACAAGAGTGAAACTCTGTCTCAAAACAACAACAACAACAACAACAACAACAAAAACAATAAACAATTACTCTTAAGGTGTTGTGTTGTATCTCTCTGATTTTTTGTTATAATTTAAGTATAATCCACTTTGTTTTTTAAAGTAAATAAGATGACGGGCAAGATCTGTTTCAGAATGATTACAAATCACCGGGCTTTGAAGAGATGTCCTTTTACTGTTTCTTCTTTGGGCTCAGTAATTTCAAGTTCTTGATCTTTTGCTAAATTCACTTTAGCAATTGTCTCAAAAGCAACACATACTTTCTCCATATCCAGTGAAAAGATCTAAAAGTGGGTTACTAACCAATGAAAAAATATTATTTCTCAATTTTAATGGTTATGGTCTTATCAAAAGATTAGAAAAACATCATAAGAAACATAATATATATCTCCATTTAAATATGTATTTAATGAGAATGCTTTTTAATTAAATGTATTTTTAATACGGAAGCAGAAGCACAAAAAAGGCAATATGTTTTTTAAAATCAGGTCTCTGGCAGAAGTCATGTTGGAAACTTATGGAGCTTAATAAAGAAATCCTTCCCAACATAGATTGCACAAACATCAGGAGGGAGAGAAACGAACTAAAAGGATGGTTGCCAGGGAAAACTTTCTCATATTTTTCAGGGAGAAAATCACATTACAGGATCTAATGAAAAGTTTACAAAAGTCGTATACCTTAGCTCTCTCCAACTTTCTTCTCTTCTTATACAATAAGGAAAATGAAGTAGGAAACTACATAAAAATCCAGCTTTCCTGTGAGTATAAAAAGGAAGAAAAGGGATATAGACAGAGATGCCCAAGAGAAACAAGAATTACGAAGACAACCAAATGCTCTCTATCAGGTAAGCTGAAAACAGATGGTAGAAAACTTCTGACACCAAACTTTCCTGGAATCCCGAAGCAAGTGGAGTGTGCTCCAACCAGAAGCTTCCACAATGCCTTGGACAGACCTAGGCTTCAGAACATCTGTAGGTGAAAGTAAACTAAATATTTTCTCAAGAACAAAATGAGGGAAGTCCAAATTAGATAGAGCATTGACTGTGAGTACTGGCTTTGTCCTTTCTTGGACATAAGATATCTGTTCTCTTCCTATCTCAGCTTTCTCATCTGTTAAATCTACTCAAATATCCTCTCCCACTGGATTACAGTAATGATCAATTGAATTAATGGAAGTGAAACCTCAAACTTCATACAGAAATAAGACATTTCTCCTAATCAAGATTTCACAAAAAGGCCGAGCACCGTGGCTCACGCCTGTAATCCCAGCACTTTAGGAAGTTAAGGAGGGCTGATCTCCCGAGCTCAGGAATTCGAGACCAGCCTGGCCAGCATGGCGAAACCCTGTCTCTACAAAAAATACAGAAGTTAACTGGGTGTGGTGGTGTGTGCCTGTAATACCAGCTACTCAGGAGGCTGAGACAGGAGAATTGCTTGAGCCTAGGAGGCAGAGGTTGCATTGAGCCGAGATGGTGCCATTGCACTCCAGCCTGGGCGACAGAGCAAGACTTTGTCTCAAAAAAAAAAAAAAGGATTTATCAAAAAATTACCAGGCCTGATGGTTCATGCCTATAATGCCTCCAATTTAGGAGGCCAAGGCAGGAGGATGACTTGAGCCCAGAAGTTCAAGACCAGCCTGGGCAACATAGTGAGATCCTGTCTCTCCAGAAAATTTAAAAAAAAAAAAAAATAGCGAGGCATGGTGGCCCATAATCCCAGCTACTTGGGAGGCTGAGGTAGGAGGATAACGTGAGCCCAGGAGTTTGAGGGTGCAGTGAGCTATGATCATGCCACCACACCTCAGCATGGGGGACAGAGTGAGACCCTGCCTCTTTAAAAAAAAAAATTTTTCACAACAACTTGAAATGTTTATTTTTAATGAGAGTGTTTATGGTTACTATTAATCACCACTGGAAAAACATTCAATTCTGTATTTATTAATCCTAAACCAATGATATTAACACTTCCATTTTCAGACAAGGGAACAAATAAGGATTAAAAATATTTAGAATATTCAAAATGTCTATTTAATACTTCATTGCATATAATTCTGATTCTATTTATTCAGTAACAATCTATTTGAAACAATCCAACTTAGTATGCATTTTTCATAGGATTTCAATTATGAATGTTTATATTTTGGAATTACCCTATCATTTAACTGCTTCTAAGTAGTTTGCTATATTTCCATGTATTCTACTCCTTTTCTTTTCTTTTTTCTTTTTTTTTGGAGGGGGGGACAGTCTTGTTCTGTCACTCAGCGCAGTGGCACAATCTTGGCTCACTGCAACCTCCACCTCCTGGGTTCAAGTGATTCTTGGGCCTCAGCCTCCTAAGTAGCTGGAATTACAGGTGCCCACCACCACAACTCACTCATTTTTATATTTCTAGTAGAGATGGGGTTTCACCGTGTTGGCCAGGCTGGTCTCAAACTTCTGACCTCAGGTGATCCACACATCTCGGCCTCCCAAAGTGCTGTGATTACAGGCATGAGCCACCACTCCTGGCCCATGTATTCTATTTATGACCACATACTTATTACCAATGATGGGAAGGAAAAAGCAAGTCATGCAATACTGACTATATTGAAATTACCAAACATTTGATAGTCATAGATGAATTGCCAAGCAATGAATGATACAGCAGTATAGGTAAGTTCATTTAGCCACTAGGATTCCTGCAACAACTGGATCAACCATTTTTAGACTGGTTACACATCAATGAACCGTTGATGAACTTTGGTTGCAAATATAATGAAAATTACCCAGACTACAAATATTTACTCTGATTACTGCAATTGTTAACTGATCATGTATTGATCTAACCTAGTATTCATTGGTTAACCTGCAAATGGCCATGCATGTAGACGCACAAAGTGTATTATAATTTAGTTTTAACCTCCAACGAGATATAGGCAAGAAAAATACATGTAAAATGTGCTATGAAAAATTCCAGATATATGTGTGTGTGTATGGAAAGTTGGTATTGCCCATTGGAAGTTTGGTAATAAAATGAATATCAAAGAATATTTGTTAACAATTGAAGGACTCCCTGGTGATTATACAAAGAGATTGAGATAAAATTAGCAATATCCATATGTGAAAAGAAGCTTGAAAACAGATGAATACAGTCTTAAGCATCAAAAATGTATACCAGCTGAATGCATTGAACAATCTTAGCACCACTAAACACGGGATGACTAGATATCATTTGCCCCATAACGTGTTGTAATAGGAAGTACACCACCAGCTATGCAATATTCTTGCCTAAAAAATTGAACTTGAATCCCAACAAGCCTAGAGATCTAAATACCAATTCACAGGAAATACAGGAGATAGAAGACCAGGTTAAATGTCTTTACAAGCCAACAGTGGGCCAAACTCAGAATGCAACACGTTCTATGGACAGATGATCTAGTTTATCTAACTAATCAGTAACAACGAAAAAAAGAGAGAAAATAAACTGTAGAGCCACTATCAGGACCTCATTTGGGTCCTGATTTGAACAAACTAATTGTACAAATGTGCCACTCAGACAAACAGAGGACTCTGAGGCTAGACTAGGAATTAGATGATGTTGAAGATATATCATTCTGGGTTGTTGTGTTTTTTAAATTGCCCTTGCCCATTAAAAATGAACATTGAAGTATTTCAGGGTAAAATGACATTTCAAATTTACTTTCAAACACTCCAAGAAAGTGGGGAGAAAATATGTGTGTGGATGGCAGGGAGAAAGATGAGACAAAGTTAGCAAAATGTTAGTAATGGTTAAACCTACATGATGGGTATCTGAGTCTGTCTACTATCTACTTCTTTAGTATGTTTTACATTTTTTCACACTGAAACATTTTTAAATGAGTAAATGAATCTACACTCCATTTAATTGTTTATTTACATAACACGGTGATAGATATCAGCACAGTAGTTTAGGGGAATAGATGGCAGCTTAAATCTTGATTTGCTTGCAAGTTCTAAACCACGAATCATCAATAAGTTCAATTTTAAACTGTAGTGAAACAATAGCCCAGTAATCTCCATACAGGACTACTCTGGTTTTTATTAAAAACAAAACAAAAAACACGAATTCTTACCTATCTCTCTCTTCCTCTTTTCCCACTCCCAGCAGACTCGCAAGAATGAGCTGCTTTACAGCTACATCACTGCATCTTCATAACCATCCCACGGCCCTCCTGGTAGGGCAAGGGAGGGAATACAGTGCCTTAGCACCAGCAAGCTCATTGCTAGCACACCTAGGGGCTATACCTGATCCACGAATTGATGCTTATCATTCCAAAAAGAGCTGGGACTGGGGTCTTGTTAGGGGTCTGTAGCTGATGCATCAGGAGAATGCAGAGAAAGTGGAAGAAGATGAGGTCTTAAAATAAATACATAAGTTTACCTTTAATTTTGTTTTGCATTTGTAGATGGTTTTATTTTAGGTAAATGGGCTTTATTTTTGTTCACCAGCTCTCCGACTTAGTTATTTTTTTTATTATACTTTAAGTTCTAGGGTACATGTGCACAACGTGCAGGTTTGTTACATACGTACACATGTGCCAAGTTGGCGTGCTCCACCCATTAACTCGTCATTTACATTAGGTATATCTCCTAATGCTATCTCTCCCCCTTACCCCCTCCCCACAATAGGCCCCAGTGTGTGATGTTCCCCTTCCTGTGTCCAAGTGATCTCATTGTTCAATTCCCACCTATGAGTGAGAACATGTGGTGTCTGGTTTTCTGTTCTGATTCTCAACATAGTTATTTTTTAAGCCTAGGAAAACAATGTATTCCAGTTTACCATGGGCAGAAAAGACAAGCTGCCCCGTATGAAAACGTCCCCGTTCCCATAAATCCCAGCTCACATAGTACTCAGAAGCCCTCCAGGGATAGCAGAGAGGTGTAATGCAGGGCAACCACTTGAAGGGTGGAAGAAAAGCACATCTGATGTCTTGGAGCTAAGAGAAGGAAAAGGATATTTACACAAGATGAGCCACCAATACATCGGGAAGTTCAATGTGCTTAGAAATAGACAGTGGCTGGGACAAGCATAGGGGAATCGAATTACTCCAACAAATTGCATGCTTCATGTTTAATTTTCATTTAATTCCTGAAGAAGGCAGGTGCTCAAGGGAATGACTCACCCTCATCCTCATTCTTCAGAAAAACTTTTGCTGACCCCTCAAGCGTCAAGGCCTGGAAATATCCTCATTTGCTCCCCTGAATTGATCATTTTCTATAAAGTACTTATTGATGAGGAGAAACGTTCATTTGAGGTTCGGCCACAGAGTAGTGTTTCAGACCAAGGCAAGACGTACAGGGTGGACATGTCCAGCCTCCTCCTCCGAACTGATTTATCTCTCATCATCTTTGTGGCCCAAGAGAACAGGAAGCCCTCTCACCACCTCCTCCATCTCTTAGTTTGTCTATGTCACAAAAGTACAATTAACAAATTAATGTATCTGTTTTAAGCAGAAACATTTTTGTCAGCTCAGTCAAGAAATGAACTAGAGTTAAGTGATAGAACTAAAGTGCTGAACAATAAGAATAGTTTCGTTGGGTTCAACATGAGGTTATAACAAAGTAGAAGTAATGGAGAAATTACAATCAGATATGTTAAAATGCCTTTAACTTATTGGGGTTTTGTTTTTTTTTTAATCAAATAAGGTAATATATGCAGGGCCAACTGGAAATAAAGACAGTATGTTGTTAATGGTCAAGGACTTGACACCAGGGAGAATTAATTAACCCTTAATGTAATGGTTCCCCAAAAGTCTCAAAATACATCTAAAACATTCACTGTGCTGCAATAATCGTGAATAGAAGCCAATTTATGGTGCTAATTTAGTTCAATATTAACTGAAAATCGAAATTATTATGGATTTCCTTGGGGACATAGAGTAGGTGACATCCAACCAGTTTTTCTCATTTATAATTTCCCATGGGGGAAATAAGCTAGTTAAAATATATGTATAAAATTTAAGACTTTAAGGAAGACTGAGGCCTGATTTGTTTGGTTTCTTCCTAATAGAAGTTTAGTTATTATTATTGAGGGTGATTTTTTTAAATTCTGAATATTGATATTTCTTAGACCACAGGTTCATTTTTTCCACAAGAATTTGTGGAGTACCTACTATGTTCAAGAGCATGTGCTTATAGATTTAAGAACCCATTGTTTAATCCCTTGTTTTGGTTTTATTATTTTTAACAAAGTAATCATTTTTAGCCTTCCTGTGACATGACTAGACTTTATTGACAATAAAAAATATTAGAAGAAAATAATTTCTAGCCACTAATAAAAAAGTTGCTTTGTTCTAACTTTATATCTGATATTAAATGTCATTACCCAAAAGATTATACTATATTGTATTTTTATTCAAGCCCAACTTACAGCATTTTAGAGGAAATTAGAGCCAAGTCCCATTGGTATTTGAAAGTGGCAATATCATGATTTCTCCATATTTTGTATTCCAGCATTTTTTCTCTTTTCCCAACCTGTTCTGTAGACAGGTTTCCAATTTTGGAGCACATCTTCAAGTGTGATTCTACAGAAAATTGTATATAATTGGGGAATACTCACGATATTTCAGAAACAAATGACCCTCTAAGTTGATAACAAACAAATTGTGGTTCAAACACAAAGTGTACTTTCATTTCCAAAAATCTGACCTTTATTTTTCACAAAACTCCTATGAAGAAATCCCATTCACGAATTTTATCTATAACAGAACAAAAATATCTAATTACCTCTTCTATGAAATCTGTATTTATCAATTATGGCTTTCTCGGGGAAATTCTAATTTGCAAAAATGTTCCATATTCCAAGCTTTAACAGTTGGAGGTGGATGTCCTTAAGGATGGAGGGGAAAAAAGTTCTTTTTTAAATGGCACATTTACTAATTATAAAATGCTCTTATCTCTCTGCAGCCAAAGCCAAAATGAACATGTGCCTTGTACTAAGAAATCCCAGGATTGTCACAACTTGTGCCAGCTGTTGAGGTTGTGACACCTGTGCCAGCATCGCCAGCTCTGCCCACTGTCATCTGTTCCAACTGTTCCATCTGCACTGTTTGTACCAATTCTCCCATTTCTGCATCTGCACCTTCTGCAGAAATGTTTCCAACAATGCCAGCTGTGTCATTGGTGCCAAATACGCCAGATGTTCTATTTGTCCACCCTGGGCCAAATCAATGCAGTTTTGTGCTCATTAGTTTTAGCTGGTAGATTCTATTTTACAATTTTTTGATTTGTATTTTGATTGAATCCAGGCAAAATCCCCCTTTCAACGATTTTGCGTCTATCCATCTTTTTGCAACCCCAACTTTATATCTGATAACATGAAGTCGGTCAACGTTATTCTGATCTTATTAAACCAGCCCGATATTAAGTGTGGTACAGCATTTCCTACCGTGTAAGACTATATATTGCAAAAACCATGCAACATAGGGATAAGTTGGCAAAGTAATGAAAAAAGAATACACCGGGTCCTTATAAACAAATTGAGAATGCTCGGAAATCAATATGTTGAGCCGATTAGAGTCATCTATGGCATAATGTCCTATTAAGCTGCCTGTTTATTGGTCTTTTAATTGACAGAATTATACAAGTGGATTAATGTTTATGTTATAGACTCCCATTTTCTCGGTTCTGCTCTAGAGAGTATTAACCACGGGTGCACACGGGTAGTAGGGCCAGACCTCCTGCCCTTGCTGTTTCCTGGTAGAACTAAGCAAGCTCAAAATCTGGTCCTCCGGCTTGAAGCTAGCTTCTCTCTCCTCTCCCAAATGTCAATTCTGCTGCTGCCAGCACAAACCATTCTTATTCGTATGCTCTTCCAGCTTTACAGTTGAAAAAAAAAAAAGTACTTTCCTACTCACAACCCTAATATTCTCCATCACCACACACCAAAAAATAGCGTTTTTTTCTTTTCCTTTCGCATTCAGGGAAGTCTTTTTAAGGCATGCTAACATTCATCTCTGAATTTTAACCCAAATTCTTTCTTCTCAAATCATTTGCAGATGTGGAGGCTGAGCCCAGTGTTTGCCATTTGAAAAGCGAGGGCTTACCAAGAATAGGCGGTCCAGAGGACATGAGGCTACCTCCTATTTGCCCACCCTGGATCATTTAACTTGCTCTTTCCGATAATGAAAGTTGCATCCATACACTAATGCTTGAACGTGTTAACGATAACATTCTTGACAATGGATAATAAGTCAGCTTACAATCATGTCCAAAGATTTGCACGGGGTCTATATATGTGATGACACGCAGTGAGGAAATATGTCAGCAACTTTATTAGGTTTTCAGAATCCACACAGAAAACACTTAAGTTTCAGACGGGCGCTGGCTCACACCTGTAATCCCAGCACTTTGGGAGGCCGAGGCAGGTGGATCACCTGAGGCCGGGAGTTTGAGACCAACATGGAGAAACCCTGTCTCTGCTAAAAATACAAAAATTAGCTGGGCGTACCATCCTGGCTAACACGGTGAAACCCCGTCTCCACTAACATACAAAAAATTAGCCGGGCGCAGTGGCGGCGCCTGTAGTCCCAGCTACTCGGGAGGCGGAGGCAGGAGAATGGCGGGAACCCGGGAGGCGGAGCTTGCAGTGAGCCAAGATGGCGCCACTCACTCCACCCTGGGCGACAGAGCGAGACTCTGTCTCAAAAAAAAAAAAAGAAAAAAAGAAAACACTAAGTTTCCACAGTGAATCCCCAGGTTCCTCTAAAACGAATGAACTTATCAAGGTCTTTGGCTAAAAAATCCCAGTGATGTCTTATCTTCCCAGACAGAGGTCTGTATGCTGAGGTGCCAGCCCCACGTGGCAACTGTCTCAGCACGTGCCAGTATTCCTGTAGGAGTCCAGCACCTTGCACTCAATCATACTCTTCCTTTATAGGGTTCGTGATTCTTTGTTTCTCT
>NW_012102255.1:1149916-1173480 GCF_000951045.1 Mandrillus leucophaeus | reverse complement strand
CGCCTGGCTGCTGATTATTTCTTAATATACCAAGTCCTTCACTCTTCTCTCCAAGTTTTATCTGTTTCTGATCCTTTCACTTTGAACCTTTTCCTAATCTTCTCTGAATACGTAGAGGAGATTGACTAAATATCACTTAATTAAAATGGTGGCTCTCTATCAAAATGTGCCCAGCTCCTAACTTGAGGGATCCCATCTGAGCCTGCTGACCCTACTTCCAGAAATGCCAACGACGTTTCCATTCTAATTCCCTGCAGTACAACATGCCAGGAGGCAACATCCTTATTTAGGATTAAAATAATCTGTCACTTGTTGGGAGTCCACCCTGTGACTTCTCAGTACATTTTAATTAGTATAACTTCTGCTCCCCCTGACAAAGATGTTTCCCATGGCGTTTGGGCCCAACATATTCACCGCCTTCATTGATATGAGTCACTTGAATTCTTGCAGGAATCCACAAACTTCCTGGTTTCATGGAAAATAGAGAATTGAGTGTTAGAAGTGCCAGGTAAGCATACAGAGCTGAGAACGTTCTTCTTCATCTAGCTGGCCTCTTTTATATAAACTCTTAATATGATGACCATGAGAACCTTCCGATTTGCAGATAAAATAGAAAATCACACATTTCAGGTTCCAGTGCAAAGCAGAAAAAGGCCCTGAATGTTTATAGAAATGTGCAATCATTATGTTTAGCTTCCCTTTTTAGATAGTTGTTTTTCTGGAATGAGTAAGTCACTATGGAGATAAAGACTGTCTATTGATCCTCTGGACATCTGGAGTAAACAGGGAACCTCAGTCCTCTTAAATTTCTCAAGTACTGCTCTACCTGCTTCCTCAATCTCACTGTCCATACTTTCAAATTTGGAAGAGAATGGAAAATCTTAGCTTCTTCATTGCATCATTATTGGGTGTATTCGTATACACTAAGCATCATTCTTTAAATCACAAGCATAGTAGCAGCTCTATATTAACGTTTGTGAAAATAATGTAAAATATGTTCATTAAAATAGTGTCAGTGCAACGACTTACACTGGGTACCATGATCCAGCTGCTACTTCAGTTACTATGTGCTTCAGTTCAGTATTTCAGCTCATTGTCATCATTTTCTCACTCATTTCTATACTGTTAATTTTTTAGGAAAATGACACTGTTTGACTCACTAAAATTCTAAGATTTGCGTTTGGCTTCTAAATGGAAGTCCTCAAACTCCAGTGTTGATGTACAGAGATAAATTCTCTACCTCTAGAAATGAAATCTATCAAAACGTAGAAGATTCTCCAGATGTTTTTAATAAGGAAAAGAATGTAGAAGAGTTTGAAGGAACAGAAACAGAGGTTAATAGAAAACAAAGTAGGGTAAGGACAGAAAAAGAATAAATCACTGCACCAAATCAATAAGATACATGGGCAGAAGTGGAATTTCCTGGTTAAATGAAACAAAGAGATCAGAGATCATTAGGAATGAATGACTCACAAAGTTACTGAACCATCGAGTAGAAAGGAGTTGTAGAAATGCACTAATCCAACCAGAAAACTGAGATCCTGAAAGGTTAAGTGGTGTATCCAAGCTCACACAACTCATTAATGGCAAATCAAGCCTCGAAAGAATCTCTTTGTGCCTTAGTTTCTTGATCTGTAATGCAGGGATGATAATAATAGTACCTAACCCATAGAGTTGTTGTGAAGATTAAATGAGTTAATGGGAGTAAAGCACTTAGATTAGGGTCTGACAGATTGTAAACACTATGTGTTAGCTATCGTCGTCGTCATCATCATCATCATCATCATCATCATCATCATCAGGATATTTCAACCTGTGTGATTTAACTTCTCTAGGATCCTACTAACTGAATCTTGCAAATCTCAGCATCAATTTAAAGTCCTACTTTTGTCCTGGCTACTCAGAAGGCTGAGGCAGGAGGATGGCTTGAGCCCAGGAGTTCGAGGCTGCAGTGAACTATGATGGCACCACTGCACTCCAGCCTGAGCGACAGAGTGAGACCTTGTTTCTAAAAAATATTAAAATAAATAAAGTCCCACTTTTATCTTGGGCTATAGGAGCATCTTATTTGCATAGTTTTATTCTGACCACCAAATTTTGCATTATGAACAAAGAAGTTGGCATCTGAGTCTGGAAGTAAGCAATGGCGCCAGCACTTGGTTTCCTGTGTACTCTCTGGCACAGGACACAGACATCCAGCTGATGGAGGGGACTCCAAAGTGTCCAAGTTAATGGAAGGAAGCAAAGTCATGATGAATCTAGACTGAGAAATGACACAACAGTATTACCTGGCTTCAGAAAGAAAGCACACTCTCCATCAGGAGCCTCTCACACGTGCCCAGGAAGATACTTCTCACTTACCTCTTCTGTGCCGGTCACAGGCATGTGGGTTCTTGCTAAGCAATAGAAAGAACGAGGCCACAGGGATTCCAGGAAGAATAAAACAAAAACCAAAAACACTCCACTCAAAATGGAATGAGTTAACCATGTTGAGAAATTAGGAGAAGACAGAAAAGAAATGATAGTAGCATATCATAAAAATAATGTCTCATAATTGCAAAGCACTTTATACTTCCCAGTTGTTTACTATGATCTTCTGATTCTAGGCTTCAGTATTTGCTAGCACACTAGAATCCCCTGGGTGGGCAGCCTCTGAACAGTAGAACGCCAGACCAATTGACTCACAATGTTTTAGGGATAAAGACCACATATCTGTGTTTGTAAGAAGCTTGCCAGGCTATTCTGATGCACCCAGAGGGTTGAGAAACCACTTTTCTAAGCTCAGTCTCTTCATGAGAGCAGCCTCTAAACAGAGAAATTTCAATGCATTTAAACTAATTATTTAGAACTTCAGAAGTCTGAACTCCAAACATGAAACTTTGCTTCATTGAAAAGATTAAATTGGGTTAATGTTTCCTTTCTAGGTTCCTGTTCTCAGATTTCTTTCCTGCTTCATCTGAATCCATTCAAGCTGGACTGAATCTCAAAAGCTAGAGATAGAACATTAGCTCCTGGGTTAGCTCCATATGCTCCTGTAGGAGTTTGCATCTCTGTTAACCTTGTTACAACTCAAGATCCTTTATAACAAGTCTTGTGATGAGTGATGATACAGACGGAAATGCGTTAGAGAGGCGGGCCACTGCACTGGTATTCAGCGCTATCACAAATACACAGTGATACCTAAACCTCATTCATAGCATCAAAGTAGGAATCCATAGTGTATTGGACATATACTAGATATACTAGATAACTTTTTCCAAGCAAATGTTTCAAATCATAATGAAAGCAGTTCATAGTACTTTTGTCCATGTAAGCAGAGTTTCCTAACCTGTGGACTGTGGCACACTTATGTGGCCCAGATGACTCATGGGGGTGCCAAGATAGTGACCCTGTCATCCTGGGGACAACCAGAGCTTCTGCGCTAGTTGCCTTCAAACATTAACTGTCTCACTCCATTGGCCAAGTATTACCATCTTCTGTATGTGCCATGACGTGAAGAATGTTGGACCCCTGAATAGCACAAGCCAAGCACTGGAGCAGCACCCTCTAGACATCCAGATTCCTAGACCAGTATCATGTTTAGAAGAAGGAGGAGGAGAAAGAGGAAGAGGAGGAGGAGGAGGCAGCAGCAGTAACAATGTGGGGTTCACACGTTTTTATTTTGAATATTAATACAAAGAAACTATCACCTATGACTATAATTCCATAAAAGAAAGAGGATTGTTGTGCTATTTCGAAAATGCTTTCATTTTAAAGTACTTTACATCATGCAAGAGCCTGCAGCCATAAGATACGGTACCAATAAAAGATTTCACAAGAGGAATTGCATCTTTTCCTCCTGAATTTTATTTTGAAAACTTTTAATCCTATTGAAAAGCTAAAATAATCACAATGAATATCAATAGCCCCCTTAGCTATATTCACAAATCATTTGCATTTTTGCTTTATCTCCATCTAACTTTTCTTCCTAAAGAACCATTTGACAGTTACAGAAGTCATGTCACTTCACCCCTAAATATTTTCTCATGCATCTCTAAAGACAAAAAAAAATTCTCCAAAACAATCACAATACTGTTGTTTCACCTAAGACAATTAGCATAAATTCTAATAATCTAACAGACAATTCATATTTGAATTTCCCCAGTTATTGTAGAAGTGTCCTTTATAGATTTTTTTCCTTCCAAGATTGAATCCAGTTCCATTTATTACACTTGGTTGTTATGTCTCCATAAAACCTTCAACCTAGAATCCTCCCTGCACATTAAAAAAAAAAAAAAGTTTTTCATGACCTTGACTCTTTGAAGAAAGAGAAGTTGTCTTGTAGAATGTTCCACATTCTAAATTTGCCTATTTACTGATTCAGGTAGAAAGAGCATTTTTTAAAACTCTACAATAGAGAAGAAGGATATAATCTCAGACTAAGTGAATCCGTCAATTTTAATGGAGAAATTGTCTCCATAGTCTCTTCTACTCCCTGTGAAGCGTCAATGACTTGGTCGCAGAATAGCACTTTCCACAGGCCGGCATTAGGCAGCCTTCATCCTACAGAATAAAAATGATTCCACCACAGTCCATCCACCTGTCAGTGATATCCCTGGAATAAGCCCCCAGGTCTTCAGAGGACCGGCCTGAGTTCTGCCAACGTTCACTTAGGCGCTAGGGCAGTTGCTCCTTGCAATCAATCTAGTAGGCTAAGATGATTTTATCTTACCCTGGATATTGTCTGCGCTCAAAGGAAAATGTTCTGGGGCTCAGGGTCTACTGAACAATTAACTAAAAGAAACTAGAATTCTGCATCTGCTGGCATGCCCACGAGCCCCATGTTTTAAAGAGGTGCAAGGCACCCGGGGTACTGCTGAGGACTGGAGCAAGGCTTGCAGATGCCACAGGGTGGAGAGGCTCACCATGCCCTATCGCCCCCTCGCCTGCTTCCTGAACTTGCTCAGTGCCAGGAATGTCCGAATTATCATATGCCCCATTTATTTCAGAGCTCTCCAGTCCTGGACGATAAAACAGAAACATTCAAGCATGAGTGAAGCTCCATCATGGTACCCTGACTTTCATCAAGGGACTTCTTTAGTGATGCTGATGAGGAGGACAGCGTATGCACACAGAATTCAGGACAGAGAGCGACTGCAGGCGGGGCCACTGATTCCTCCTGGGAGCCGTCCACCAGGGTTTGTGGGGTGTCAGTTGTCTTCCTCTCAGGGGCAAGACTGTGCCCCCCGCCCCAGGTGCTGTTCTCCACGCCATATGGAGCTTTCCCTGCATCCTGTAAGGTGCATTCCATGGCCAGGGAAGAGAGAAGACTTGCGGCTGCCTCTGTGTTAATAGCTGGTCACTCCGTCCCTGAAGCTGCACCTCCACCCTGCTGATGAGTGCAGAATACGATGAACACGACAAGGACAGAGCTCACCTAAGTATCATAATTCAGGTGCCAATTGCTTTCAAATGGGCGTTTATCTGCTTCTAAAAAAGACTTGCCGCGGATTACAACAGACATTGCCCACCTCAGCCCCTCCATTTCCAGCCAGCCGCTCCTGCGTCTGCTTTGTGCCATCCCTGAACTCAGTGCTTCTCCGAGGACTTGATGGCTGCGTCTCAGACTGGGTTCAGCCAGAGACGGCAGAGACTGTGCTTGGTGGCCCCATTGCTCTCCCCTCGGCCGGCACTGTGTCCTCTCATTGCTTTCATCAGCGTGTCCTCGTCATCCACTGTATCTCAACAGGCTGGAGACCGAGCACTGGGTATTTAGAGGTGAATAAGACAGGGCTTCTGGTTGAGGGGTTTTAATCAGGCTGGGGAGACATATAATAATGACCGTAGAAGCTCGTGAGAATTTTAATAGAGGGAGGAATTCAAGCTGCCTGGGTGAAGTGGAGAAGATTTCTGCTCAAGCCATGTGGTGGGGAAGCACCAGGCCTTCCCATTTCAGGCAAACTAGACGGTGTGTGCTTTTTATTTCAGGGACATGTAAACTTGATGAGCTTGATAGGGTGATTGATGAGATACGCTGAGTATCACAGGGAAGAATCATCAACTTAGAGGTTTCTAGCTTGCAAACATCAGTGCCATTCGCTAATAAAGGAAATTCTGAGCAATTGGGTTTGGGGCAGGACAGATGAGCCGTTCATTCATTTATCTTTCAAAAATATTTGTTTTTTTGTTTGTCTCTTTGAGGCAGAGTTTCACTCTTGTTGCCCAGGCTGGAGCACAATGGCGCCATCTCAGCTCAATGCAACCTCCACCTGCCAGATTCAAGCGATTCTCCTGCCTCAACCTCCAGAGTAGCTGGGATTACAGGGGCCCACCACCATGCCCAGCTAATTTTTTGTGTCAAAAATATTTCTTTAGCACCTGTTGAACTGTGCTAGTTTGGGACATATTGGTTTTGAGTACCATCAGAGTACCGAGGTGAAATGTTAGTTTAACTCATCTTAAACACGAATCAAGCTCAAAAGGGCAACAGGAATGGAGATATCCATTAAGAAGTCATCAAGGCCAGACACAGCGGCCCACGTATGGAATCCCAGCACTCTGGGAGGCCGAGGAGGGTGGGTCACTTGAGCTCAGGAGTTAGAGACCAGCCTGGCCAACATGGTGAAACTCCGTCTCTGCTAAAAATACAAAAATTAGCCAGGCATGGTGGTGGGTGCCTGTGGTCCCAGCTACTCAGGTGGCTGAGGCAAGAGGATTGCTTGAGCCTGGGAGGTCAAGCCTGAAGTAAGCTGAGATTCTGCCACTGCACTCCAGCCTGGGCGGGAAAACAAAACAAAACAAAATAAAACAAAAATCATCAGTGTTTTTCCCAGGAACAAATTCTGCTTCTTCGAACCCTATTTCCTGTTTTGACCATATCCTTTCTGTGGACACATGGTCTTTCTAGCTGGGCTAGTGAATATTTATTTAGCATAGTTAGTCACAGAGTGGCGCCTGTTCTGTGGGTCGGGGAGAAAGCCTCATCTTCTTATGATTCAACTTGATGTTCTGAGTTTTTGAGGTATCCCTTCCATCCCAGCCTATACTCTCCAAATTAATTATGGAATTTATTTTTTTAAGAAGCGTCTGAGTACAAGACTGAGACTTAAATAACTATATAATGCTTAGGAATCTCCTATATAAAAGATCAAACTGTACCGAGGAGTTTATTTTCTTATCACCTGCTATAAGATTATTCATTGCTATTTTATGGCCAGTATGTTTATCTGGTTTGATAATGGCTATTTTGGCAAAATAAAATAAAATAAATAAAATGTGGTTGTCATCTAGATCTTGCGCAAAACATATGAATTATTTCAATGACGAGACAAGATACCACCAGGCATCATGACACAGCCTGTCCGGACTGCAGGGGAGGCTCTCGCGGGGAGAAGGGGAGCAAAATAAATCTCCTGACTACAGAAACTTGCAAACCACAAATTATAAAACAATAAAATCATATCAAATGCCACCACCTCCTTTAGGGAACTCATTAATCCCAGCACTTTGGGATTGGTCAAAACAAGGAGCTACATTTCTTGAAGATAAACCAGGCAGCCTGTGTTGTCATCACTTGATTGAACTCAGATCCTTCATCGGTATCCCAAGGTGATCAGATACCTTGTAATGGAAATTCCCCAGTTATTAACAGCACAGCAGCACTATTGTGAGCCTAAGTTCTCAACTTGGGTAACAAACAGCATTGCAATCCTCCCTGACTCATCCCTCGGGCTGTTTCACCAGGGCCCAGTAAACTGAGACTTTGGCTCTTGGCTGCTAACATTCCTCTGGGATTCTGTGTGTCCCATAAGACAAGAAGTCATTTGTAAGATCCAACATGCCTGGCTCGGAAGTAAGCACAGGTGTTCATAAACCCTTCAAAAGATAAACACTGTGTTAGGGACCCAGCATCTAATAGGTGAATTTAGGGGAAGGAAAGTGTGTTTGTTTCCCAGGTCCGCCACAGTAAAAGTGCCACTGAGTGGTTTAAAACAACAGATATTTGGCCGGGCGCCATGGCTCTGTAATCCCAGCACTTTGGGAAGCCAAGGTGGGTGGATCATGAGGTCAGGAGTTCAAGACCAGCCTGGCCAACAGACTGAAACCCCGTCTCTACTAAAAATATAAAACTTAGCTGTGCATGGTAGCACGTGCCTGTAGTCCCAGCGACTCAGGAGGCTGAGGCAGGAGAATTGCTTGAACCCAGGAGGTGGGGTTTGGAGTGAGCTTAGATTGCACCACTGCACTCCAGCCTGGGTGACAGAGTGAGACTCCATCTCAAAAAAAAAAACAAAAACAAAAACAAAAACAAAAACAAAAAACCACACACATACACACCAGATATTTAACCTCTCACAATTCTGGAAGATTGAAGTCCTCATTGATAATGTGCAGGTGTCTGCAGGGCCATGCTTGTTCCGAAGGCTCCTGGGGAGGAGACTTCCTTGCCATCCTAGCGTCTGCGATTGCTCACAATCTTTGGCATTCCTTGGTTTGTGGCCTTGTGTGTCTGTGTCCCTATGTCCAAATTTCCTTCTTCTTATAAGAACACCAGTCATTGGACTAGTGCCCACCTTAACCCAGGACAACCTCATTTTAACTTTATTTAACTTTCAAAAATCCTGTTTTAAAGTAAGGTCACATGCACAGGTATCAGGGGTTAGGACTTAAATCTTTTTGGGGGGACACATTTCAACCCACAATAGAAGGGAACTGCAGGTTTTTGGCCTTTGTTCTTTGTCACAAAAGACATAAAAATTTTATTTTTTTACAAATCCTGGAGGCTGCAAATTTTAAGGAAAAAAAAGTTTCAAAGTTATGTGAAGCAGAGAGGTATTTTACCATAATTTTAAAATGCATTCTAAATCATTTTTAAAATCCACAAATTTGAAAATGTTATTAGCATTACTTAATTTTATTTTGAACTTTTAACATGTGAGTCAAACATGCTAATAGGACAGATGGAGACGTACAGAGACAGAACCCCCGAAGGGTGGCAGTTGTGGGGATCACTGCGCAGACATGGAAGTGGAAGTAAAAACAATTCTTTGAGCCCCCAAAGATTAGAAATGGGCAGTAATACTCTCAGCACCTCCATATCCTGTCAGTCATTTTAAACATCTAAGACTCCCATTGCAGAAACATGGCACAGAGCGTCCGGAAACTAAGGTTATATAGATATTTGCAACCTGTAACTGTCCTAGTGTCAATCACAAGAAATTCAGTGGGTGCCTCACATAACTAAGCACTGATCATCGATACCAAGACGAGATACGTGATCTAAATTAGCAAAGACACACTCCATGCTGCTTGGAAAAGAATTACCATAGATGTTATGCTTTGACATGCTTATCTCTTTCCGCAACACCAAATCGCTCTCACATCTCCACAGTAAAATGTTTTTAAAGCAATGTGCAGCTCTGTGGGCCACACCCTGCCTGGACAGTCACTTTGACAATCCTGACTTTCTCATGGAGCTAAACAGGTGAGGATCAGCCCCTGGATACTAGAATCTGGAACAAATGGATTTATAGCCACTCTAAAATTGAAGATAGGCTCTGTCACTCCCACTAATATCTGCAAGTCATTGCAAATAGAAAGGACAGCAGGACTGGCCAAATCTATCTTTGGCTTTCTAAAGTCAGTCTCACTGTGCACTGCTCTCTACCAGAGTAAGACTCAAGAATAAATGATTTTAGTGAATGAGTTTTTAAAAATAAATTAATGAATTAACAATTTAAAAAGAATAAACGAGCAGCCGTTTTTTTCTGCCATTCATCTGAGCTCCTGTGAAATAGTTCCAATCAAGGTTCTGCCCAGTTAAGAGAAGGAAGAGACCTCAGAAGTTGTCTGGACAGGCCAGGTGCGGTGATTGATGCCTGTAATCCCAGCACTTTGGGAGGCAGAGGTGGGTGGATCACCTGAGGTCAGGTGTTCGAGACCAGGCTGGCCAACGTGGTGAAAGCCCATCTCTACAAAAATACAAAAATTGGCTGGGCATGATGGCGGGTGCCTGCAATCACAGCTCCTGTGGAGGCTGAGGTGGGAGAATTGTTCAAACCGGGGAGGCAGAGGTTGCAGTGAGCCGAGATCCAGCCATTACACTCCAGCCTGGGCGACAGAGCGAGACTCCGTCCCAAAAGAAAAAAAAAAAAAACAGAGAAAAGACATTGTCTGGACAGGGGCAGAAAATACTTAAGACTTACGAACTAAGTCTCCCAAGTCAGTGCCCATCACGTCGATTGGCCAAGCTGCACTAGGAGGGTCTCCATCGGAGAGCACGGAAAGCACACGCTGAGACTTCGCTATCCTAGAGTAGACACCTGCCAGCTGGAACTAGCATTTAAGATTCTCAACAATTAACCGTCACCCTTGCTTTCTTTCTAGGATGCTCTTTCCAAATGCCCTGACTGTGCTCTGCACGGATCACTGAGTCTGCTTTTTCCTCTGGGTGACAGATTCCTCCAGGCAGGGACCTTCTCATAGTCACCCCTGAATTCAGTATCTGATGCATACTAAATGCTCAGTAAATTTTTGCTCAATGAATGAAAAAAACTATTTCTAGAAAAGACAGTATATGAGGCCTGCCTTTCCAATTTGAGTACAAATTCACTGTATTAGAGTTTAATCAAAGTAGTTAGTTCACAGATTACTAAGACAATGAGATGTGATTTGTGTGCTTATGTTTTCATAGGGACAGCAACAAGGGTGGAGTTAAAGTTTAGGGACCCATTTTGGAAAATTATGGGTTTGACGGCAAACTCTAATTGCCAGAAGAGTAGGACAAAGGGTTGGAGTAGGGGTGGGTGAGCGCTAGGGGGCACTGGGGCCCTGGAAACAAGCATTTCTCCACTTTCATAAATGACTTAGGCTGTTTCTACTATTGCTCTTCTCAGCAGATCAGGCCAGTTTAAGGGTAGCCTAAGGCATACCTCTCATGTGCTAATTACCAACAACAATGGCAATCTCTTTTTAGAAGTGAAGCTAGAGACGTTCCTAAGTTGAGAAAGCGTTCCTGCTACCACACAGCGGAGGCAGGCAGGTGGCGGAGGACTGGGAAGACTCATCACCTGTCTGGCTTGCTTCCCTCTCGTCATCCTGTCCCTGCAGCAGGCAGCAGCTGTGTTCCAGATTTTGCCCTCATGGCCTCTGAGACACTAAACTCCAACCTATCTGGTTCTTTTTTCTCCCCAGACTCTTACTTCACCATCACAGCAGAGACTCAACGTGTGATCCAAGTTTAGTGCCTTTTTTCCATGCCAAGCAAAGTGAAGTCATATGACCTTGGATGAGGCATCTGGTACACAGGTAGAGGTAGCATGGAGCAAATGCGGTTTAAGATTCAGGGACCCTCACTTGAGGATTCTTTGGAGGCTCTGGGAGGGCACTCAGCAAACTGCATTTCTCATTGTGTAAAGTTCTTCAGACGTGCGTAAACACAGACATATGTACATAGACACACGTTCTATAAACTTTGGCCCCCATGCCAGGATCCATTCCTGGTCTCGCATAAAAGCTCTTCTTGGACTAACTACTCTGTCAGGCAGCCTGACCTGGCTCAGAAAATTCCATTCTCCAAATCCAATCCCTCAGGCTCTTCCCGGGTCCCACCATCAACAGCCCTCCATGTCTCCCCATCTGTTTATCACAGATTACGACTCCTCTCTGATCTTGCTGAGCTTTTCTTGACCAGAATCTGGGGTTGTGCAGATAAGAGCTTTGTCTCTGCCTTGGCTTGCTTCTTCGTTTTTTCTAAGACTTCCTTTTTTTTTTTTTTTTTTTTTTTGCCATGGAGAATCCACAGTTCTCTCCTGTTTTTAAAGGCACATGTCCTGATACGAAATACAATTCCATTTGGTAGTAAAAAATCACAGAACTACTGAAAGATTTGTTTTGTTTTTTTTTTTTTGAAGTGGGGTCTCATTCTGTCACCCAGGCTAGAGTGCAGTGGTGCAATCCTAGCTCACTGCAGCCTTGACCTTTTGGACTCAAGCAATGCTCCTGCCTCAGTTGCTGAGTAGCTAGAACTACAGATGCACACCACCATGCCTGGCTAGTTTTGTGCGTGTGTGCATTTTTTTGTAGATATGGGATCTCACTATGTTGCCCAGGTTGGTCTCGAGCTCCTGGCCTCAAGCAATCCTCCCACCTTGGCCTCCCAAAGTGCTGGGATTACAGGCATGAGCCAGGGTGCCAGGCCTGAAAGTCTTCATGTAAAATTAGTCAGCAGGATTCAAGGTCAGCCTGGTTAAGACAGATTCCTGAGCATTTGTATCTCCCTTTGAAATGATAATTTGGATTAAACTTCAGATTACTAGTTACATCAGTTACTCAATGAGTCCATCTTCATTTGGGCATCTCTCCTTCCACTAGGTGATATTAGGGAAGCAGCTCTTATGACGTCATCTCAGAGAAGCCTTCTCTAAGTTCATCAAAGGAGCAAGCTCTTTCCTACCCCAGGGCATTTGAACTCACTTTTCCCTCAGCCCAAAGTACTCTTATTCCATACTTATGAGTGGGCTGGTTCCTTCTCATCCATCACAGCACATTATTAAATATCACTCTGGCTGGGCGCTGTGGCTGACGTCTGTAATGCCAGCACTTTGGAAGGCCAAGGCAGTCAGATCACAAGGTCAGGAGTTCAAGACCAGCCTGGCCAACACGGTAAAACCCTGTCTCTACTAAAAATATAAAAATTAGCAGAGCGTGGTGGTGCACACCTGTAATTCCAGTTACTCTGGAGGCTGAGGCAGGAAAATCGCTTGAACCCAGGAGGCGGAGGTTGCAGTGAGCCAAGATCGTGCCACTGCACTCCAGCCTGGGCAACAGAGTGAAACTCCGTCTCAAAAAAATAAATAAATAAATAAACATCACTTTGATGAGTGGTCTTCCCTGTCTACAGTAAATTTGCTGTCATTCTCTCAGGGCACGTTTGTTTCCCTCTCAGACTACACAATTATATAGGTATTTGTTTGTTCTCTTTTTTTCTGAGTCTTCCTTTATACCATAAGCTCCATGAAGGCAAGAATTGAGGTCATCTTTTCCTGCATTGTGACCGCAGCACACATCATAGGCTCTAGCCTACAGGCTCTCCGTCGATGGCTGCGGAAGGGCTGCTATTGCCATGACAACAGGCCAGATCATTTCCCTTGTCCTGGCTTTTTTCACAATCCAGACAACAGAGGCACAGCACATTTGTCCCAGGCTCGTAGCAGAGCTCTCCCTAAATAGTCGGAAATGAGGGAACTTAGTTATTATCAGCGTCTCTTTCCGAGTTCAAGAGTTTTCCTTTGCCAGGTTCCTGGTGTTAGTGGGGCATCTCCAAGGCCTCTATTTTCTCTCCTACACACACCTTCCCCAACAAGCTGGCCTGCAGACTGACTCAGCAGGGGCAGGCCAAAGGAGATGCACAGCGTTCCGACTGAATGGTCTCACCAAGTTCCACTGAGGGCTCCCTCCACTACCTGGGACAGTGGAGTTCCCAGAGATGCAGGCGTTATTTACATAACTCTCCCCTGCAGAGGACACAAGCAGCCGAGGTTTGCTTCAACACCAAGGACAGCTCTTCTGAAAGGTGGGCAGGGAAACCTTCTGCCCTGGTGCGGAACAAGCTTCCAGGGACTCAGCCCTGTGTCCCACTCCCTCCTCTGTTAGGGTTCTGGGCCCCTCTTCCCCTGTAATAGCCTCAGAGGTTCAGAGGGCCACTAGAAGGTTATACTGGGTTCAAGGCCAGACTTCACTCAGCCCCTGAGCTCAGGTACTCTCCCTTGGAATGTAGTATCTCAGACTTACACCTGAGTACATGAAGAATGGAGTATAGGGGGGCCTAGGGGGGATGGGGTGGAGGAGGGGAATCCCAGCTTCTTCCATCAGGAATTTACGGTCTAGTCCAGTCTGGGTGAGTCTTGGCAAAATATTAACTTGGAAGTTATTTGTTCCGGCTGCCTTTTCCTTCTGTTCGTTCCTACAGAATGGGGTGTTTATGTGAACGCTGGCTCAGATATCTCAGAAGCTAGAGCTTGCGTCTGAGATTAATGGGAACAAAGTAGGCTCTTCATATGTCCTGGGAAGCTCGAGGACCCCACTTCTCTATTAGCCATTAGGGGTATGGACATCCTCAGAGACTTGAATCAAAACATGGCTTGGAACCAGAGACTGTTCCCCTTGGAACTGTCCCCATAAGGCAGTCATGACATGGTTAGTGGCTCTGAGGCCAGTATAACTCTGCAGTCCATTTGCTCTGAGAGAGCAATAGAGACAGTTCAGAGAGGGTGAACTCTCACACCCCTGCCTATTGTAGCTGGCAGGAAAAACTTCCAGCAAAGGGTCACATTTAAGGCAGAATGAACTGTTTCTTAGGAGTTTTGCCACTGCAGACAGAGTGCTGCAACCCAAGGGAGCCAGCAGATCCGTGAGTGCTGGGCAGTGCAGACAGCGACTGCATAAGAGGCCTTGCTCAGATGTCAACGCTGTGCTGTGTTGTACTTGGACTTTTGGCATCCATTGATTGATTGAGAAGATACACAGCGACAAAAAGATGCTGTGAATTCAGTAATGCTTTTAAATGGATCGCTATCTCATTAGATACAGAAGCATCTGTACACATTTTCAAAACATAATGAAGATATTTCCATAAGACATTCCACATATAACTCTCGGTGGATATGTAGATGCCTAAATTCTTTGCAACGCCCCTGCACTGTCCAGGCATCTACAGCCCTCATATTCTAACCACTGGTCCAACATACTATGTCAAAGGGCCTAGCCCTTCAGGAACGATGCAGGCAGCCATCAATATGCTTTATTCAATGCGGTGACAAACCCAGGCAGTAGCCATTCCCTCAGGAACCAGAAGCCAGGCAGAGGCTGAGACTGCTGACCAAGTGTTGAGGGGGCACAGGCCATGGATCAGCTCCAGGGAGGGAGGCTGGCGAGAGCCATGTACCATGCAAGAAATCCACCCGGGAGGCTGGGGCTCAGGGCAGGACTCTGCTTAGTAGAGGCTATTAGAGGTAGGGGTGCTAGAACAAGGCAGGCAGCCATCGACGGATGCAGCATCACAGGGCACAGTGGGATGCAGAAATTCAAGGGGCATACAGGAGATCAGGGCTTACCCTTGGAGCTGGTTGGCAGCAAAGGACATTGGCAGGCATAGAAAGTTAGCAGACGTGGCACAGCGTGGCATTCTGAATCTGCAGGGGCATTTGATTGAATTCTCAGAGCTATTGGATGGGGAATCGGGCTGAGATTGCAGACATCTTTCTATCATCAGGATCGATTCTAGGACCTGGGGCCAGACGGAGCCAGCCAGCAAGGCTGTCAGAACAGTCAGCAAGGGGGACTGAAGACAGCGGCATTGGAGGCCACCAGACGCTGCTGGCAAGCCTGAGAAAACAGCAGAACACCTCAGCCTCATCAGACAGGATCACTCAGACTCAGAGCACACCAGCATACGCTCCCAAAGCTTCTGAGAACTCAAGTAAGTTATTCAGGGGGGAAAAAATAGAGCCATGGAATAATTTCTGAGCTTCCCCTCTTTTTGCACTCTACATACATCATTGCATTCCGTGGGGGAAAACATTAATACTTGGGGCCTCACTTCCAAAAAAAGAAAGTAAGAGTGAAGCAGCTTTATGGGCAGAATCTTTGTGGGCTCTCTTGATTCAAATCCTTATTGTAATTCAGGAGCCAGAAGCTTTGCCACGCCGCCCCCACAACTCAGACTGAAGCTGCCTCTCCAGACTGGAAGAAACAGCTCCTAGAAACAGCCCTCTCCGCAAGCCCTACAGAAACAGTTCCACATCCTTTGTCTATGCATCAAAAACAGGATGATTAATGTAGATGATGGTGGTGCTTAAAAAAGGATCACTGAGACCCAGGGATGTTATCTAACTGCAAGTTTCTCAAAAACGCTTTTCACAAACCTCAAAGCACTCCCCGCATCAAACATACCCAATGGAGCAGCCATAGAAGGCCAGGAAAATACATCGAGATGAGTAGTGTTCAGAATAGTAAAAAGTTCTAGGGATGACCTAAAGTCAAGACAATGCACCATGGTGGGGAGGGAATTCTGCCCCGAGACTGGCATTCATGGATGTCATAAATAAAAACTTCAATAAGAAGGAAAAAGCACAGCCCGGGAGAAGGGCAAGCACACAGCTGGTCGGGAGTCTCATGGTTGCTCTGATAGGTGCCACACACCGCCAGCCCCACCTGAAAAGGATGACTTTTTGGCAGGAGAGGATTATAATGAATTCAAGAGGGAATTTTCTTAGCCAGGCAGGGTGGCGTGCACCTGTAGTTCCAGCTACTCCAGAGGCTGTGGCAGGAAGATCACTTGAGCCCATGAATTCAAGGCTGCAGTGGGCTAGGATTGCACCACGGCACTCCAGCCTGGGTGACAGAGTGAGACCCTGTCTCTAACAAAACAAAACAAAAACAAAACAGTGGAAGGATTTTCAGGTGAGGCTCATAACCTTCCTTCTCTTTTGTGCTAGCTCAAAAATCCCTTTAGGCAGTAAGGATTCCTACTCAGGCTAGAGTTCCTACACAGTTCATGCCCTGAGATATGCACCTGCTTCCACCCTGACCCTGGCACAGGTGCCTCTTCTACAGATCAGATGGGGTGCCCTCCTTATTTTCTTTCCTGCTGGCCACTCTCATTATAGGATAAAGTTTCCACAGGCAAGAGGAGGTATGGCTGGTCCTCTTCCCACTTCATCCCTTCCCTCCCCAACACAGGTAAAGTTTGAAAGATATAGTTAGTCCCACATGCCAGCAGGGCTCAACAAAGAATAAGAACGGCCCCACGGGCTGGCCATTCACCATCTGCCGCATGGGCTCTGTGCCGTGTGCTTCACCTGGGAGATACTGCCTCCTGGCTTCTTGTGTGGGGAATACTTTTGGTTGCCCACCCAACCCATCCACGCCTCTCTTCTTTCCTTCTAAGGGAATACGGACCAACCTCTCCCCCATGACACTCAAGTGACACATGGGAAATGGACTCCAATCCATCTCCAGAGCGAGGTGCTGATGGGTCTAAATGAATTATAGTGAGCACGTTCTCCCTGCCAGAGATGAGCTGGGGAATGCAGACACAAGCTTATGGCCTTCCTTACCAACTGTGCTAGCCTAGGGACAGGTGCACCAGTGTGAATCGAGTTGATCAATCAGTCTGAAGGACAGGACCCCTGATCCATGCTTTCGCTCTCTCCATCTGGATGTAAACAGAGGAGCACGTTCCCCCTGTTGCTGTTGGTAGTCATCTGGGTACCATGGGGGAAGCCATTCTGAGAACACAGCTGACACATGGAGACAGGTTAGGTGAGGAATCATTGAGCGGCAGAGCCAGAGCCCTAATCATTCACACCCAGAGCCTGCCCTGCCTCAGAACTTCTTGATATGTGAGATGATAAATACCCGGATTATTTAAGCCAGTTTGAATCAAATGTTACTTGCAGCCAAAAGCATCCAACTGTTGTATCTGGAGTAAAATCCTCCTCCCTCCATCCCTCTCTCTGTCCCTCCCTCTCTTCATTCCTTTCTTCTGTCTCCCTCCCTCCCTTCCTTCCTTCCCAGTCTAGCTCTTCTGCTTTTCCAGCTGTGTGACCTTGGGCAAATCCTTTAACCTCCTGGTTTTCAGTGTCCTCATATCGAATGAAGGAGCTGGACTAGAATAACCTGTAAGATCCCTTCAAACTCTAACATTTATAATAAAAAGATTATATCATATAATACTTCTATGAAAAAGACAAGTATCCTTATTAAGTAGGTAAACCACTGAGATTAGTTCAAACTAGTTCAAGCTGAAAGCAGAGAGTTGCCAAGGCAGTTAAAAAAAAAAAGATGGCTTGAGAAGACGTGAAGTAACCTCCCATAAGCAGCAGGCTTCAAGTCAATGAACACAGAAAATCAATGAGGCGAAAACCATGTACCCCTGAGAATGAATGAGGTGAAAATAAATTGACCACAAAATCGTATATTCCCTTTTACACTCAGCCAATTGCAGTCACTCTGTTGTGCCTCCTGGCTCCGTCTACCCAAAGAAGATAAGGAGAAAGGGCCCCGAAGCCTTATTCATGAGAAAAGGACAGCAGAAAACACTGGAATGATTGGAGAAAGGAGTGTTATATGGGTCAAGAGGCTCTGAGAGTCCATCTCCAAGCCTTTTTTTTCCCTTCTGCATTCACATGGATGTTCTGCTCATTCTGAGTCTCTGGTATTGCATATGCTGCAAAGACAAAAGACTGTTTCAGCCCAGAATAGGTTTGCCCCAATAAATAGCTGTCTGGGGAGGCTGCTGCCCCTACCTATCTACTGCTTTCAGTAGTAGGGATGCAGTCAAGAAATCATGAGTACAAGTAATCACGTGGCAGTCAATTCAGGGACGAGAACAGGGAAACATTATTCTTAAGAAGCCAGGGACAAGCAAGGTATTCTATGTCCCAGGTAGCAATGGCAGTGCGAGTCTGGGAACAGCGCTTTTGGGATCCAAATAAGGAAGGAAAGAGAATGCTTAGTCATGCAGGAAGGAAAGAGAATGCTTAGTCATGCTATCTGGGATCCTCTAAAGAGGTCCTCCATCATGCAGCATGATTCTGGCATAAAAAGAAGTTCTACAAATAGTTGTTGCATTGATGACTAAATTGGGTAAAAATACATCTAAGTGAGTGGAGATACTTTATGGCAACCAGGTAGAGGGGAAATTGAACAAAGGCAGGAGCAGTTGGGGATTGTGTCTGAAAATAATAATGGCGGGGGTCCGATGCAGCAGCAAAATAGTTATACTAGAGCTGCTCAACCCTGGTTGCCCTTAGAATCACCTGAGGAGACTGAAAAATAGTAGCCATGATACTTGAACTCCAGCCCAAGAAATTCTTATTCAGCTGGTCTGCTGTGGGGCTCGAGTTCAGGTCCTCTGGAGGAGATAAAAACATGGTTCAAACCAGCTCTTACAACTGACTTTTTAAGTACAGAGTTTTGACAAGCAGCTGCTAGGGTGTTTAGTGTGATATGAGCATGTTTCTGCTTTTGTCTCTGCCCACCACCGAAGACCTCTCCTCCACAACTTCATGGCTTCCTCTTTACTTACAGGTTAAACATCCTGGAACAGGGTGGACGTGGTAGCTCACCCTATAATTCCAGCACTTTGGGAGGCTGAGGTGGGAGGATCGCTTGAGCCCAGGAATTTAAAACCAGCTTGGGCAATGTAGTGAAACTGTCTCTACAAAAAAAAAAAAGAAATTAATTAATTAGCCAGGCATGGTGGTGGGCATGTATAGTCCCAGCTACTCAGGAGGCTGAGACACGAGGATCACTTAAGCCCATGAGTTTGAGGTTACATTGAGTCATGATTGCACCACTGCACTCCAGCACCTGCCGTACAGAGACTCTGTCTAAAATAATAATAATAATAATAATAATAATAATAACAACTCTGGAACAAATCAATGGCTTTCCTATGCCTTCCTTATTTGTGATTCATCAACAGCAATGTCATCCTTCACACTTTGACATGTCCCAGGGAAATTTCTGAACTCCAAAAATGATGATTAAAAAGAAAAAACAAAACTTTTTAGGAAATTGAGTCATGAGCACTTGTCAAAGTTTTCTTTCAAACTTGATTAAAAAGAAGGGTCCAGAAATGGAACAATCGAAAGGATTTCTTTCTTGGTAGACAAATTTGTAGGGGCAAAGAGAGGTTTTTGGAAAAGAAGACTTGGTTCAAAATCATTAAATTCTTGGCTGACAGTGAACTGGGCGGGTAGAATGCTAATTTCTCAAAGGTAGGCTCTCTAAGCTCATTAAAGTCTATTTTAAAATTGCTTGAGCATTGTATCAGAAATTTTAGTTTCTTACCAGAAGGAAATGGGACATATGTCATGAGAAAAGTTTTCCCCAGACCAGGTCTGGGACAATTTTTCTTCTAGAGTCAATATCTTGCAAGTCTCACACAAGAGGGCATTTCCCTTTTAAAGCAAAGAAAATCATTTGGCACAATCTTCTACTCAACCCTAACACCCATGAGCCATGTTTTCAGACTTTGTAGGAAAAAAAGTTGTCTGATCCAAGATTTCTAGACCTGACAACAAATTTTTCACACATGAGGTCAAACTAAAAATGTTTTTGTTCTGCAGGGATTCTAAATGTATTCCACTTTATTCTCTTTCTGAAAAACTCACTCAAGGACGTACTCTGAAAAAACAAAAATTAAATTGAAACAAAATTCCTAGAAAGAGGGAAGCAACCTGTAAAATAATTACAGTGAATAATTAAGTAAAATTTAGAGTTAAATAGGTGATGAAATGTTTTCATAAAATATAAAATAAGACTCCTTAAAATAGAAGCTGTTGTAAACAAACAACAGTAAAAAACAGCACCATCACCTCCAGTCTCTTCTGTGACATCTGTTCCCTGTCATGTGGCACGAGAGAGTATACACTTGAGAGGCCCATGAGTCTCCTGCCTGGTAGGCTGAATTCTTTTTCACTAACTGATCTGGCTTTTAGCAAAATGCCTCTTCCCTCAAGCAGCACGAAAGGTTGAGGCGTTCTGAGCTTACTCCTAAGCACGGTAGTCCTTAGGAGTAACCCTGTAAAGACTATGAATAAAGCCAGAGATTATAATAAGGGTATAAATACAAAAATACCCTCCTAATCTCAAAGCACAGAGCAATTTTCAACTCCTCCAAAATACCTTCTACAAAGAGGCCAGAAAAGCAATTGCCTGGTGCATAGTAGGCAATCCATACATGTTTGTTTGGAAGGAACCGATAGCCTACCTGGCTGATTTACCTTTCCACTGCAGTGATGTAAAAGAATATATTGGTAAGTAACATACAACCGTAGTAAGTAACTGTAACACTATCTTGTTACGTAATTTCTTAGAAGTCAAATCATAAGATTTGAGGGCAATAACTTTATTCCTGACTACACATCTACATGTTTGTGGGCTCCAGAAAGCCGTCATGAAGCCTGCGGACACTCAATGAGCCAAAGGAAGAACTCTTCCCCAGATATTGTGCTGCGGAGGGTCAGGCGTGGCTTTTGATTCATGAGATTGTATTTTCAAATACATTCATTCAGCGGAACAAAGTACAGGTAGCCCCTTGTATCGGTGGGTTGCACATCCATGAATTCAACCAATCACAGATCAAAAATATTCAGGAAAAAGTGTGTACTGAACAGATACAGACGTTTCTGTCATGTCATTATTGTCTAAACAACACAGTATAACAACTATTTATATAGCATTTACATTATATTAGCTATTAGAAGTAACCAGAGATGATTTAAAGTATGCAGGAGGATGTGAATAGGTTATATGCAAATGCCACTCTATTTTATATAAACGACTGGACAATGCATAAATTTTGGTATTTGCAGTAAGTCCTGGAACCAATTCCCCCACAGATACTGAGGGATGACTGTTGTGTGTGTTGTTCAAACACAGTTTACTTAAACACTTATTGAGCCTTTAGGAGGTGCAAGCAGTGCTGAGTACTTGGTGTCTACATTTTCTGAATTATTTTTATGCCTTCTCATCTGACCATCATAAAATCCTGGGAAGGAAGCATGGATTATTATCACCATTTTACAGAAGTGAGAACTGAGATCCTGCAGGGTCAACTCTCTGGTCCAGAGTTAAACTTTGTAGAACCAGGACTGAAAGGTGGATCTTTTGACATAGTCCAAGAACTAGAAGGAAAAAGCAAAGAATGCAAGATGCAGCTACCCAATGACCGGAAGAGCTGTCCGTGAGCACAAAAGGTATGTGGACCCACTGCAAAGCCCCAGCCACTCACCACACAGCCCTCCCAGCACCTGATTCTACTTAGTTCACATTCACTATGTGTGAGGTACAATACCAAGGAGTTTCATGCACATTTTTTCATTTAAACTAATAATCTCTGTGAACCTGCGTGGCTATCCTTTCTCTCCCCTGAATGTCTCAAGCTCTTTCCCATCTTTAATCATTTGTTCTCACATTTCCTTTTGTGGAATGCTCTTCCTGTGGGTCTCAGCACTCCCCAGAAAGGCCTCCCTTGAATACCTCATTTCAAGGTTCTCAAATATTTTGACTGTTTCTCAGGACTCTTTTCATACCAAAAAGACAGAGGGATTGTGTGTATATGGGTTATTTCCCATCAATATTTCCTTATTAAGAATTAAAACTGAGAAATTTAAACAATTTTGTTAATCCACTTAAAATAACAAGTTCATTACATGACAACATAAATCACCTATTTTTATGAGAAATGAGTAGATTTGTCCAGAGCAGTTAGTGAGAAGAGTAGCATTGGTTTACAGTTTTGCAACTTTCTTTAATGTCTAGCCTAAGAGAAAACAACTCAATTCTCATCAGTATCTCTCTCATTATTCAGTCTGCTGGGATGTATTCTTTTGGTTGAAGTATATGAAGAAAATTTGGTCTTGTGCAGTTGTATAATTGGAAAAAGGAGGAGTACGTTAATAGCTTTTTCAGATAGTTGTGTATATTTTTCTTTGATATTATACCAACATTTGATATGTGGGAGTTTCTAAAAGCTTAGTGGCAATGTGGAATCTGAAATTGTATCAATGAATGTTTCTACTCTATTACACTAAAATCCATTGGCACACATGCACTTAGAATGGATCTTTTTCCCATTTATGGTTTTGTAACATGCGCGCTGATCATTTGAAAAATAGTAGTTGACTGAGCTGTGGAGATCTCTCAGATGTTGACACATTGTATTACACAAAGTTTAAAAAATCAGGTTCATTAATATCAACATTGATCTCATTAGAAAAGTATTTAAGCACTGAGATTCTGTCAAGTTCAAGGTGGAAGATATAAGATTTCTAAAATTCCAATTTTCACTTGTAAGTTCAAACTTTATTACTGGCAACAAATACTTTCAGTTACATTTTTTCTTTTTTCTTTATTCTTTTTTTTTGAGAAAATGTCTACCAGTTACCCAAGTCAGAATAACAATAATTTTTCTGTCAATGATCTTTTAAGTAAAAGTGGTATTCCATGAAAAAAGCAGCTAGTTTAGCTAGCAACTCAAACAACTGCACAAATGCTTTTCCTCAAGATAACGAGAGTATTTTGGTATGTGGCAGAAATGCTATATGCATACTTCCCATTTTCCTCCAGAACATTTTTTAAACATATATTCAAAGGTTGAGTTTTAATAAAATTTAAACACTTCAGTATTTCATCAAGAAAACATACAAATAAAAGTGGCATACTATTTGTTTGTTTTTGGAATGTATAGTGGTAACAGGTACAATCACTACTAGTACAGTTTGGTGGTATTGCTTGACTCTTGCTGAGGTGCAAGCAGTTTTACCCATTATGACTTTTATTTCATCAGTGCAAATGTAAATACAATGAAAAAAGGAGGCCAGGCATGGTGGCTCATGCCTATAATCCCAGCATTTTGGGAGGCTGAGGCAGGAGGATCGCTTGAGCCCAGGAATTTGAGACCAGCCCTAGCAACATAGTAAGACCCTGTCTCTACAAAAAATTAATAAATAAATAAATTAGCTGAGCATGGTGGCATGAACCTGTAGTCCCAGCTACTCAGGAGGCTGAGATGA
>NW_012102255.1:1146498-1147211 GCF_000951045.1 Mandrillus leucophaeus | reverse complement strand
TGCCTGCCAGGGGCCGCCGTGGTGCCCTTCCGTCCACGGGCTTGTGTTCCTGCGCCACTGGCTGCAGGGAAACCTTCAAAGGCATGAGCGGAATGAGCCGAGGGTGCAGCAGTGCATTATCAGCCGGCTCGCCCCTTTCACAGCCAGGGCCATAATCCCCTCTTTGTGCTCCCTGAGTCATTTATAATTCCTCTCCCTTTCCAGGTCCAAAGACGCGCAGGAGACCAGCCTCCTTCATTCGTTAAGTCGCTCTCTGTCATGCATGGGGTAGCTCTGGGCCCCGTGGCAGAGATTCCAGCGAGTTCCTCGACCCACAGAGTCCCAAGCAGCTCTTCCCACACTCTCCAGTCTGGGGGTGGTGGTGCATTCTGATGAGGGGAGGAAGTGGCTCGGCCACAGCCTGGGGTCTGAGAGGGGGCCTCCCAACCCAGCCCTTTCAGGAAAACACTTTGGGGGCCCCTTAAAAGTTAAAGTGGCTCTGCTCAAACAAACCCACAACACCAGCAACAAAAACGGAATCCACGTTAAGAGGTCCCAGGGGAAAGGATTAGCATTAGCCCTCTCTTTCAGACTCACGCACTGCTCAGGATGGCAGGATCTGGTCCAAAATTGCAGGGTTAGGAGGAAAACAGGGCAGCTGGGACTGAATTTTCTACTCCTGGGATGACTATTGTCCCTAGTATTCCACAGGATGCCACCGAGTAAAACTTAGA
>NW_012102255.1:1141734-1143333 GCF_000951045.1 Mandrillus leucophaeus | reverse complement strand
TGGGGAATATTATTTTAAAAATCTTGACCAGGTCCTGTGGCTCACGCTTGCAATCCCAGCACTTTGGGAGGCCGAGGTGGGTGGATCATTTGCATCCAGGAGTTTGAGACCAGCTTGGGCAACACTACAAAACCCCATTTCAGGAAAGGAAAGGAAAGGAGAGGAGAGGAGAGAAGATGAGAAGGGAAGGGAAGGGAGGGGGAGGGGAGGGGAAGGGAGAGAAAGGAGGGAGGGAGAAGGAGGGAGGGGAAGGGAAGCAAAGGGAATGGCAGGGAAGGGGAGGGGAAAGGGAAGGGGAGGAAAACATCTTAGCATTATTATAAAAATTATCTTGACTTTGTGGGCTCCCTGAAAGGGTTTCAACCTCTACCACCACTCCCTGCTAAGAGTCTGCAGACCACATTTTGGAAAGTGCTGCTTTTTCTGAAAAGGTCCCCTGGGATTGCGGCTCACCATGGTCACTTTCGTCATCGTACTCACTATAATATGTAATTCTCATTGTGTCTCTTACCTACTATCTGTTTTCCCCGTTTGAATATAAGTTCCATGTGAGAACTATGTCTCCAGGCTTAGTAACTGCCACGTTGTAGATTTTTAATTTTTTGGTTAATCAATGCATTTTTCTCATTTTCCATATAAACAGGCCAATACTAGGGGGGTCACTGCCTTGTCCCAAGCTTGTAGTGAGAGGAAAAGCTAGGACCAATGTTTGAAACTCAGTCTCCTGCTTACTCTTCTGGACTAGTCATCAAAAACAGTAAGTTAATTATTAAAAAAGAGCTTCCACAAAATCCCATTTTATTCCTAGCTATAATAAAAAGAATAGATTTCAATGTCTGCAAGACCTAAAGAATGTCTTTCTGATATTTGTTTGGTCGGCTGGTTTTATTGTGGGAAATAATGCCATCATGCCCAGTTAGAGCCCTGGTTTTTAGTGGGAGTGCACTTCTGCCTATCTCTGAGCTTGGAGCAGAGATGTCTGAGAGCAGAGGGCCAGGTGGGAAGGGATTGCTGTTCACAGTCCATAGCGTGGAGGAGGAGTTACATGCCCAGATGCAGACAGTTCAGTCCCAGCTATCCCCTACTGCCCAGAGCTCACAATCTCCTGCCCTACCTCCTCTCTAGCCAAAGGGAATTTGAAATTCAGAGGACCCACTGAGAATGCAGCAGCAGTGAGAGGTTACCAACTTCATTCCACTCACAGACACGTAAAATGTTAAACTAAGAACCCAGTTCAGACACCCACATACTTCTCTCTCACCTACCCACTCCCATCCGGGTTCAGTATCCACTCCAACATTCTGAGTTTTCCAAAGGCTACATGGACAGAGGCACAAAAGAACCTGAGGTCATGTGGCTCAGAGTGACCAGGCTTCAACTCACCTACTTTTGTTGTTGGTTGTTTTTTAGTTAATTTTGTTTTGTTTTGTTTTTGTTTTTGAGACAGAGTTTTGCTCTTGTTGCCCAGGCTGGAGTACAGTGACACCGTCTCAGCTTACCACAACCTCCGCCTCCCGGGTTCAGGTGATTCTCCTGCTTTAGCCTCCTGAGTAGCTGGGATTACAGTTGCCCGCCACCACACCCAGCTAACTGTTTTTG
>NW_012102255.1:1116600-1139614 GCF_000951045.1 Mandrillus leucophaeus | reverse complement strand
CGGGTGCCTGTAGTCCCAGCTACTCTGGAGGCGAAGGCAGGGGAATCGCTGGAACCCGGGAGGCAAAGGCTGCAGTGAGCTGAGATCCCACCACTGCACTTCAGCCTGGACAACAGAGCGAGACTCTGTAAGCAAGCAAGCAAGCAAGCAAGCAAGATTCAAAGGTGGAGGTTGGCAACCAGTAAGAAACAGACAACAACAACAACAACAAAGAAACAGAGAAAGAAACAAACAAAAAATGATAGCAACCTTCCTTGAACACTATCTAGATCGAGATGCCAGGTACAGGTACGGTTGGAATTGCACCACATTCTCTGAGTGTGAGATAGATCATGTTATTCCCATTTTGCAGATGAGGGCACCAAAGCAGAGGTATGTGTTAAACAAATTTGGGATTGAATGGAGGAGCTCTGCTTAGTACCACTCCTTGTCTGTTTTGCAAAACCTGGCTAGTTGGCAGGCCCTGGGGAATTCCACGGTTTGAGGAAAGTTCTAGCTCCAAAGTTTACACAGGCCACATCATCTCTTTGAGCCCCAGTTTCTTCATCAGGAATGAGGGTGATAATTGTTGACTTTTCAGGTATGTTGTGAAAATCAAATGAGATCATGTGTTTGCATGAACTTTGCAAAGTAGAAAGCATTTAGCAAATATAAAATAATTTCCCATTATCCTAGTCCATCCCTGGAGGGAAGGCCTTAACCGTATCTGCTGAGAAGGGCACCCGTATGTACTCATCATCCATCAGAGAAATTTCTACCTCCACCATTTGTTATATAGACATTGCAAAAGCTCATTTTCCAAGGGGGCCTCCTTCTTTAACAGAATTCCTTCTTCAGTATGTTGAATATGCTGCTGAATTTCAGTTGCCTCCCACAGGTATTTCCTTATAACTTAGAAGCGAATTAGCAGGCATCGTGATGATTCTATGGTTAATAACATGGTCTAGGGAAAAACAAAACCAAACAAAACAAAAAACAAGCCTGGCTTTTTTAAGCCTGGTGGCAGAGCTAGGGAAGTCACTGACTATGTCTTTATTTGCTGCTCTGGTCACAGCTCTAGAATGATTGGGGTAAGGTTTTCTCGGGCCCACCCCTGCCTTTTAAATCCTGTATGAGGGCATGCCTGAGAAAACCAGTCAGGAAAGCCTGGTAGAGATGCTTCTGGAAAGAAAAAGGGAGCATGCAAGATTCTGCATATATCTGGCCTGGAAGGGGAGTGTGTCTTCTGCAACGTAGTTGAAGGTAAACACCTCCCTAGAACTCTAGAACCGGCATACGAAGATCTAAGCCCATATAATAGAGTTCCTCTGGAAGAAATGGCTTCCGCGAGGTACACTGTGGTGTGGGCTCAAGTGTACTTCGGCCTTGTGAATATTGCTCTATGCACACAGCAGGAAGCCTTTTAATGGATTGATTGGTAAAGTTATTGCCTGTTGCCTATTACATGAGTATCTGTGGCCTTTGAAGATGCAAGCCAAGCTGGGTGTGGTGGCTCATGCCTGTAATCCCAGCACTTTGGGAGGCCAAGGCGGGCAGATCACCTGAGGTCAGAAGTTTGAGACCAGCATGGCCAACATGGTGAAACCGCATCTCTATTAAAAATACAAAACTTAGCCAGGCATGGTGGTGCACCCCTGTAATCCCAGCTACTTGGGAGGCTGAGACAGGAGAATCACTTGAACTCAGGAGATGGAGGTTGCAGTGAGCCAAGATCATGCCACTGCACTCCAACCTGGGTGACACAGCAAGAATCCATCTCAAAAAAAGGATGCAAGCCAGAACTTTTTTTTTTACATGGAATTTTGCTCTTGTTGCCCAGGTTGGAGTGGAATGACATGATCTCGGCTCACTGCAACCTCCACCTCCCAGATTCAAGTGATTCTCCTGCCTCAGCCTCCTGAGTAGCTGAGATTATAGGTGCGTGCCACCAAGCCTGGCTAATTTTGTATTTTTAGTAGAGATGGGGTTTCACCATGTTGGTCAGGCTGGTCTCAAACTCCCGACCTCAGGCGATCTGCCCAGCTCAGCCTCCCAAAGTGCTGGGATTACAGGACTGAGCCACCGCACCTGGTCACAAGCTAGAACTCTTATGAAGACCTGAGAGTCAGGAAAAATTTGCATCTTTTAAAAAAGCAGCATGCTTTTTTCTGTATGAAAATGTGAATTCTGAAATTGAGAATATGTTCCTTAATTTTACAATTTACCATATTTCCCATTTTCCTCTGGTAACCAAGAAACTGAGATCCAAATTTGTCAGTCCATTTTAGCAGAAGTGTAAGATTTTATGATTTTTGGATTGTGGTCCTCCAATCCTATTCATATTTTCCATAGCCCTGATTCAATATTTTGTCCGGTACTATATAATATATATTGTAGATACTGTACCCAGTCCATCACGGAATGTAGTTATATATATATACATATATATACACACACACACATACATATTTTTATATATATATGCACGCACACACAAATAAAATAAAATAAATGTTTCCAGGACCATCTACCTGGGACCCTGGGATTAACAAACATCTAAGAAGAGCTGGCTGGCGCTGTGAGCCTGGCTCTTCCACTTACCCATGAAGACATTGACTTTATAGGAATTCAGTGAGAATTAATGATGCAGCTGCTTCAGAGAACTGTAAGCTACTTTAGAAGCAGAGAATTTCTCAGTAAAGCCCCAACAACCAAAGAAGTTCGTCTTCTTCTGAATCCTAGCAATGGTCCAGCTCTTGATGAATGTGGCCTTGCCCCAACCCCTGCCGTGCTCTGTTCCTTCCCACCCACCTCAGCCCTGTGGCTCCTGTTGCTTTGTTTTCACAAGGTGGTTTGTTTTTCATATAACTTTCAAAATTGTCCGTTGGGCTTCTGAATTGAGAATGTCTAGGTGGCAAAGCAAAATCCGAATGATAAGATGCACTAGTACGTATTATCATCATTATTTGGTATATGAAAGAGTCTGCTTGTGTTTTGTAATGGAAGACGAAGACTGGCAAGTAAGGTACTGCTGTCTGAATATTTCCCATGAAGGTGGTAGGAGATGAGACAGCACCAGGCTCGGTGCCACCTGAAGCTAAATTATCACTTAATATACATAGTGAGCAGCTGATGTCCAGAAGTGAGCATCAAGCTCCTTGCTAACATGATGAGCAATGGCCATCTGTCCCTACAAAGCCAGGCAGCGTGACCTTCAGTCCCAGGCGTTGCTAGCATCATTCTTTCCCATGATGAAGGATGAGAGAAAGAGCGGCTCTGGTAATTCTCTGTTATTAACAACAAGAAAAACCAAAGTTCTTGTCCCTGTTTTTATTACATATTTTCTCCTAAAAAAAGAAATCGAGGGAGAATCAACAGGAACCTGGTGAGCAAGTGAAAGCTGAGAGCTGTGTGATTCTATTTCCTTAGAAGGAAGACATATGCATACACTTAATATGCAATTGAAAGCAAAGCAGCACACATGCATTATACTGGAAATTCCTTCATGTTTTATTAATTTAAACTACATGAAAATATCTAGCTGGAACAAAAGCCACAGCTCGAAACCTCAGGCCACTGAACCTCTATTGACGAACGGCGAGAGTCACTCTAATCTGTGACTACTGTTGCTGGCATAGAGAAAGTAAACAATAATAGAAGGAGGTGAGAACAAATCACTACAAAGATATAACCTTGCCAGTGAGGGGTTTGTAATCTGGATTGACTCATTAAATTCTTATGTGAATTGAATGCATTCCCCCATTTGTGTCCTGCATTCTTTTCTGTGTCTGTCATGCAAGGGATCGTTAGCATCATCAGAACAAAAAGCGAGGGAAAAGTGAGCGGCTGCTTCTCGGTGGGAATCCAGCATTTGACAGAGAGCAAGATAACCATGTCCAAGATCAACAACACCAGACATTATAAAATGTTTCTCTAAGCCTGAGCGGTTCTCACAATATCAAGCAAATATGTATGCAGTGTGTTATTTTTGTAAAGAATTCTATTTTTCCATAACCTTGTACTTAGCTCTCAGGATTTTTTTAAGTTTTTTTTTTTTTTTTAAGAAAAATGTAAGTCATTTCCTAAGAACTTGGTTTAATAGACCATTTAAAGAAATAGGAAACATATAATACAGGAGTTGCTTGGTGCATTCCCTTAGCATGTGTTAGATCAGGAGGAAAAAACAATTAGCCACGGCTTAACTGTAAGGATTATTCACTGTTGCCCTCACGAGAGTCTGGAGGGGTGGGTGGGTGCAGGGTAGTGCAGCAGCTCAACGGGCCAGACTGTTCCTGCTCCTCTGTTCCACTATGCTCTGTGGGTTGGTTTTTCATTCTAATAGTTGTCAGCTCAGAGTCCAAAGTTAGTTAACATATCTTCTGGTATCGTATTCTCTCACGGGCATCCCCAGCAAGTGAGAACGGGGCAGAGGCAAAAACATTTTGCCCTTGCTGGGCTCCCTTTGGATTCGGGAGGGGAAGCTGTCTGTAGACTTCCGTCTGCATCTTATTGGCTGCACTGGGTCTCATGGCCACACCTAGATCAATCACTTAACAAAATGAAGATAAGTTCAGGCCCATCGTGACTCACTCCTGGAATAAAATCTTTGCCCAATTCCTGCTGGAGGTGGGGGGTGGGGGCAAATTATGGGCAAATGGCTATTGCATAGGCAGGGAACCCTATCTCGACATCTATCTCAATAGCTCAGGTCGCCTCCTCCTCATTCTCCAAAACCCTTCCATCCCACGGCGCTTCCTTGAACCTTCTCAAGAATGGCTCATGTAAAGTAGCTGCACACCAGGTGGGATATTATATTTCAAATCTGTTTTCTTTTTGCGTTTCCATATATTTTCCTATTATTTTTCATTGTTCTGTTGGTCTATGTATGTAATTTTGCTTCTGGCAGCATCTGTCTCTTACTCTTTTGTTTGTCTCTGTGCCTTCTCTCCTATCACCTCTCATGTTTAAATAATCTTTTACTTGCACATCTACTCATCCTATACTTCTAATTCTCTAAAAGTACAGAAATGCAGGTAAGTCTGCTTATGGCTCCTATATTCAGGGTTATATTGCTAAAGCTGTCACTTCGGTCTCTGGGATCAGAGCTGTCAAGAGCAAGACAAGTTCCCTGGCCAAGTGCTCTCGAGGGCAACAGAGAGTGGGGCCAGGGGCCAGAGGCCAGAGCTCAGCACTCACTACAGGGGCTTGCGACTGGGCTGGGAAGCCCACGAGGGTCCCTGCCCCATTTATCACCCATGAGCAACCATCAGACACATTTAGTTGGGATACACACACACACAATCTTTGAAAGAAGGGTTCCTATCAGACTGTCCAGTCAATAACAGCTACTTTCCTCCCCTTCCCCCGTGCAGGGCCCAGCTCTGTACCAGGTCCCAAGAACACACCTGACCTGAAGCAGGACAGGCTCAGACAGCTCAGCTCCCACACCCTGGCTCTTAGGGTTTGTCCAATCCCAATAGAACATAATAAGGAAACTGCTGATTTCCTTAGAAAAGAAAAAAAAAAAGGAAAGAAATCCAGATCTGCCTAGGGTAACAAAGAGGGGAGCTTCTCCCTGTGGGAAGAGGCAGCAGGATTTTGAAGCCCAGATGATTGTTCTCTGTGAAGGCTCACTAATTATCAACCGCCCCACAACCAAGGCTGGCCTTGCCGGGGCAGGTCGCGGAGAGCCTGCATTCCCTCCCCGTGTGCCCATGTCACCTGCCTTTTGACCTCCTGGGTTACAGCTGAGGCCAGGTTGCAACATATAAACAAGAATTTTCTAAAGAGACAAGAAGATGGCAGTAAACAGAAACGACTCCAATTTAGCTTCCGGCAAGTCTCCTCAGGGTGTGCCTGCAGCCTGGCTCTAGCTCCTTTATATCAGAAGCCGTCTACCACAGAGTAACAAAACGGGGCTCTGTGGAACGCGGAAGGCCAAAAGCAGCTCCAGACGCCCCAAGCAGTACTCCTCAACCAGGAGCAAGTTTGCCCCCCAAGAGGTATTTCACAATGTCTGGAGACATTCTTGGTTGTCACAACTGGAGGTGATACTCCTGGAATTTAGTGAGCAGAGGCCAGGGATGTTGCTAAACATCCTGAAATGCACAGGGCAGGCCTCACAGCAGGGAATTTTCTGGCCCCAAATGTCAGTAGGGCTGTGGTTGAGAAACGCTGCCCTGGAGGAAGACACTAGTTCACCTTTGTAAGAAAAACAGGGGACTGTGGATCTGATTCTGCTAGCATTATCCCATCACCATCACCACCCTGGAGGCTTCTAGGGGAGAAGAAGGGCAGGAAGGACTGCATATTGGAAAGTCACCAGGGATCACTGCAGCTCATAGGAGAGGGAGGGTGTGGTTACCCCACATTAAGCCTGAGTAAGAGCAGACTTCAAGAAACCCATACCAGCAGCTTGACATGGGTCCTGTGGAATTTAGGAGAAAGAGGAGCTGGTAACCGGCTCTTCCAGGATACGCATCTAAACACAGGAGGCTGACAAGCATTGGCAGAGCAACCAGAGGAAAGGCTTCATAGGGAGGAAGCTACACTTCTACCCACAGCACAAAAGAGCTGGCCTAGGGGTGCCATTAAAAAAAAAAAAGGACTCTACCTACAAGGAGCCTTTGGAGAAACAGACACCCCCTGCACAGGGACAGACTGCTAGGATCCCAGGGGCTGAGCATGACCCACACGTAGCCAGAGGAAACGCATTGCCAGAAACAGAGTCCAAGAAGGAATTTTTAAAAGACATGGGGTCTTGCTCTGTTGCCCAGTCTGGTGTGCAGCGGTTCAATCATAGCTCACTGCAGCTTTGACCTCCCAGGCTCAAGCAGTCCTGCCTCAGCCTCCCCAGTAGCTGGAGAAAGGATTTCTGAGAAACTCGCAAAGGGACTCAATGAGAGAAAGTCATTTTGGACAGCAGTCCCACCCAGAGGGGACCACTGCCAGACGTCAATGGTGTCCCTAACTCCCTGCACCCCACCCAGTGCCTGACCCTGGGGAGCCAAAGCAGCCAACCAGCGAGCGTGAGATGACGGAAAGCAAGGAGGGAGAATGGGCCGGCCGTGTCCCTCCCTGGCGGGTTTCTAAGTAGAAAGAAGGCCCAAGCTGCGGAGGAGAGAAGCTGTTGTGTGATAAAAATATCACATTTTGAAACTGCACCGGGCTGAACCAGAGACATATGATTGTCAGACTGGACTGGGATTTTGGTTCTCTAAGAATAACCATCCAGGAATGTAAAATGGCACAGCTTCGGTGGAAAACAGTATGGCGGTTTCTCAAAAAGTTAAAAATAGCATTACTATATGATTCAGCAATTCCACTTCTGGGTGTACACCCGAAAGAATGGAAAGCAGGGAACTTGAAAAAAGACATTTGCACACCCATGTTCACATCAGCAGGGTTCACAATAACCGAGAGGTAGAAGCAACCCATGTATCCAACGACACATCAAAGGACACACAAAATGTGGTACATTCATACAGTGAAATAGGATTTGGCCTTAAAAAGCAAGGAAATTCCAACACACACTCCAACACAGATGAGTCTTGAGGATGTTATGCTAAGTAGTATAAGCCAGTGACAAAAGGACAAACACTGTATGGTTCCATTTGTATGAAGTACACGGTCAAACTCACAGAAACAAAGTAGAAGGGTGGTTGCCGAGGGCTGGGGAGGGGAGAATGGACAGCTAGTGGGTCGTGGGTGCAGAGTTGCAGTTTGGGAAGATGGAAAGAGTTCTGAAGACAGGTGGTGGGGATGGCTGTACAAGGATGTGAATCTACGTAATGCCACTTAAAAATGGTTAAAATGGTCAACTTTATGTTAAACATATTTTACCACAAAGTTTTAAAAATTTTAAACAAAGAAACAAATAATAACCACCAAGGTTATGTGCTCTGACCCAGACTTCTTCCAAAGAGCAAGTTAGAGTGAGGTCATAGAGTAAGTTCAATGGGCTCACTGGGGTGAAATGAAGTCAGCCTCATGAGAAGTTCTGACCTGTTTAATAAACTGGTTACTCCTCTTTAATTCCCTGCCACTTGACAACGCCCCCGACTCTGAGCATTTTTTTGCTGCTGGCCCCTCAACCTGTCTTCTGAGCGCTGATTTGTGACCAGGACCTCCATGTCCTTGGATACTTATCGCTGGTGGTGTCAAGAAAAGGACACCACATTTCCAGAGGGGCACACCTTTGCAATGACCCCGCTTGGCTTTCTCTTTACGTTAAGTAAAACTGACTTTTTTTTTTTTTTTGGTACATAGCTCTATGACTTTTAACACAAGTAACAGCTTTGCTTTTAAAATCACAATTATACCAGAACCCCTTCTAGTTATGGAGTGAGGAATCAAGATTACCTTACAGTGACAAAGAAGAGCCCTGTATCCCAGTCCTGTGGCTGAATTTCTTAGCACTTTTTCCCAGGACATTCGGGGGCAAAACCTTCACCTGCCTCTTCTTCTACTCATTCCTACATTCAAGGCTGCCGCGCAGATCAGGGGGGCTGTAGGGTAAGCACAATTTTCTGAGGGCTGGAAAGAGCTCCACCCTCTCCCCTCCCACAACAGAAGGCAAACACACTGGAATGCAAGTTCACGTGAGCGACTTTATGTAGGCTTAGCCTTGAATCTGTCCTCACACATTTCAACGTTGGTGCTTTGTTATTTGTCATAAATTGCTTAATGGATACACTATGCAACAGATATCAACAACCTGATGACTGAGAAGCAATGCCAGCTATTAAAGAGAACTTTGATCTGGTTTCACATCCTAGCTCTACCACTTCCTAGCAGGGCTTTGTCCTTGAAATCTTGGTGCTTCACGGTTTTCATCTGTAAAGTAGGTCTACAGTTGTTATGGGGATTAATAAGATAAAGCACTTCACACAGAATAGGTATTCAATAAATGACAGCCTTCTGTGCATGTAGGTGTGACCTAAAATGGAACCATGGAATTGCAACAAATAAAACTTCTCTCTACTTTTACTCGGGGTCTTATAGAAAAAAATTAAGAGACTATTTCTGCTTCCATCACAAGACTAATGTACATGTCACAGTGCTTCCCTGGATTACATGTATCTGTTAGGGTGCTTTCAGTTACAAGAACAGAAAACACAGCTAAATGTACCTGAAACCATAGAACTGGTACTAGCTCACAAAAGACTACAGGTGGAACAGTTTTAGGGTTAATCAGCGACTGGACCCACCTCTATGCAATTAAGGGCCTGGAATCTTTCCTTCTTTCTCAGTGCAGTGACTTTTGTCCTCAGGATGATTGCCGTACGGTCCCAGGATGTCTGTGATAGCTCCAAGGACTTTCTCCTTATACAATAACACACGGGGTAGGAAAAGGAGAAGTTTCTCTAATGTGTTCTTTAAAAAAAAAAAAAAAAAATCCTTTCACAGAAGACCACCACTCAGCCATTTTCCTTATATCTAGTTGACCAGAATCGGGAAAGGTATCACATGCCCCTGCTTAGCCAATTACTAACAAGGGGAAACAGACCAGCCGGAATGGTTTGGACCAATCAAAATTCACCCCAGGAGGGAGGTGGGGCTTCTTCCCTGAGTATGCGGGAGAATGAGTAGAAAAACAATTACCAAAAATGACATCTCTGAGGGTAGGGACCAAATCTAATGTTGCATTTTTGCTTAACAGAGGGCTGAGTGTTTAACAGATGCTCACTAGACGATAATTGACATGGCCATTCAGATCCTTACAAAAGCAACAGTCTGGTCTAATAAAAGACTTTAAAAGCACAGGTATATCCCTGATTACTAATCACAGACAACAAATGTCTGGTAAGTCCCCCCTACCTCCCTTGGTAGAAAAGCATGTCTCCTGGCCTCTCGGAAGGAGTTATTGGTCTAAGGAAGGATGGTATTTCCAATTTATGAAAATCTGTAGTTATTCAGTAATTTGGCAAATATTATTGAACAATTATATGTGCTAGATTTGGGGACACATTGTTGAACTTGATGCATAAGGTCTCCATCCTCAGGAGCTTCAGGGGGTGAAAAAGAGACATTAAACAAATAAACACTATATTTATGGGCAATTCAGGAGAAGACTTATAAGTGCTAATGAGGGCCAGGATCCAAGAAAGGTCTGGGAATCAGAACAGGTTTTACTGAGGAGGGGCTATTGAATGTAACAGCTGAAAAGGAAGTTCCCTTGATTTAATTGGAAAAAGTTCCACTGGAAGGTTAGATTTAAGGAAATCTTTGCATGCAGGTGTGGATTTAAATGTTAATACAGACAGAAGGAATGACTTATTTAAAACATTCAGCAATGAATTAAGGATAAGGAAGAAAAAAAAAACCAGAGGTGACATGTATTGCAGTAGTGTTTGTCAGAAGACTTGAAGCTTTAATTATGAAACAGAAAATCAAGTTTGAATACCTCCTTAGTTGAGAAAATTTAATAAATCTCTCCATTCTCATACTTCAACACTTCATATCACTGGCTAGTTACAAGGCTCAAAATAGAAAGGGCCAGTTGCTTTACAATTCAGTTCTGTACAATAACTTTTCCCCCACAAGCATCTCAAAAGCTTTTTCTGTCACAGCTGATTACATGGAAAGCCTTTATGACTATATATTTTATGATGTAGTTGCAAAATAATTATTTACTTATAAAATAAATATTCAGCCATTAATCCAGTGTTTTCAAAATAAGAATTTACCTTTTATCTAAGACTTTGTATGAGATACCTGGCAACCCTCAGAAAAACAAGTCTCTCTCATTATATTAACTGGATACATTTCAGCAGTGTGTTTGTGTGTGCTTGTCTTGCTGGAGAGGGGCCCTGAATCAAGTATGGCAGGTCCTCAAATACCATCATTTGATTCAACATCTTTTCAAAATAACATTGATGAGAAAGGCCAGGTGCGGTGGCTCATGCCTGTAATCCTAGCACTTTGGGAGGCCGTGGTGGGGGGGCATTGCTTGAGGCCGGGAGTTTGAGACCAGCCTGACCAACATGGTGAAACCCCGTTTCTAGTAAAAATACAAAAATTAGCTAGACGTGCACCTGTAATCCAGCTACTGGGGAGGCCGAGGCAAGAGAATCGCTTGAGCCCACGAGGTGGAGGTTGCAGTGAGCCGAGATCATGCCACTGCACTCCAGCCTGGGCGACAGAGTAAGACTCTGTCTCAAAAAAACACTGATGAGAAAAAAAGCATCACTTCCCCACCAGGGCCACTGTCTGTGTGAGTTTGCACAGTCTTCCCATGTCTATATGGGTCTTCTCCAGGTACTCAGTTTTCTCCCATATCCCAAAGATGTGCACGTTAGGTAAGTTGGTGTGTCTACAATATCCCAGTGTTAGCGTGGCTGTGTGTGTGAGTGCACCCTGCGATGGGATGGCATCCCATCCAGGGTCCAGGGAGGGTTCCCAACTGCTGCCCTCAACAACCAAGAGGGGGTCTGGCCATCCTCAATCCTGAACTGAAATAATCAGGTAAATAATTCTTACTTGTTTTTATTAATCTTTCTTAAGTATGTCTATAGCTCACATTTATTTCAATATTTAATATTAGAAGGGCGTTGAGTCTTTATTTAGAATTTTGGTAATGTTTTTGTGACCAGAAATATGCCGTAATAATTTGCTTGTTTATATCATTTAGCCTATGGTAAATAGTTTTGTTATACTCCGTTTCACTTAAAGTTTCAGTTTCCAAGAGCTATCAACCACGTTAAGACTTAACTGTACTATAATGTGTGTTTTTTTTCCATTGATTCCTACTAGGGTAATACAATTGTCAACTTAAGGGAACAAATAAGTTCTGGAAGTGAAGGCTTTCTACACAGTTGTTGCAGGAATACCAACCACAGGCTCTTGAGACGAATGGTTTAACAACTCACCATCGGCCAAACAAGGTCTCTCTCACCCCTGCTGTATTCGCACATGCTGTTCCATTAGCCCCAAACCATTCCCTCACACCACTGTTGCTCATGCTTTCAATGGGACCAAAGACTCAGCTGACCACCATAGAGTGCGCGAAGTCGCTTGTTAAATACAGGTTCCCTGCCCTACCTTCGGAGATTCTATTATAACTTGGTAGGGGAGTGGGGCCACAGAATATGAATTTTTGTCCCCTCCCTAAGTTCCTTCCAAAGCATGAGCAAATTGAGAACCAATGCTAACACCCTCTCCAAATACCACTTTCTCTGGAAATCTCACCCAATCCTCTCAGCTTCCTGTCTGTTCTCCTAAACATCATCTACTAGTAACCTGACTTTGGCACTCAGCACACCCAACCATGTGCTTCCCTGCCTCTCCTCCTCCTCTGCCCCATGAATCCCTCCAAAGCAGATTCATCCGATTCCTCTTCCAATTCCTAGCACAAGGCTCAGAATCTTTGAACCTTTCATACATGGTTGTGGAATGAATCAATAAATAAACAACTTAAGAAGAACACGTTCACTATTTCTTGAAGACAAACAGGTTTAGCTGCGGGCGGGTCCTCTGGTACTCAGGTGTGTCTGCTGGAACCCTCTAGTGTTGCTCTTTTCGGGTGGGCTTTGTCTCCAGGAGCAGATGACCTCCCTGCAGCGCCACCGGGACGGCCCTTCTTCTGTGAGCTCTGACTTCAGGCTCAACTCCAGGAGGCTTTCGCTTTCCTTTGACTAGGAGTGGAGTTAAAACAGTATTAAACTTTAACAACAGACGTTTAACTGCACAAATTGCAGCCTTGAGAGTCCAGGTTCTCAAAGGCATCACATTGGAATGAAAGAGAAACATGTGTGATTTGGGGGAGAATTCTGAGTGCATTTTAACAGGGTTCTACCAATTAATGTATCTCCTGGCTTCCACAAACACCATCATAAACTTGTCATTTTCTGAGAATTAACTCTTCGATTAGACGTGTCTGGACAATTGCATATTCACAATCTTCTGAACTCGTCGCCATAACTGGAGGGCAAAGTGGACGAATGCAGAAAAAAGAAATAAAACAGGGGCCGGCAGCGTTGGGGTGCGCTTCTGCGGCAGCGCTACAGCCGCGCTGCTGTGAGGGGGCCGAATACAGGGGAGGCCGCGCCGCCTCTTCCAAAACACCGAGAACGCAACCGCAGGACGCAGCCGCTCAGGAATGCCTGCGTCGTGATGCTTATTGACCATCGCCGAGCTCAAGTCTCGCTGCCTACGCGTTCACAATATAAACAGGAAGGATTAGGGTGACCCCGCGTCCCCAGAGACTGAAGCAGTCCGGGGAAAGCTCTGGTTACCTTGCATCCTGAGCAGCCTGCCCCTTGATGACAAACGTCCCAGATTCGGGCATTCTTTTGTGGTTCATGGGAAAGCGCTGCTAATCCGTGCGAGCCCGCGCGCGCACGTCTCGGCCGCATTCAGCTCGCTCGCACAATGCGCTGGCGGAGCTCCCCGGCCACAGAGGCCCGCGGGACGCCGGCTGCCCCCACCCCCGGCCCCGACCTCGCCGCTGGGCTTGGCGTCACCTCCACGTGCGTGCGCGCCTCGAGGTTCTCGGTGCGGAAGCGGGTGGGTGTGGGCGTTTGGGGAGGGTGAGGAGGAAAAGCGCTGGCTGCATGGAGAAAAGGGAAAAGCAAGACGGATCAGGTTGGTGTTTTTCTTCCAACCTGTTCTTGCTCGCTTCTCGGCTCTACCCAGGCTGTCTCCCACTTTTTAAGCCCTCCCTTCTCCGCCCCTCTCTCCTTTTCCATCCTCTTCGCACTTTTCAATGCACCAGGTTATAACAGCCTTGCAGGGAGTGGCTGAATTGTAACGAGGCACATCTGTGAAGTAGGCACATTTTGCAGATGAGGAAACTGAGGCACACACGATCCCGGGGGGCACTGGATGTGGAACCAGGCCTCCAGAGCGCGCCGTCTCCACCACTAAGCTACAAGTTGCTGATGTCACTAGCAAGGACTTCCCTGTAACCTGTGCTGTCACCCTGTCATAAACACATCTATGTTTCCATCTCAACGGCCTCATTTAGAGAGAGCAACGAGTTCACACGCCAGTCACATGGAGAAGACGTGGAAGAGACAGTTTAGTTTATCAAAGCGTTTTCCACCAGCAAAGGCTGGCCCAGGTGGACGTTCTCTTGCTTCAGTAAAGGCGCAGGTTCGATGAGCGCTCCCACCTCCACCGGCTCCTCTTTCCCCTCAAGGAACTGAGGAAGAATCTTTACTTCTGAGAAGGCGGTTGAAAAACCAAGCTGTGACAAACATGGATGAAACACAGCAAACATGGATGAAAGCTGTGACAAACATGGATGACAAATGATCTCCTTGGTATTCTGGAAAATACAGGAAATAATATGCTACATATCTGGGAATAATGTAATAATTCCAAAACAACAAAGCAGGAAACAAAATCTGGAAAGTTCAGGAAGATTTGTTAAGATTTTGGAGCATGAGTCAGAAAACTGTGTTGAATGTGTTGGAGCAGGGGGAGGGGGAGGTTTCAACTTCATTACAGATTAAAGAAATGAAACAGCCAAGAGATATCAGATTTCACCTATGAAGCAGGGAGTGGAGGTAAGATCTAATGATGTAAAATATTGCTGGTGGGAATGCACTTAAGAGATGATTTGGAAATACTTATCAAACGCCTCAAAATATGTGTATTTTTGACCCATTAGTTCTATTTATGGAGTTTTATCCTAAGATCATAATTTACAATATGCCAGATAACTTGGATAGAAGAAGAGTCAATGTGCTGTTCTTAATTCCAAAAGAATGGAAACAGATCCACATGCCCGTCAGTAGGGAACTGTTCAGAATGTTGCAGTAATCCGCACAAACGAAAACTGTTGGCGATATATTGGTAACAGAAAGAAAGCAAATTTGCATATCACAGTAGCTTTTTTGAAAAAAAAAGTACAAGGAAATATGTCTGGAAGAGCATGTAAAATGTTAACTGTGCTTAAAGGCTGTGAATGAGTTTTATGTGCTCCTGTGTTTCCGTATTTTCCAATGTATCATCAATGAGTACCTATTATATGAGTAATAAAGAAAATTGAAATACTGATTTTTGAGGAAAAAACAAATTTCTCTTTCTCCTTAGTAATTGATGAGAGCAGCCTCTGACTCAAAGGCAGGATAGTCCTCCAAGGAGGTGAGAATACTCATCCGGCGACGTGACTTTCATCATGGAATGTGAATCTTGCCACATGGGTGTCAGGTACCCATGCAAAAGCATGTCCTTCAGTCAACAACAGAGAGTCCGCGGGTCTTAGGTTCACACCGGGGAATTTAACTGAAAAGTGTTGTTATGCAGTGCTTGGCCAATGCCTATCCGAGAGAAGGGATATTCACAGAAGACAGTCCACGCGGTTTGCTGACCACTTGCTCGTGCAGGTGTGCTTAGCACACTTTAACTGCACAGCGGTGAGATCATTAGCTCTGCGCAAACCTCATTCAACGAGCACTCCACAGAAATGCCTTTCCTGAGTTAGGCTTTCATGTTTTACCCTTGACTTGCTTCTGGGTTTGAAATGAAGAGATCATATGAAAAATACCTTTTCTATAAATCACTTGCTGCAGAGGTTTTGAATGTTGTACACTGTCTCTGTGTGTTGACCCTCCTGATGAAATTCCCCCAGAGCGGTGATGTTTAAACTGAGCTCCTGGAAACTGCTGAGGGGGCTGAGGGACCAAGCTCCTTTTCCATCGGAGGACTCTACTTTTACTTGTTCTATCACAGATGCCAAATACATGACAGCCACAGAGCCGCTTAGGAAAGACATAATCTGATACCACCTTGATCAGAGCTAGTTTGGGATGCTTTAAAAGAGGGAAAAGAAATTCAACACAGATTTAAGTCCCTGCTTCCAGAGGTATGACCTCACAATTGGAAGATTCTAAATGTCACTGAAACAAGCCAGAGATCAGTTTTTTAAAAGAAACAATAAAATGGCCAAGGCCGGGCGCGGTGGCTCAAGCCTGTAATCCCAGCACTTTGGGAGGCCGAGACGGGTGGATCACGAGATCAGGAGATCGAGACCATCCTGGCTAACACGGTGAAACCCCGTCTCTACTAAGAAATACAAAAAAAAAAAAAAACTAGCCGGGCGAGGTGGCGGGCGCCTGTAGTCCCAGCTACTCGGGAGGCTGAGGCCGGAGAATGGCGTGAACCCGGGAGGCGGAGCTTGCAGTGAGCTGAGATCCGGCCACTGCACTCCAGCCTGGGCTACAGAGCGAGACTCCGTCTCAAAAAAAAATAAATAAAATAAATAAAAATAAAATAAAATAAAATAAAATGGCCAAGCACAGTGGCTCATGCCTTTTAATCCCAGCACTTCGGGAGGCCAAGGCCAGGAGATGAAGACCGTCCTAGCTAACACAGTGAAACCCTGTCTCTAATAAAAATACAAAAAATTAGCCAGGTGTGGTGGCAGGCGCCTGTAGTCCTAGCTGCTGGGGAGGCCGAGGCAGGAGAATGGCATGAACCCAGGAGGCAGAGCTTGCAGTGAGCTAAGATCGCACCACTGCACTCCAACCTGGGCGACAGAGCAAGAGACTCCCTTTCAAAAAAAAAAGAAACAATAAAATAAGGTAGGCATGCTGGCACACACCTGTAATCCCAGCACTTTGGGTGGCCAATGCTGTAGGATTACTTGAGCCCAGGAGTTTGAGACCAGCCCAGGCAACATAGTAAGACCTTAGTCTCTTTAAAAAAATAAAAAGGAATTAAAAAATGATATTGTGAAAATCACAAATATATACTGTATTTGTCTCTCAGGACTATAGTAACAAAGTACCTCAAACTGGGTGGGTTAAAACAACAGAAATATATTGTCTCAAGATTCTGGAGGCTAGAAATCTGATGAAGGTGTTCACAGCACCATGCTCCCGACACCGATAGGGGAGAATCCTTTTTTACATCTTTTAACTTCTGGTGTTGGTTGGCAGTCCTGGGCATTCCATGGTTGGTGGATACATCATTTCAGTCTCCAGCTTTGTCACCACATGCCTATCTTTTCCTCATGTGTTTCTCTGCTTTTCTTGTAAGAACACCAGCCATATTGGAGTGAGGGTCCAACCTGCTCTAGCACGACCTCACCTTAAGTAATTACAACCACAACAGCCCTATTTCAAGTAAGGTCACATTTTGATGGGCTAGGGATTAAGACTTCCACATGTCTTTTAAGGGGACACAATTCAACTCATAACATTTTCCTATAGCGCTAACGTTTTAAAAACCAACTGTCTGGTCTTGTGTAAATGATATTTGTATCTTGAAATAAAATTCCAATGACTACATCATACATAGATTAAAAACCTGTATCCCAATGGCCGGGCGCGGTGGCTCACACCTGTAATCCCAGCACTTGGGGAGGCCAAGGCAGGCGAATCACTTGAGGTCAGGAGTTGGAGACCAGCCTGACCAACATGGAGAAACCCTGTCTCTACTGAAAATACAAAATTAGCTGGGCGTGGTGACGCGTGCCTGTAATCCCAGCTACTCCAGAGGCTGAGGCAGGAGAATGGCTTGAACCCAAGAGGCAGAGGTTGCGGTGAGCTGAGATTGCACCTCTGCACTCCAGCCTGGGCAACAAGAGCAAAACTCTGTCTCAAAAAAAATAAAAATTAAAATTAAAAAATCCATGTTTAGTTTCTTCATATCTAACCTGAACAGGGATGGACTCGAATAGAAAAAAAGAAAAAATAGAGTGTGCTTCCAATGAAGGCATTAAAACAAACTCCAAAGCCGTAATTATGAACAGAGGGGAGCCACTGTGGGACTGCGGGCCTCAGTATTTGGGGTCCGGGAGTGCATGGTCTGTCTGTGCAGTGGCTCACTGGTCACATCATCCACTGTGGGCACATCATCCACTACCACAAGCCTGCTCTTCCACCATTCTCCTTCACTGTGGGCTCATCATCCACTTCCACCATTCTCCTTCACTGTGGGCTCATCATCCACTACCACAAGCCTGCTCTTCCACCATTCTCCTTCACTGTGGGCTCATCATCCACTGCCACAAGCCTGCTCTTCCACCATTCTCCTTCACTGTGGGCACATCATCCACTACCACAAGCCTGCTCTTCCACCATTCTCCTTCACTGTGGGCTCGTCATCCACTACCACAAGCCTGCTCTTCCACCATTCTCCTTCACTGTGGGCTCATCATCCACTACCACAAGCCTGCTCTTCCACCATTCTCCTTCACTGTGGGCTCGTCATCCACTGCCATAAGCCTGCTCTTCCGCCATTCTCCTTGACTGAAAACGGCACCACCATCTAGTAGGTTATTCAGACAAACCAGTCTTGACTCCTCCCTATCCATCTCTTCTAACAAATTAATCTCCAAGACTTACCAGTTCTCCCTCGTATCTTTTGAATCGATGTGCTATTAAAAATAAAGATTGGCATTTAGTACACACTTCCCTCATCTCAGGCACAGTTCAAGTGCTTGATGTGTATCAACTGTTTTAATTCTTAGTACAACTCTATGTAGTAGGGCACAAAGATGATGTTGATTCTAAAGATGAGGACGTGGAGGCACATAGAGGAATGTTAAATAACATTCTCAAGGTCATAAAGTGAAAAAAGACAAAGCCTGGATTCAAACCACAGATGACTGCCTTCTGAACCCATCCTGTTCTTAATGACAGTCATGTACAGCCCAGAAAGCCTGTTACTCTTCCCTAAAAGTTGGTATTCCCCATCAGAGCTGAGCATTTTATACCTCCCACCTCTTTACCCCTTTCCTCCCTCCCTACCCTCAGCTGATGACCTTGCCTTCCGAAAGAAACCAGAAGCCACCAAATCTATAAACTGGCCTTCATCAGTTCCCAGCTTTTCTTTTCCTTTCCTTTTTTTCCCTTTCTTTCTTTCTCTTTCTTTCTTTCTTTCTTTCTTTCTTTCTTTCTTTCTTTCTTTCTTTCTTTCTTTCTTTCTTTCTTTCTTTTTCTTTCTTTTCCCCTCCTCCTTCCTTCCTTCCTTCCTTCTTTCCTTCCTTCCTTCCTTCTTTCCTTCATAGAGACAGGGTCTGGCTCTGTCCCTTAGGCTGGAGTACAGTGGCACAAACTTGGCTCACTGTAGCTTCAAACTCCTGGCCTCTAGCAATCCTCCCATTTCAGCCTCCTAAGTAGCTAGGATTACAGGCATGTGCCACCATGCCTGGCTAAGTTTTGTTTGGGGTTATTTTGGCGGGGGATACAGATGTGGGTCTCACTATGTTGCACAGGCTGGTCTTGAACTTCTGGGCTTCAGCCTCCTAAAGTGCTAGGATTACAGGCCTGAGCCACTGTGCCCAGCCAGTTACCATCTTTTCTATCACCCCAGTTATAATGGAAGAAGTATCTTTCCTTGCTCTTTTAAAAGCTGGATTTTGATATATTTATTTATTTATTTGTGATGAGGTTGGAACTGTCACACATTGAAGACTATTTTTCTTTCTTTCTTTTTTTTGCCAGGGCTAACCCTTTTATTACCGGTATAACGTTGTTAATTAAAGTTTTTCTTTTTTTTTTTTTTAAATTTCACTTTAAGTTCTGGGATACATGTGCAGAACGTGCAGATTTGTTACATAGGTATACATGTGCCATGGTGGTTTGCTTCACCCATCAACCCTTCATCTAGGTTTTAAGCCCCACATGTATTAGGTATTTCTCCTAATGCTCTCCCTCCCCTTCCCCCCCACCTCCCTACAGGTGTGTGATGTTCCCCTCCCTGTGTTCTCATTATTCAACTCCCACTTATGAGTGAGGACATGCGGTGTTTGGTTTTCTGTTCCTGTGTTAGTTTACTGAAAGCAATGATAAAAGCCAGATTCTTAATCTGGGGTCCAGAGACCCACAGGAGGCTCCTGGGGAGAATTCAGATGTTTTGTGAATTTAGGCGGGAAAAATATTACATCTCTATTTCCACTAATCCTACAAACCACAGTCATATTAGCAAGACGTTTACCTCTGAGTAATAGAAATCACAGATGTTTTGCTATTGCACTATAGTTTTATGGATATCTCCAAAGAGCAAGTACATCACAATGCTCATCACAATTTCAAAATTATAGTAGTTATTAGACCCATAGATATTACTATATGGAAGATTGTCTTTTAGGGGGGCTATTTTTACTATTAACCCCCTCCCCAATCTCTAGATGGATAAAGCCAACTCTCTGCTATCATCTCTAGTTGACTGTCTAATAAATATCTCAAAGTTAATCCATCCAAAACAGAGCTCTTGATTCTCCTCCCCAAACCTGCTGCCCATATCTCAGTATAGAGGTTCCATCATCCATTCAGTGGCTTACACCCATCCCTAGGAGTCATTCTTCATTCCTCCCTCTCTTTCTCTCATCCTCCATTAACATGTTCCATAAATTACAGCTGCCAACTTCTTAGTCTACCCCCTTGGAACCTCCTGCGGCCCTGTTCACTCCACTCAACCTCACAGAACTCCTTTCTGTCCCTGAACCCTCCAGGCCTGCTGTCCTCTTGGGGTCATTGAACTCACTGTTGCTTCCTTTGGCTTCTCCAGATTCTCCTGTGTCTTTCGCTTCCTTATCCTCCGGGCCTCAGCTTAAATGTCATCGACAGCATATTTTCCAACCTGTCACTTGTATTTCCACACAAGTTGCTTGCTTGTTTCTTGTCTGTTTGTCCCTACTAGAATGTGAGCTCCATGAGGGCAAGAATCTTCTCTGTCTCATTCGTTGATCGCATAAGAGACCATTAGCAATGTATTAAATGAATAAATGCTTAACCAGCCACTTATTACGCAGTTCTTTTGAAGATTAATCAAAACAATGCAAGTTCCTCCCTCAAACTGTCCCACCTCATGGGGAGTGCTCAGTCAGTTCTCCCCCAACAGAGTCCTCACTCTCTCATAATACCACCACCACCACATAGAGGATCCGTGCTTGGTCTGACAAATGCGTCCTCCTAGTGACACAAACACAAAACTGGAAATCAACTGAAGTCACAGAAGAGAATACGGCATGCACAAATAGAAATGCCTTTGGGGAATGCAGGGTCTCTTTGCTAAAATAAATGCAGATCAGAAAGAATACACATTTTGGAGGGAGGAGATCCTGCCTGGATTTAAGTCCCTGTTCCTTTCCTTCCCACCATAGTATGTTAGCAATTTATTCAATGTCTCTGAGCCTCAATGTCCTAAGCTGTGCACAAGGGTAACAACGTGTGTACCTTACACGTTGTGAATGCTGAGTGGGATAACATACTTAGAGTACAGATAGCAAACTATATAGTATCATTTCCATTTGCCACTAGAGCGAGTCCCCTAAAAAGAAGCAAGCACTTACAGTTGCAAGGAACCTTGCAGAGCTCCTATTTTGTCTTATTTTATGATATTTAATGTCAGAAAAAAATGAAGATTTTTTAAAAAATTCCATACACTTTACAGAATTGACAGTTGCAAACAAGGGGAATTTACCAAAAAAATTTTTAATGCCATACAAATTTATTTCTTTCTTGCTAGCATTGCATTTGAATGAATCCTTTCCCAGCAATCATGCTGACTCGGATTTATATCTGTATTCAGCTTAGACTCCCACTGTTCTTTAGGGGTAATTTTCAAATCTTTCTACACAAATCGATATGCAGTTCCCATTGATAAAGAACAGTCTCAGAGCTTTTACCTCCTGCACACTATTTTGACACGTCAGCGCCCTGAAGTTTTTATGTTTTAAAAAAGTAATTTGTCTAAAGGAAGAGGGTATTTTCAAACCGTATTTCCAAAAAATGTCAAATAACAGAAATAAAAGAAGAAATGAGCTTTGGAGTAAAAGAAAGCAGCTGAATAAAATAAATCTCAAAAAGAATAAAAATATCAAGAGATAACATAAAAAGGAAAATGAGAATCTAAACATTTATTAGAAGTGGAAAATGAAAGTGTGGCTGCATTCTTTTCCAGTTGGTTAAATGACATGAAAATGTTCAGGAAACAGGAAAAGCAATGATTTCAAACCGGTGGCTTTCCCCTTTGAAAGACTCTTTTTTTTCTTTCTTTTTTAGAATTTCAGGATTATGAGAACAAATTACTGGAGTTAATATGCAGATACAAGTCCTTCATTATAGGTGATTTCCATTAGTAATTTTAATAAAAGTTATTACAATTTCAAATAAATACAGATAAGAAGTCAAGTTATAGTCTAACCCCTAACTACAAAATGTGAATCACTAAGGCATTCTATTCAGTGAAAAACCTAATAATTTGAGGGTGCTCAAAGATAAAAACTGTAAGCGTCACCCAGTTATTCCTACACAATTTTGACCCATAGTCACCTTTTTTCCCTGGATAATAGGATTTTGTTAAAGAACCCCAAACAACTGCTAATGTTAGAAGGGAATCTCTTATTGATCGAAGCCCTTGAAACCAGTTTCTTAATTAAAGGGAAACCTTTTTCCCCAAGAACTTATTACTTAGCAACCCTTCATTGTTTATGTGAATCTATCCTGAAGTCTCTCATTTTAATTAAAAAGAAAAAATTATTTGCCATTCTATTCCTCAATGTTTGGTTCTGTTGCAAATACTGTTTCACATTCCATCTCCCTGCTCTAAAAAAATACATTCTTTTTCTGATTAGAAAGAAATTCACATGGGCCAGGCATGGTGGCTCATACCTGTAATCCCAGTACTTTGGGAGGCCGAAGCAGGCAGACCACTTGAGGCCAGGAATTCAAGACCAGCCTGGCCAACGTGGCAAAACCCCATCTCTACTAAAAATATATTTTAATAAACTAGCAGAGTGTGGTAGTGCATGCCTGTAATCCCAGCTTCTTGGGAGGCTGAGGCATGAGAATTACTTGAACCTGGGAGGCAGAGGTTGCAGTGAGCCACGATTGTGACTATACTCCAACTTGGGCAGCAGGACAACAGAGCGAGATTCTGAATAAAAGAAAGAAAGAAAGAAGGAAGGAAGGAAGGAAGGAAGGAAGGAAGGAAAGAAAGAAGGAAAGAAAGAAAAAAGAAAGAAAGAGAGAGAGAGAGAGAAAGAAAGAGAGAGAGAAAGAAAGAAAGAAAGAAAGAAAGAAAGAAAGAAAGAAAGAAAGAAAGAAGGAAAGAAAAAGGAAGGAAGGAAGGAAGGAAG
>NW_012102255.1:1087628-1115850 GCF_000951045.1 Mandrillus leucophaeus | reverse complement strand
GGGAGGGGAAGGAAAGAGAGAAAAAAAAGAAAATGATGTTAGCTTCACGTGAAAGATTATTATATTAATTCTATCTCCATGTCTGTCATGGTTCTCCATAACAAAATATCTCAAAAGACTACCATCTATTGGTTTAAGCTGATTTTGACAATCAACAGTACAAAGCACATTTGGTTTTGTTGGCTATAAAAAGATTGAGCTTGCATATAAGATACAAGTTCCTGAACAGAAAGGCCCAAGAATAACAAGAGGCTACCACAGCCACCCCTGGAACAATGGTGGACATTCAATTCTTTTCAGGAAATGTGAGAATCATAAATGGAGATATTTGCAAACAGGAGAGGCAAATTTAAACTCTGAATGTTTAGGACCATACTAGCTAATCATGGGAGCTTGTAATAGATGAATTTTTGAGGGTCCTTATACCTCAGCCTTCTACATCTGTATATATGTATCCTTAAATATTGAGTGGCAATTTAAAAATTCAATCAGTCATTATTATCTAGTCTCTATTTGAGATTTAAAAAAAAAAAACAGGTATCTGGAAACCTCATTTAATGCCATGAAGAGAGAAAGAAATTATATTAGCCTAAAGCACTGTAGGCCTGCCACCTTATAGAGCACTCATATTCTCAATTACTGAAATAATTTAAAATAAAGTTGGTCATTTTTCTTCCCTGTTTGAGTAGCATATGTTACAGTCAAGAGATTTGCTCACAAGTTTTGCCATCTTTCTGAATTGTCCTGTCCTCATTATTTTTTAAACATGTCAATAAGAGCAAACATAGATTGTGCACTTACTACGTCCCAGATATGATGTGAAAACACTTCGTGTACACTCTTTCCCCTGCCATAGTGTCCATTTGACAGATAAGAAGCCTGAGGCATGTAGAGAATAAGTCACTTGCCCAAGGGTTTTCAAGTATGGATCTGGGATTTGGGTCTCTGGTAAAGCAGTCAAGATTCTTAGCTGCAAAAATAGAAACTGACTAGCTGGTTTAGAAAAAAATTATTTAAAAGATGATATGGAATTTCCAGGAGGGCTACAAAAACAGCCATAAGAAAATGGACTGGAACAGCCGAGCAAGGTGGCTTATGCCTGTAATCCCAGCACTTTGGGAGACTGAAGCGGGCGGATCACAAGGTCAGGAGTTCGAGACCAGCCTGGCCAATATGGTGAAACCCTATCTCTACTAAAAATACAAAAATTAGCTGGGCGTGGTGGTGGGCGCTTGTAGTCCCAGCTACTTGGGAGGCTAAGGCAGGGGAATTGCTTGAATCCCGGAGGCGGAGGTGCAGTGAGCCGAGATTGCACCACTGCACTCTAGCCTGGGCAACAGAGACAGACTCCGTCAAAAAAAAAAAAAAAAAAAAAGTGGACAGGAACAAAGGGAGACTATGCAGGAAGAACCACAGGCCCAATCATGCTACTATACCAGCCTGGCTGATTCCAATGTGCAGTCACGTTAGACATGAGCAGCAACCTGCAGCCCCAACAATGCTAGCACTGGGCACTGGACATTGATGCCAGTACCACCGCTCTTGGATACCCTGGAAATCGGATTTTGCAGCTACCACTGCTGCCACCAGAAAGAATCTTTCACTCTACCTGCATTTTTGTATCACCAGATCCTAATCTGAAATCTGCAGCAGGTGAGTCCAATTGTCTGAATCTAGGCCATGTGCCAGATGCCAGCTGCAAGAAAGACTGAGAAACGAGTAGTCTTACCCTTTTAGCTCCTCAATAGTGAGGGTGGGATCTAACTTCCACCAAGATTCCCATGGTGAGAAATCTCCTCCTAAGAAGAAAAAGGCCAGGTTTTTTTTGTTCATCACCAGATCTTAACCATTTATGCCTAGTATTCCATTATTGGGACTTTAAGCTTGTGGGAGTTATTTATATCCTACTGCTCAAAGTCATCGCCAAGGTCTGATTTTTCACACACACAAAAATTTGCAACCTCCAGCATAAATGAGTTTTAAGCATTTAGCTTGATACCTACCACTAAGTAGATGTTTAACTAATATGTGTGAAATGAACAAATGAATGTATGATCCAGTTGTCTCTGGGAGGGACACAGGGAAAAGCAGGAAAACACTATCAATAGCTAATAACACGATTGACATGGGCAAACCAGAAAGCGCATGCAAGTGAAAGTTACAGGTAGTGGACGAGTTAGCATGGAGCCCCTCCTCCAACACACGTGGAAACTGCCAAGGCTAGCACTGGCCTGCTTCCTTACAACCCCGGGTATGTCATCTCTACTGGCGGTCCAGATCCCCCACCCACAGCAAGCCCTCAGTACTGGTGACTACAGCTGTTGCCAAGCAGACTAGAAACAACTCATTTGAAGGCATGGAGAAAGCAGTGAGTGCCACCTAGGTACAAAAGGTTTTACAGGCATTATCTCATGTAATCAGAACTTCAACACTGCGAAGTAGTTACTCTTTGCAGCTCCATTTTACAGACTAGAAGAGCTAAGGCTCGGGGAGATCAGCTTGCCCAGCGTTATATAACTAGGATTTGGCAGAATCTGGCTTTGAGTCATATCTCATTGGCTCCACATCCATCCTCCTAAGCGCTACACAACACTATATAACGGAAACTTAAACTATAAAAATAGGTCATTGCGGAAGGCATTTCTGTTACAGAATTTACTAGCTTCACTGTCAACTTATCTCATTATTTCTTATTTCACATTTTTACAGGAGAAATCAGCCTACACTTGAGCTGGCTCCAGTGAGGGAAATGGAGGGCTGAGCTTGATGCTCTCCAAGGTTCTGAAAACCAATGTTTGAAATTTAAAATTTAACTGCCAGAGTAAAGGTAGCATCATTTTATATTGGCTCTTCAATTTTTACACCCAGGGCAAAGCCATCTGTGAGCGGATGAAAATGAAATAATTATGAAATTTAGGCAGTTCTTAAGAAACTAAGTTTTCAACACACCCACATCCATTCACTAAAATTAAGGGATATGAACTCTGAAAACAGACTTCCTTTATACATTTTTGGCTTTTCTCCACAGTTATGAAAGTCAATCCATGCCAGTAATGTCTAAAATCACGATGGGAATTTTTTGAGTGCCGCAGTAAATATATTCTCCTGGATATGTATCATCAGTCCTGGAATGTTGCTGAGGCCAGAGTAAGCATCTGGAACCAGGGTACCTGGTGGCATAGGCAAGAAACAGCCAGTGGGGTGACGATCGGAATCAGAATTGGCAGCCAGAGAGTCTGGAACAAGAAAAGAAATCAAAAGGAAAGGAGGGGAGTAAAGATCTGAAATAAAGAAAAAAATACCCTAAAAGCTTGAAAGGGGCCAGGCAGAAAGGAGATGAGGCTGTGGCCAGTGGCAAGTCATAGCTTTCAATTCATGGGGAGAAAGGTATCATCTGCTGTCTCTTGACTCCTAATACCAACTGCAGCGATGCTGTTTCTTTCCAAGTCTTTCTACATAGCTCCACGGGGGTTGACATTGGGCTGGACTGACATCTGCTGCTACTTCTTGCTGCATTCTGTGCTATTTGGAGATATTCTATTGATATCATCCTTCTTTGACCTTGCTTCACTCTTCCCCCTCCCAACTCTCCTTCCGCTGTCCTATTTGTAGCAACCGCTTTAGTCCACTAACAAGGGCTCTTTTATCTATTGGTCCTGCACTTGCTTTTGTTTCTCTTGTCTATTTGGAGTTAGCTTCTTGATAGAAAGCCAGCACGAATTCTCTCTTGTCCTTGAGAAACTGTTGAACATAGCTGACTTGCTATAACCAGCAGGTAAAAGGATAAGCTAATTCTATATTTCATAGTAGTCTGTTTAGCAGCCTTAAACTTTAGCTAAGCAAATAACCATTTTCCTTTGCAGAAATTGTCATCCTGCCCTTATAATAACAATCCCAAGCCACTGAGTTGCAGAGACCACATGTGTTTAGAATAAATAAATAAAAAGAACTGAGCTCCTGTCATATGGATTCTGGCTTAGGCTGTTTGGATCCTGCCACTGCAGCTGAAGATGGGTTGCTGCTTACAGAATACTAATTGCTATTACTATTCTGAACTGATCTCTCTTGTGAAAGAAAAAAATATGAGAGAAAGCTCATTCTGGGTTGGTCACTCGAAATCCTAAGCTAACTTGGGAGAAATTCTATATGCCACCTATATACATGTATTCACACAGATAGATAGATAGATAGATATTACACACAGATGCAAATGTAAATGTATAAACATATATATATATCTCCAGAATTTCTACTGAGATTCTTTTGTGGGTTTGTACCAAATCAGAAGTATCATGTCTTTATAGTTATAAGTTTTGTGTGCTAACTTTGTCACAGCAGCCTGTCAACAATATTTACTGTGGGCTTGTGTGTACACAGAACAGTAGAGGGCTGATCTTATTGTTTGCTTGGCTCTATTTAGATAGAAGAAATTGACCTGAAAGTCTGTTTACCAGAGATTCATCATTGATCATGTATTCTTTGATGTACCTTCTCTTTCGTGGATTTAACATCAGATGTTAGCAAACCTGAAGATAAGAGGAAAAGTATTTATCCTTGTACCTGGAGAGAGGTTTTTCTGGTTTGGTGGGAAAGCTAGGAATTTGGAATCAGGGGACCTGGGATTGAACATTGGCCCTGCTACGTTGCTGGAGCATAGGCAAGTGACTGACTATTTTTGAGCTCTAGTTTACCACCTACAAAATAAAGGTAAAAACCTCTCCTGACTATATCACAGGATTATCATCAGGATTAAGTGAGACCATAATGTGAACCAGCTTTGTAAACTAAAATACTCTACAAAGCAAGGGATTGGTAACTATGATAATAATTTAACACAGTGGCTATGAAATGGTACGAGCTGTCAGGATTAAGGATCACAGTTCAGAGGATGGCCACTTTAAATTATTGTCAACCTATTTTCCCAAGCACCAGTTAATACTATTATAATAAATTCAAAATACACTTCAATTTTCTCCTGCTGGGATTTTATTCCATTGGATGAATTGTTCAAAACTGAAAAATCATTAGAAGGGGAAGGAAGTAATTTGATTCAACAAAGATCTTTTCGTTTTAACAATATTCTTTCTAATGCATATACGGTAAAGAGGATGATTAAAATTGTCTAGAATATATCTGAAAAACCTTACCAAAAAATGAAACAGTTATGCATATTTTCTGGTTAATTACCTCCTCTCAGGCACCAAATTTATAACAGGACCATTAGGGAGATTTCTAGAGAGAGACATCCTCAGTGAAGAGTATTTGAGTACTTGAATGTTCTAAGAGACATTAAACAGCATTCTGAGGGCATTGTCTTCAGAGGCCTGCTCCTCAGGAGATGGCCCATTCCTCCTTTCTGGAAAACACTAAATGAACTCACCACAGAAGAATGGAGGAGGGGGTTCAAATACTAGATCAAGGTTTGGGTTAGATCAGTAGTTACCATTTTCGGCTCGTCAACCTTTCTCCCCAAGTTAAAAAAAAATCATCAGCTATCACCATTGTTTCATTTTAAAAAATGCAAAGGGTATCTTAACACTGAAAAAGTGTAATAGGTATAATCACAGGTTAAACAACAATCGTCCAAATACAGACAGTCCCTGATTTAACAATGATTCCACTTCACAATGGTGGGACAGTGATATGCCGTTTGGTAGAAACCATTCAAGTACCCATACAACCATTCTTTTTTTCATAGTCAGTATATTATTTAATAAATCGCATGAGTTACTTAACACTTTGTCATTAAGTAGGCTTTGTGTTCGATGATTTTGCCCAACCATATGCTAATGTAAGTCTTCTGAGCATGTTTAAAGTAGGCTAAGCTAAGCTATGATCTTTGGTAGGCTAGGTGTATTAAATGCATTTCCAACTTACAACATTTTCAACTTACGATGGGTTTATCAGGGTGTACCCCATCATACGTCAAGGAGCATCTGTATAATCCTTTAGCTTTTATTGAAGAACTGACAACATTGTCCTTAGAGTTCTTGTTTTATTGTGAACCTGAAAATCTTCCACTGAGGCCAGCACCTGTTGTTGGGCTAATATTTGGTAGAAGTTGGGAAGCCCTTTCAACCTGAAGATACTATGATCATATAAACATATTTAAATAAAATTATTTACTATTTTTCTAGCACAAAATAGCACTTTTCAATTAGAGTATGTGAGCAGTTATTTGTAAAGCTATGGAGGACTTCAAATTTTGAGAGTCTCTGCCATCAGTGAGAGTTTTGATGAAAAACGGTTTGATACTTTCATCACTTAATTCTGGTTACTCACCATCATACAATGAATTCACTTAAATAGCTAACAGAAAGGAAACTAGAAAAAAATCAACTGCAGATTGTTCTCTATTGATAAAATTGCACAAGCTGTTCAGATATTGTAACAGAGGACATTTGACATTTTCCCCCAGGTGTAAGGAGGTGGCAGGTTCGATTTCTCAGGATGTTGCACTGGTGATTTCAGTTGCTCTTTGCCAGGGGTGTGGAATTCATCTGCTGTTTTCTATTTCTATTAGCTGTGAGTTTCTCTGCATTCAAGTTCCATCTGAGAGCCCGACTAAACTTAGCTCATTTTAGAGAGAACAGCTCCCACTGGGAAGGTGTCACTGGATAAAGTCTCATGACCTAGGTGTCTGAGAAATACAAGCTCTGCAGTTTTGTTCCTTAGGAAAGAGAAAAAATATATATGAAAATATCATCTTTGTTTTTCCAGCCATCATCAAATATTTACTAGGCTGGGCCATTTTATACCGAAGCACAAGAATCATGATAAATTGTTTCTCAACAGAACAAAGAATTTTTTAGAACAACTGATGTGTTTCCTGTAAGTGGAATGAACAAGATTGTGGCTGTGTGATAATATTCAGAACTTTATAAATGTGCTACACATAGCCTTTTCGTTTCATGTTTTAGGCATTCTCTGCCCAGTAGAGAGGCTGAAATGCATAATAATTGTTTCTGTCTAAATCAGGTTTCCTTTTTTAAAGCTCCTGGAGGGACTGAGTTGATTTCTTGTCCTTATTTTCTCCCCATATTACAGTCTATCCTGAACATCAGCAAATGTAGGATAACGAGTTCAGGGAAAATTAACCCATACTACACTAAGGCTCATACATTCATTCAATCATTTACTTGGCTATCGTTTGCTGACTGTCGACCCTACGCAAGGCACTGTGCTAAATTCTGGGGTTACCAAGGTGGAAAAAAAAAGATTTCACAGTGTGATGGGATCTAGGTTGGCATGTATCAATCCAAAACTGGTCAGGCCAGTGTTTCTCAAAGTCAAAACTTTTTTTTTTTAACCACAATCTACTGTAAGAAATAAATGTAATATCTCAACCCTGTACTTGTATACACGCATATACATATCTTCATACACAGGTACTTGTACAAACACAGGCACACCATACTCAATTGAAACAAAATTTTTACAAAACAAACTTCCTCTTTCTGTATGTGATACACCACATTATTTTCTCATCTATTTCATTTAATTTGTTTTAAAGACTGATATGGCCAACTAAAACAGCCCACTAGTTAGTCACAATTAGCAATTTGAAAAACAGCAGTCTGGGATTCTTTTGCTGTAGCTCCGTAAGCCGCTAAAAATATCAAGAAGTATACTGCATATAAAAACAAAAGACATTACTGAATTATGTTAGAGTACTTTGCTTGATCTACCTTAAGAAAGATATTGCTCATCTGAAAATATGGGACATTCTTTGACATGGAAGTGGTAAGCGTAGCTCTAATTAGGTACCACTATATAAAGTGTAGTACATTTAAGGCCTTGATTATATAGCAAATTATGGTATATGTGGGAAAAAATGAACAGATAAAAATTCCTTAAATTTAATATTTTGTTCTGCTTCCATTTGCCATGCTTACACACTACATCTTTTACAGTCTAAAGGGAAGATCGAGGTGATGCAAATATCTGACACAGAAGTTTTCAGACATATGTCCAAACATTGCATGAAGCAGCAGAGGAAAATCCAAGACATAAATGTGCTAATTTTTAAATACATTCAGAGACTAATTGATAAATTGCCTCATCAATGTCTAAAATATTAGTGTTGTAACTGTTTCGTATTTTTCTCAGATATAACTGCCTGGTTACTTCATCTCAGTCTCCATTGGATTGCCCACTGTGACTTGCTCCCTGGATTGCTTTTTTTTTCATTCTGCATATTCTCTTTAGGGGATCCATCCATTCTCTTGCTTTGAACTTTTTCTTGAATGCTGAGGACTGGACAGCCAACCCAGATCTCCTCCAGATCCGTTAATCAACTGCCTATTTGGCTGATCAACCTGGGGGTTCTATAGATACCAGAAAACAAACATATCTGAAGCCAAACTGACCTCTTCCCTCGTGATAAATTATTGCTTCTTTCCCAGTGCTTCCTAACTCACTAAATATTACTAGATCAAATCAGCCTGTTCCTACCTAGGAGTCATCCTTTCTTAGGTCCCAAAGCCAATCAATCAAGTCCCTCAGTTCTGCCAATTCTACCTTCTCAATATATGCTTTAATTCACCCCTTCTTCTTCACACACATTGCTGCTGTCAGTTCCGGCCCTTGCCACCTCTCACTGGTGCAAAAGTCTTCCAATTAGTCTCCTGCCCCTGGCCTAAGCCCCTGAGCTACACAGGCCAGGTGGAGAGTCTTTCAGCTCCACCGTCTTTGGGAAGCTTCGAAGTGCCTGCTATACCCACTACCCTCCTCCTAGGGCATTCTTAAGCCAAATTACTTGTTATGTTACCACAAGCCCCACACCTGGCCACAGCTGAAGAAAGAATCTGCCCCAGTGGTAGCTGATGGATCGCAGACCTAGAAGGAGATCCAGCATCAGAGACCTGCCCAAAAATGGGTAGGGGTGAGTGACGTGGTTTGGCTGTGTCCCCACCCAAATCTCATCTTGAATTGTAGCTCCCATAATTCCTATGCGTCATGGGAGGGACCTGGTGGGAGGTAATTGAATCATGGGGGCAGGTCTTTCCTGTGCTGTTCTCATGATAGTGAATATGTCTCACAAGAGCTGATGGTTTTACAAAGGGGAGTTCCCCTACACAAGCTCTCTTGCCTGTTGCCATGTAAGATGTGACCTTGCACCTCATTCTCCTTCAGTCGTGATTGTGAGGCCTCCCCAGCCACGTGGAACGGTGAGTCAATTATACTTCTTTCCTTTATAAATTACCCAGTCTTGGATATGTCTTTGTTAGCAACATAAGAATAGACTAATACAGTGGGGGTGCTCTGCACTGGATTAAAAGTGGTTGCCAATCAAATCATCCCTCTTGGAGAGCTAAGACACACAAAGAAGCTGCAAAAAGCAGTTGCATCTCTGCATGACGAGGCACCAGGGACTGCCCAAAGCTGAATGGGCAATAGGACAGCACAGGGGCCAGAGCCGTGGAAACAAGAAAAACGGGAACAACGTCATTCCTGGTTTTATGAGGTCTGGCTGTGCAGTGATAGACATGATTAGATGTCTTCCCTACTCTCCCCATGAATCCTTTCAATCATCCCCCATGAATTAAGCAAGGTTCTATTGCTTAAACCTCTAAGGAGCCCAACATTGCTGACCTCTTCCAATCCATCTTCTGCATGGTTGTAAATGAGTCTCCAAAATACAAACATGGGGTTTGTTCCTGCCTCACAATTTCTTAAAACTTCCCCTCCCTCACAGGACAAATATCTCGAGTCCTGAGCATGTCATACCATCTGGCCCTGGCTTTTCTCCCCCGGTCCGAGGCTTCTGCCTACACTCCAGTCCAGGTGAACTCTAGCCTATGCTGTGCTCTCTCACATGCCTGACTCTACACACACTTCCTTCGGCCTCAATCTACCCGCTTGTCCCCCTGATAAATATGTTTTTCAAGTTTCAGCTCACACACTCTTCCCTCGGTAACACCTTTCCCTCGGTAACACTGTTTCCCGGTCAGTGCCTTCTACAAACTCCCATGAAAGCGATCAACATGCACATCGTAAACCTTCAAAAACTTGTAGTCAGTCTGCCTCCAGCTGGAACGGGAAGGCAGGGCTTTGTTTAGTAATTCCTAGCAGCCTTAATTCCTTCCCTTGTTGAGCAAATACTTACTGGACACTTACATGCACGAGCCTTTGAGGATGCAACTATGAACAAGACAGGCATAGTCCTTGCTTTTCCAGAGCTATGGCGTGGCAGGGACAATCGGCATTCAATAACACAATGTGGTGGGTGTTACGTCAAGGGCAGAAGAGGGGACGTGGGAGGCAACAGCACAATTGGCGAAGGCCGTTGTAACCTGCAGATATTCACATGAGACCCAAGTGAGGAGCAGGGCTCCACAGGAAAGTTTTGACAAAAGAAGAAAAGGGGAAAAGGCAAAGAAAGATGTCAGCAGAAAAGGAGGCAGCACATATAAAACCATGAAGGTGAGAGAAAGCTTGGTACGTGCATATAAAAAAAATAAACTCTGTGGAGCTTAGAGTGTCCAAAGGTGAGTGGCAGGTGACGAGGTGGGAGAGGGCAGTAGTCAACCCACCGGGGGTGTCTGGGACATGCTACTGACTTGGCATTTTATTCTAAGGGCCAGTGAAGGCTTTTAATCAGGGAATCTGATTTTACTTTTAATGATCAACTAGCTCTTGTATCAGTTAGATGTGAGGCAGGGAGGTGAGTTAGAAGGCCATTGGAATAACTTAGGTAATCTATGGTGGCAGTGGAGGTAAGGGAAGTGAATGAAATGGAGAGATGAAGGGGCTGAATGATCAGGACTTGGTGACTGGTTCAATGTAGGTGTGGTGGCCTTGTAATGTGTCAGCTTGGCTGAGCTGAACTACCCGTCCTGGAATTCCCTTCTGTGTATATTTCCCGTGAAGGTGGCCCATGAGAGGGATTCTGGCGGGAGACTTGGAGGATGGAAGTGAAGTGACAGCCATCTTGTAACTCACACACACTTCATTGGTGGAGGTAGTGGCCGGGCCTGCTACTGGGCCACCCTCTCCTGGACCTCCTGTGACTTCTCCCACTGCTGATCTAGCTGTGGGTGCCCACGCAACAGCTCACACCACCACGATCAGAGGCAACAAGACCTGACTCCGTCTCAGTCTGTCCTAGGGGCATCCAGCTCACGTTTATGGGTTCCAGGCTATTTTTGTTGTCCTCTTTACATCTGCCTTTCCCTTCTGACTGCCCATTTAGAGGGCTTTAAGCTCCAGCATCAAATGCAAAGAGAATAGCCTTTCAGAGATGCATAACCATAACACTATGTAAGATCAAATCTCTGCAACTAGTCCTTTAAAATGTGTGTATGTATATGTGTGCTTTCTATTTAAATCTATCTACAAATTTATATATATGTAAAACACACACACACAAATCTTCTGGTGGTTCTGTTCTCTGATAGAACTCTGGCTGATGTAGTAGGGTTGACAGAGATTGGTATCAAGAATAATTTCTAGGTTTCAGATTTGGGCAACAGGGTGGATGGTGATGTTATTTTGAGAAAGAAAAATCCTGGGTAAAGAACATGTTTGAGGAGAAGATGAAGAATTCTCTTTTGGCCAGGTGAAGTACGAGGTACATGCAAGACATTCAATTCAGCAGGTGATCAAACAAGGCAGGTCTGAGCTTGAGACTTAAGCAAACAGCATCAAACATGCCCAGTCACAGTAACAAAATTTCAAAATAAAAAGAACCCAATGAAAAGCCACTTTAATAAATTTTAATAATTCTGTATAATAAAACATTAAAGCATCAGGGTTTCTTCTTATTCAGTATACAGTGAACATTAAAAAAAGTGTTGAATAGTTGAGAGGCAAATTTAGTGTTTTAGAACATGATAATAGCATGTGGTTTGCTAGCTGCTTATGAATAACCCAACTTTCTAATAGTTTTCATAAGTTACTGGAACACAAGCTTTATTAAAATTATAAAAATTATATCCATTTTCACTGTAATAAAGAGTAATAAAGATTCTCCTCCCTAGCTCCAGTTAGGAATTTGATAGTTTCATGAGATTCCCACTCCCACTTTCCCAGATTAAGAGAGCACAAGCAACTGCTTTTACAAATGTCCTCTAAAGATCCCTCCCGAAGAGAGATGCTCATGACAATGGAAAATGGAGTAGGAAGAGAAGACGACGATGTATTTCAACTTCATTTATACCCACTAACCTATTTTCTCCCTATTATAATCTGTTTTTTTAATTGACAAATAAAAATTGTGGCCAGGGGCAGTGGCTCACGCCTGTAATCCCAGCACTTTGGGAGGCCAAGGCAGGCGGATCACAAGGTCAGGAGATTGAGACCATCCTGGCCAACATGGTGAAACCCCGTCTCTACTAAAATACAAAAAATTAGCCAGGCGTGGTGGTGCATGCCTGTAGTCCCAGCTACTCGGGAGGTTGAGGCAGGAGAATGGCGTGAACCCGGGAGGCGGGGGTTGCAGTGAGCTGAGATCGCACCACTGCAGTCCAGCCTGGACAACAGAGTGAGACTCCGTCTCAAAAAAGCTGTATATATCTATGGTGTGCACCCTGATATTCTGATATATGTAACATTGTGGAATGCCTAAGTCAAGATAATTAACATATCCATCACCCCACATACTTACTATTTTTGTGTGTGTGATGAGAGCATTTGAAATCTCCTCTCAGCAATTTTCAAGGATACAATACATCATTATTAGCTAGAGTCACCATGCTGTACAATAGCTCTCCAGAACTTACTCTTCTAACTGAAACTTCCTACCCTTTGACCAACATCTCCCCATTCCCCAGGCACACAAACCTAGTTTTATGATGTGTGTCTGATGCTATTTTTTAAAAATTGATTGTGTCCTGAATTTTTTCAGCTCTCAGGCCTTTAGATTATGGTGCTTCTTTTTCAAATGACAACAATGGCCTAGCAACCTATGCAAATTATTACATCTTTCAAAATGTGCTCGTTTTTCTAAGGGAATAATATATACAAGGAGAGCCTGTCTTATTACAAAAATGCTCTTGAGATTCCTTCAGTTGCTCTAAATAAATAGTTGCATGGCTCATATTTGCACACAGTTTCAATATCAGGATGCCAATATAAAAAGAACCCTCCCAAAAATCCCTTTAATAAATTTTAAGAATTCTATACAATAAAAATCTGAAGGCCAGGCATGGTGGCTCATGCCTGTAATCCCAGCACTTTGGGAGGCTGAGGTGGGTGGATCACCTGAGGTCAGTAGTTCAAGGTCAGCCTGGCCAACATGGTGAAACCCCAACTCTACTAAAAATACCAAAATTAGCTGGATGTGCTGGTGGTTGCCTGTAATCTGAGCTACTTGGGAGGCTGAGGCAGGAGAATCGCTTGAATCCGAGAGGCAGAGGTTGCAGTGAGCCAAGATCGCAACACTGCACTCCGGCCTGAGCAACAGAGTAAGACTCTGTCTCCAAAGGAAAAAAAAAAAAAAAAAAAAAAAAAGCCTAAGGCCTTTATAGAGTGAAAATATCACATGATCTCAATATCCTTCATAATCATTTCATTGCATTGCATGAGACAGGTCAGTATTCAGTTCTCATTCTTTCCAGGGATGAAGGAATACACGGAAATCAGGTGATTTGTGGTAATGTAGTAAGCAGCTGTGTCAAAACTAGAATTTACAACTTTTAATTCTTAATACTCAGGCTATTCAAGCCACAGTCCTGCAAAGTCTGCTTTCCCGATTATAAATGTCAACTATATTATTTACCTGAATTGTAAAATGAACTCTACCATAGAATTCCGTTTATTGCCTTAACTAAAAAATTGGAAAAATACAATCCTGGTGAATACAAATATTAAAACTATAGATAATCTTTTTTTACAAATTGAAAATAGCTTAATTAAACCAACAGAGCAGGTAAGGCAATTCTGTTATTTAATGACAACCCTCATCTGTTTGAAATAACCACCTTAATAATCAATACCGTGTTGAGACTTTCACCTAGCATTTATTTTAAGGGATGTCTTGTTTTGAACAATCATTTTAAATCCTAGTAAACTGAAGAATTAATTAGCAAGCACGGAGGCTCAGCAAACTAATGCTTTAGTCTGTCAAACCATCTGCTCAGGAGCACCCTTCTCCAAATCTTGGCATTATTGAGGATGGGGGAGCACAGTGCTTTTGATGCTTCTGCTGGTAGATAAGTTGCTCCTTGATATTTAACCATTCCTTCTTCCAAATACACAGGACGAAACTCCATCTCAGAAAGAAGTTTATCAAAGTTCTGGCTCCTTTGGCACTCAGAACCACAGTAAGGCTAAGCTTTCTTTAAGGGCAAGGACCACATGATAAGATAGCTTATCTACGCAAATAAGTATTGTGCCTCTCAAAGTAGGGTCTGTTTTAATCCAACAGTTCTTCTATTCGTGTCATTTAAAAAATTTCATTCTTGGAATTTTCTTTCACATTGTTTTGCATATTTATTCTCAAACAGTGGGAAAGAATCCTAATCTATTTAATATGGTTGGGTATTTCATGGTAAAATGTTATGTAATTGTACACACCAATGAGACAAAATTTTACTTTATTTTTAAATAATAAGTCAGGAGGCAATTCAAAAAAGGAGTTCCAAAAATATGTTGAGCCAAAGACAACATGATTTAAATAAACATATAGCTTCTTCTAGGGGCTGCTCATATTTGGGTATAAAGTACTATCTCAAAAAAAAAAAAAAAGAGTTTCATGTCCCTAAACATACCCAAAATATTTACCAATTGAAGTGTAAACCTGCTGCTTCCCTCTTCTGATAACAGTACACAGATTTCCTTTAAAAAAAAAAAAAAAAGGCCCTCTCACCCACTCTCAGTCCGTTTAGCCTGGGGAGGGCTGGGACTGGGACAAGGGGAGTGCACAACTCAGACCAGATCAACCAGGCACATTCCATCACCCTTGGCTGCAATAATTGGTTCAGGGATGGGCCCTAACCCCAAGCTAGGCTAATGAAATTTAATTCCAGGACTTTCGCTGAAACTATTGAAAGAGATAAACTTGCTTTCTTTTACATTCTTACCAAGTTAAGACTGTAAACTTGTAACTGCTAGAAACCATTATGGGGAGAACTTCCTGAGAATGTAGCCAGTACAGAGTAAGCTGGAGTTGGAAGGTGGAGAAAGAGAATCCTGATAACATTGAGTTGCTAGATCCAGCTCAGCCTGAAGCTAGCTCCCTGAGCTTTTCAATTATATGAGTCAACACATTTATTTTCTGGACTGATATCCACTTGTGTGTTTCCATATGTAGGGGTTCAGTCAAGGAAAAAAACCAAAATGTTATAACTTCTACGCATATATACAAACATAACGTGGCTTATGTTGTGCCCACTTAGCTTGTTATTGAGTTAGTGCTATCTTTAAGCATTTGTGTAGTTCATTTTCCAATTTCATAGCTGCACGAAGTGTTTTTAATTTCTGATCTATTTTACAGTGCTGTAGATTTAGTGGGGGGGGGAGGTAAGGAAGAAAAGGTGGTTAATCTTTAAGGTGATTTTCATCAATGACCCCTTATGTTTGAAATAAAATGATTTTGAGTAAGATGTATCCAAAGCCAGCAATTTTAACTTACCAGGCTAAGAAAATTTAAACCAGAAATCAACCCTGACATCTTTTACTTTCCCTGTGTGTTACAGCCTTCCTTTTGCCACTGAGGTCAGCAGCCCTTCAAGTCTTTCTAACAGGATAGTTTCTGGGCTATCATAAAAGACACTCCTGGTCTATGATATCTCAGCACAGTAAACCCATTACAGGCTGTTTTTCTGCAAGAATCTGATCAATAGATCTGTTTTCTGCAAGAATCTGATCAAAAAATCTCATCTGATCAGTGGTAGAGAAAGAACCAGCAGTGAGTCCTGATAAACCTTCTCTGGCATTGCTCATTTCCTCAAGTGCTATACATGGAACACACTTATTACTTTAGTCCTCTGCTATTAATAAGCCCTTCTTGAGGAAAAGCTAAAAGCTCTCATTCCATCCAGATGCAAGCAGTATGCAACACCAAGCACCTCTTTCCTGATGTTCTAGCAAAATTACTAACAGTGCATCATGACTCATGCATTCTCAAGCATTCCTCTCTGCACTAAAATCTGAATCCAGGGAATTTGGAGCAAGTTGCCTCTTGGCAACTGGCTTTTCAGAGACTGTAACTCACACCGTGGCTCTGCAGTATACGATCTCTCCTCACAGAGAAAGGCGGTCACCACTGAAACATTCGCTCAGGAGTTCAGTCGTACATCTTCAAAGTTCCTCAGAGAAATAATGCAATGCGGCTCACTGCAAGCCCGCAGCATCTTCAGAAGATGTGTAAACCAGTCCTTTCTTGCAGACTCCGTAATGCCACCACTCCACACGCAAGGAGGCAAAACAGCTTTCTTCTCTTAAGGTTCAGTGCGGAGAAATAAGCATGCCCCAGGCAGCCTGACACATGGAACCGAACGCTCAGACACAATACAATGATGTGTCTAAAATTCCTATCTGTTCCTTTTTCTACCAGAAACCCAATCTCTCGAGTACCCCACTTGCTCTGTGAAACTTGCCCCTCTGTCCTTTCTCTCTCTGTTCCTTTCCATAGTGATATTCTGGATAGTAAGTGCTTCTGAGAGGCAATAATAGTATTGGATAGCTTTAGTACATTTTTCAAGGAAAATATTCTGGAATCTTTGTGATAGAAAGTTTAGGAAAAAATATTTCAACCGTCAAAACTTATATGAAGAGCTTTAACTAGAACCTACGCTACCCTACACCATCTCACTCCCAAGTAAGGCTACGTTAAGGGGAATACCTGTTCAAAGGAAAAACAAGTATATGGGAAGCTATCGCCTCTGTCTTGGAATAAGTACTACCTGTTTGCATAAAATTACAGCAGGAAGAGGGAGAAAGTAAACCCCAGGAAGTGTGAAAAGGGCAGGGTGTTTCTAGAATACTGTTTTTCCTATGAAGTCTATTTTGGGGAGGGCAAGTAAGGGGAAGAGGTAAACGTTTTACTAAAAGTGTGGATGTTGATACAGAATGTTGTTAAGGAAAACACTGATTAGTCCAAAAGTTGCCTCTTATTCTTGAGTTCATTTCAAATAAAACTTTCTGTTTAAGATCTTTGAAAGAATTTCTTTTTTTTTTTTTCTCTCTCTCTTTTGAGACAGGGTTTCACTCTGTTGCCCTGGCTGGAATGCAGTGGTATGATCATAGCTCACTGAAAACTCAGACTTCTGAGGCCAAACCAGCCTCCTGTGACAGCCTCCCAAGTAGCTGGGACTATGGTTGTGCACCTCCACATCCAGCTGATTTTTTTTTTTATTTTTTGGTAGAGACAAGGTTTCACCACTGTCTCTTATACACATCTAGATGTGTATAAGAGACAGCCCCCGAGTAGCTGGGACTATGGTTGTGCACCTCCACATCCAGCTGATTTTTTTTTTTTTTTTTTTGTATTTTTAGTAGAGACAGGGTTTCACCACGTTGGCCAGGCTGGTCTCAAACTCTTGACCTCATGATTCGCCTGCCTTGGCCTCCCAAAGTGCTGGGATTACAGGCGTGAGTCACCGTGCCCAGCCCACACCCAGCTAATTTTTAAATGTTTTGTGGAGATGGGGTCTCACTACGCTGCCAGGCTGGTCTCAAACTCCTGGCCTCAAGCAATCCTCCTGCCTCGGCCTCTCAAAATGCTGAGATTACAGGTGTGAGCCACCATGGCCAGGCTTTAAAAGAAATTTCTACACGTTACCCTGATAGTTGGTTTGAGTTTTCTTTTGTTATTATGTAACTTCCAACTTTGAGGAAACTACTAGTATTTATAGGTAGTATTCACAAATCATGCAAAGTGAAAACATAAAGAAACCTTTAGTTGCAATGTTCACATCACCACCTAGAGTGACTAATTTTTCCAAATTAGTAAAGGAAGTTAGAACAATGAGTCAGTGAGTGGATCACCCTAATGAATAAAAATAAAATTTATGTTTCTCCCAGATGGACTGTATTTTTAAAATATTTATTAAGGTTTATTAATTTTCTGCCTAGATCTTGTTAATAGTTTTTCTCCATATGTGTTTCAATTCTTCAGTATGTTATAGTGTTTATACATGCACAATCCAGTATTAAGTCATAGACATGGACTGGACCTTGATAGATAATCCAGACATACAAATAGTGAAGTATATTTTGATTTACTCAGGACTACAAATAGGCTAGCACCTTCTCTTGCCACACTTGAGAACCATTTCAACATTTAACACAACCTTTAAGAAAGAAAGATAGTCTGTGCTGCTCATCGAAATACCATCTACTAAACTATAAATACAGAGAAACCATTTATACGTCTGTTTTTTACACCTTGTCAAATTTTACACTTAATTAGATTGGCATAGCAGGTCTGACTCTGTGTTAAGGAAATGCTCTTATTATAGACGGCAGCAAGTATATGAATCCACTTAAGCATTGTTTCTTTCTTTATTCAGCAAAGCTTCTGGAGCACCTACTATGTGTCCAGCACTGTTGTAAGTGCTGTGGTGACTGAAGAAGACGTGGTCTCTGTCTTCAGAGAGATTCATCAGTATAGAGGTGGCTGTGTGAACAGCATCATGGTAAAGGCTTTCAAAAGCATGTGGGAATGGCTGCAGAGTGACTTGTGCACAAATTAGAAATTACAAGCCTCTAGTTTTTAGTTTGTTTGTTTGTTTTGAGACAGACTCTCAGTCGCCCAGACTGGAGTGCAGTGGTGCTATCTCAGCTCACTGCAAGCTCTGCCTGCCGGGTTCCTGCCATTCTCCTGCCTCAGCCTCCGGAGTAGCTGGGACTACAGGCGCCCGCCACCATGCCCAACTAATTTTTGTATTTTTAGTAGAGACGGTGTTTGCACCATATTGGCCAGGCTGGTCTCAAACTCCTGACCTTGTGATCCACCCGCCTCCGCCTCCCAAAGTGCTGGGATTACAGGTGTAAGCCACCACATCCGGCCACCTCTAGTTTTAAAGGGCAAAGAGTTAAGAACAAGAGAGGCAGCTGGGCTAATGATAAATAATCTTTCAAGTTAAAAAAAAAAAAAAGGCCGGGTGCAGTGGCTCATGCCTGTAATCCCAGAATTTTGGGAGGCTGAGGCAGGCGGATCACGAGGTCAGGAGATCGAGCCCATCCTGGCTAACATGGTGAAATCCCGTCTCTACTAAAAATACAAAAAATAGTGTGGCCATAATCTTTTCTTGAAGACAAAAGTTGAAGTTTGAAGGGAAAGACGCTAAAAATCCTCAGGGAATCAGTTTAGTAGCAAAGCAATGTGCAGATTGAGAACACATAACACGTGCCATGAAAGAGTCTGTGGGGACTTAAACACCAAGGTTCAGGAGCTGTGTAGAAGCCCAAGTATATTTCACACAAGCCTAAGCAGATGAGTGCAGTGGAATCAAAGAGAATAATAAAGTCCCCTCTTAATTAGAGAAGCTGAGTCTTGTAACCCAGAAACCTTTTAATGCCAACCTGGCTTAAAGTCTCAGATTTCTCATAGAAGTGGTCTGACTCCAAAAGAGTTAAGGATCCTTGAGTTCGATTTCCTTCCTTCTATTGCTTGTTGCAAATTCTAAAGGAAAATTGGAGCTGGAGGAAATCGTGATTACAAATAGATCAATTGTAAAGGTGCTATATTTGCCTAGGTATTTATATTTCTTTACGTTTTACTCTGGTGTAGTCCAACCGACTACACTATTCTTTAACACGTGTGCAAAGCCCGTGCAATTAAGAAATACATTTGTATAAAAATATATGTGATTAAAATTAATAATGTTTTTAACTCAGTTAATTATGCTTATGGGATTCTTGGCTCTTCGGCGGCTGAAGTACCATGAATCTGCACCCCCTCCACACACACTCATACCTGTAAAGGCAGCTTATCTTAAATGCAGGCAAGATGAAATAACAGGAACAGCTAACATCCGTTGATTTTTGCTATATGGCAGACACTGTATTAATTATTTTGCATGTTGTATTTTAATTAATTCTCTCAACTACCTCAGAATCTAGGAACCATAATTATCATCATTTTATATCTCAGGAAACTAAAAGGAAATTTGCACAAGTTCGCACAGTTGGCAAGTAGCAGAGCCAGAATTCCAGGCCACAGGAGATCTGACCCCAGAGCCCACTCTGTCCAGGATCACACGGTACAAATTTGCCTCTTTTTTTTTGAAATAGAAGCAGCAGGAAGGTACTGTCTTCTGAGGAGCAAGAAGGAAAGGAAACTAATATGGGTTAGAAATGTGAAAGTGGAAAATGAATGGAAGTTGTGAAGAACAGAGAGACAAAGAGCAGAGCTCAAACAAGACACACAGAGGCAGGGCATGGTAGCTCATGCCTATAATCCCAGCACACTGGGAGACTGGGGCTGGAGGATTGCTTGAGGCCAGGAGGTGAAGACCAGCCTGGGCAACATAGTGAGACCTTCATTTCTTAAAAAAAAAAAAGAAAGAAAAAGAAAAGAAAAGAAAAGAAAAAGAAAATAAAAGAAAGAAAATTTTTAAAGGCACGTAACAAGAATGTCACTAAAAATAATTTAGTGAGGTTAGCCAGGGTTCTCTAGAAAAGTAGAACCAATAGGAGATAGATAGACACATGATAGATAGATAGACACATGATAGATAGATAGATAGATAGATAGATAGATAGATAGATAGATAGATAGATAAATAGATAGAGATTAGATAGATGACAGAGAGAGATTAGATAGATAGATAGAGATTTATTATGAGGGGTTGGCTCAGGTGATTATGGAAGCTGATAAGTTCCACAATTTGCCATCTGCAAGCTGGAAGCCCAGGAATGTCAGTGGTAGAGTTTGAATTCAAACACAAAGCCCCAAGAACCAGGGTAGCCAATGTTTGTAAGTCCCAGTCCAAGTCCAAGGCTAGAGAACTAGGAGCACGAATGTCCAAGGTTAGGAAACATGAATGTTCCAGCTCAAGAAGAGAGAGCAAATTAACTTTCTCCACCTTTTTACTCTGTTGGGTCCTCAGTGAACTGGACAATGCCCACTTGCACTGGTGAGGGCAAATCTTCTTTACTCAGTCTACCGACTCAAATGCCGATCTCCTCCAGAAGCATCCTCACAGATGCACCCAGAAATCACGTTTGACCAGCTACCCGGGCATCCTTTTGCCCAGTCAAGTTGACACATAAAATTAATTGTTACATTCCATGACTACCTTGCTCCCTTCCTATCTTGTTCCCCATCGTTGAACTCTCTTTATTTTATTCTATATACTTATCACAGCTTGTATTTTTGCTTCTTTTTAATCTTGATCACTTCCCACACTAGTAGTTCTGTTTCCCCTCAGGGTACATACAGCACAAAGCTACACCTTGCACATAATCCGCACACAAGAAGCACTTATTGAATTAGTGATTGAATCAATCAGCTAATGTAATTTTCAAAACTAGAGGCTCCGTTCCCAATAATGTCTTTACCAGTCAACTATAATTTATGTTTGTTCTTCTCTAACAACAGGAGACACTACCTAGCACTTATTCTCATGGCTTTCATCTCTGCCTCTTGGGCTTGTAATTCATATTTGCATAGCAGTCAAGACCCAGGGGCATATGGAGAGGAGGAAGTTGCACTTAAAGAGGGAAGTATGGATCTCATTGAGATCAAAGAGAGACTATTTTTATTAGTAGCTTCTGTGCTACTTAAATTTGTCATTAAAATCATCTCAGAATCACCTCCTCAGAAGAGGTGAGCTTTTTTGAAGGAATACGTAGGAAAAAGGTGATGTCAGATGGATAAGAGAATTTTGTTTCCACCATCTAGGGCCATGTGGAAGCACACGAGGAGGTGGAAGTATAAGGCAAGAGTGGGAGTGTTAAGCAGTTGTGATTTAAGAGCGTGGAGGTAGCAAATGTGGGAAGACGAGGGAATGACAGCACTCAGTTGAGCAGTGGGCTTAGCAATCTGGCAATAAACTGGGAGCTAACAAGGCCCACCTGGAGTGGTTAGTGACAAAAGAAACATTTGTAGCTCACCGAGAAGATTTAATTGAGGAGAAAATAATATGATGTTTGGCTAGCATGAAACTCATGCTGTATCTTGGACCCAACTTCTTTTGGAATTTTGAAACGGGCAAGAAATGACTGACATGTTTGTGCTTCTGGACTGAAAACTTGTTTCTTTGGTGATATTTTAGCACCCATGCCAGCATTATCGTTATTTGCTCCATACTGATTGTATCTTGATTTTCACGTTTCTTAACATGAGACATTTCATTATTACGATCTTTCTTATTAAAATTGTTTTATTTTATTATTTGATTAACTTTTTGGCACAGATGTACTTTTTATGCTAATCATAGATTTGTGCCTTTTTAACTTTTTATTTTCCATCTTTTTCATGATAGTTCAACTTTGCTTTGTTATTTTATTTTTTTGCTGTATACTTATAAAACCTGTCTTCCATATTTAGTCATAAAAGATTCATTCACCTTAGAGATTCCAATATTCATTTTTTTAAAAGCCTACAGTCCATCTGTTACCATCTCCTCAGATATTAAATTTTATTACCCTTTGTTGTTTCCTGCAACTTTTGGCAGAAAAGACTATTCTCCAATAAGCCCACTTACTTCATATGGCAAGAAATGTATCAAGTTTTTGTCAACATTCGCTATAGGGAAATTAAGCATGTCCAAACAATGTTTATAGTTACCACTTTTTATGTCATGGGTGCAGTGTGTAGGGTGGGGGATAAGTAGATCACAGATACAAAGGAAAGTCATGGAATTTGGAGTGCTGTATTAGTTTTCTATCACACTATAACAAATTACCACAACAATGGCTTAAAACAACATAAATGTATTATCTCACAGTTTCTGTAGGGCAGGCGTCTGGCATAGCTTAGCTGAGTCCTCTCCTCAGGGTCTAGGCTGCCATCAAGGCATTGGGTGGGGTGCATTCCTTTCCGAAACTCAGGACCTTCTTCCAGTCTCATGTGGTTGTTGGCACACTCTCATTCCTTGAAGCTGTAGGACTGGGGCTGGCTTTCAGCAAAGCCACTCGTGACTCCTAGAGACCATATACAGTTCCTTGCCATGTGGCCCCCTCACAGGCCTTTTGACGACATGATGCCTTGCCTCTCAAGGGCAGCAGGGCACCTCATCCATTCTCATAAGGTAGAGTCCCATAAAACCTAATGTATACTCACAAGAGTAACTGTCCCCATCATCTTTGTGGCACTAGGAGTCGATAAAGATCACCCTGACTCGGTGGACGCTCCTCTATTTCTCCTCTGGAGCTATGTCAGGGGAGGCCTAGAAGCCAGTAGAGGAGATTCAGGGCTTCCATGATCATCCATCATGCTATGGACTAAATTGTGTCCCCACAAAATTCCCATGTTGAAGCCCTAACACCCAAAGTGATTGTATTTGCAGATGAGACAGATAAAAAGGTAATTAGGGTTAAATAAGGTCATAATGGTGGGCCTCTGATATGATAGGATTAGTGTCCTTATAAAAAGGGACACCAAGCTGGGCGTGGTGGTTCACACCTGTAATCTCAGCAATTGGGAAGGATGAGGCAGGAGGATTGCTGGAGCCCAGGAGTTTGAGACCAGCCTGGGAAACCTAGGGAGATACTGTCTCTACAAAAAGAACCATTTTTTTTGTAGTTAGCTGGGTTTCGTGGCACACCAAACTGGTGGTACCAGCTACTTGGGAGACTGAGGTTGGAGGATCACTTTAAGCCTAGGAGGTCAAGGCTGCAGCCTGGGCATCAGATCAAGACGCTGTCTCAAGAAAAAAAGAAGGGACATCAGAGAACTAGCACATGGGCATGTGTCCTGCCAAGTTTCAGGTTCCAGCCCCAGTGGGTGGATGGGTAGTGGATAGCTGAAAGAACACTCGGGGGGCCATAAGCAGGTGAAATACGACTTTTATTATGTTGTCTCTCTGCCAGCCTTTGTCTCGGCTGCCCGATCCAGCTGCAGCCCTTCTCAGCAGCTGGCTCTGTGGCTCCTGCCACCCCTACGGCTTTTCCTTACAGGGTTAGCAGCTTCACTCTCTCTCTCTGCATGTGAGCTGTAAGTACAGTGTCAGCATGGCAGTTATACCCTTTACAGACAACAGTGGCTCCCAGTAAGTATGAGCTTACACAAACAGGTTATATAATGAGTGGAGCTGAGCGCCTGTGCTCCAAACTTGCTGAGTTACACTGGCCCAGATGTCTGCCTTGACCTGTTCTTGACTAAAGCACATCTATTTTTCTTACAGCATTCTCTCTCTCTCTCTCTCTCTGTATCTCCTTTACTCACGTATCTGACAAAGGACTAGTACCTAGAGTATATAAAGAAGTGTCAGTTCTTTAAAAACTCAATGGTTCAAAACCAAACAACAGCAAAAATTCCAATTAGAAAGTAGACAAAGGACAATACATTTCACTCAAGAGGATATGTGAATGGCAATATGTACATAAAAAGATAGTCAACATCACTAGCTGTTAGGGAAATGGAAACTAAGACTACAATGTGCTATCACTACGTATCTATTAGACCAGCTAAAATGAAAAATAGTGACAACATCAAATGCTAACAAGGACACAGGGAAGATGGATCTTTCATACATTTACATTACTGATGGGAAAGTAAAATAGGACAACCACTCCGGACAACACTTTAGCAGTTTCTTTAAAATCTAAACATACACTTACTCTGTGACTCAGCAATTGCACTCCTGAGCATTTATCTCAGATAAATGAAAACTTACATCCACACAAAGACCTATACATGATTATTCATAGCAACTGGATTTTTTAATAGCCCCAAATTGGAAACAACCAAAATGTTCTACAATAGGTAAAGAGTTAAATAAATTCTGATACATTCATACCATGGCATATGATTCCACAATAAAAAGGAACAAACCATTAGCACATGCAACAACTTGGATAAATCTCAAAAGCATTATGCTGAGTGGGAAAAAAAATAATCTCAAATGGAATACTTCTTGATTCTATTCATGAAATGTTCTCAAAATGAAAAAATACTATAGCGATGAAGAACAAATTAATGGTTGACAGGGATTATGGATAGCAGGGAGGCAGGGTGTGTGTGTGACTATAAATCAGTAGCATAAAGGAGATCTTTGTGGTGATGAAATAGATCTGTATCTTGATTGTGATGGTGGTTATATGAATCTACATATGTAATAAAATGACATAGAACTATACATGCCTGTTATGACAGCGTCAATTTCCTGGTTTTGCTATGGTGCTATTGTTACATAAGACGTAACCAATAGGGAAAAATGGGTGATGAATACAGAGGACCCCTCTGAACCACCATTGCAATTTGCCATCACTCTACAACTATTTCAAAAATAAAAAGTTTCAAAATTTGAAAATCTATGTGTGTTTATATACGTATGTATGTATCTATTTACTGGTAAAATTACTACAACCTTTAGGTGTTTTGTTTTGTTTTAATGATTTTTGAAGCCACTAATTTAGGACAAGAATATTTCTGTACCTCTACTATATTACCTAGTCTGTGTATTGGTGGGATGACCTTGAGTAAACTCTCTGAACTTCTGTTTCGGTAGTTGTAAAATTGGGATAGTTATACTTTACATGCCCACTGAGTTTTTCTAAGGGTCAAACAAGGTAATGTGAAAACCCCAACCCTCAACCTGACAAATGACAGACACTGAGTGAAAATTAATTTCTTTCCTTCCTTCTTGTTTTTCTTTCACTTTGTACTGCATTACATGATGAATCCTTATTTTCACCTGGGTTTCAAGTACAATTCTGGCTCCATTACATCATGGTTTTCCCCTTTCTCTTTGATATAATACTTATTTTTTGGTCAAGGTACAGTGGCTTTAACTGAGAGAGTTTCTACAATTATGAACCTTCTTGAAGAGGACTTGCTTAGGTTTTGGGGGTTTTGTAAAATTCTTTTTTTTCCTTTTTTGAAAATTTCAGTTGCCCCTTTTCCAATGCTTTGCTTAGGTTTTTAAAGGAAATGATTTAGCTGGGTGCAGTGGCTCATGCTCCTGTAATCCCAACAGTTTGGGGGGCTGAGGCAGGAGCAAAGTCTGATGGGTAAAAAGAATGGAAGCTCTTTGTAGAAATGCTCATTCAAAGACTGGAGCAGGCGATGACTAAGATAAGTGTTTAGTATCTTTTTGTGCCATAAAGTAAGAAAATTATCCAGAACTAAGGGGATCATGTCTAAAGGAAACAGAAGCCTAATCATATATATTTCCACAGGTTTAAAATGGTACAAATTGGGCATCAAAAAGAATTAGTAAGAAGGAGGCATCCAAGACAGTATAATCTCCTTAAATTCCCCGAAAAACATAAACAGCAACTAAAACAGCGAAACAGAAGACTCATGAGTGCTCTCTAACAAGAAATCTAGGTGACAAGTATTTTTGTGGTCCCCCAAGTACACAACACCGTCACCTACAGGATGTGAGCAGTATCCGTATTTGCATTGGAGGAAAAAAGTAATGACCAATGAGCTTCTAATGGTCTTGAGATCATGACAACAACAAAAACCACCATGTGGTACTCATTACAAAGTACAAGTTCATCTGAGAACAATGGCTGAAACCGAGAGGGCGGTCTGGAGGATAGAACTTATGGACAAGTTCATCTGAGAACAATGGCTGAAACTGAGAGGGGGATCTGGAGGATAGAACTTATGGACAAGTTCATCTGAGAACAATGGCTGAAACCGAGAGGGGGATCTGGAGGATAGAACTTATGGACAAGTTCATCTGAGAACAATGGCTGAAACCGAGAGGGGGATCTGGAGGATAGAACTTATAGGCAAATTCATCTGAGAACAATGGCTGAAACTGAGAGGGGGATCTGGAGGATAGAACTTATGGACAAGTTCATCTGAGAACAATGGCTGAAACCGAGAGGGGGATCTGGAGGATAGAACTTATAGGCAAATTCATCTGAGAACAATGACTGAAACTGAGAGGGGGATCTGGAGGATAGAACTTACGGGCAAATTCACAGGAACCATGTTGTAATTAGGCCTAATGATAGAAAAGGTCGAATGGAGCAGTCTAGATCTCATAAACTCTCAAAATTAACAAAGTAAATCTCCCCTACAAACAAAATTCTGCACTGAGGGTGAACTACTGAAAAGAGAATCCAGATTAGGCAGGATTTGAACTACAAAGGCAAATAAAGAGACGATCTAGTTAAAAACTGGAAAGCAAAGCAAGGAGAAAAAGGAGACAAATCTCAGAAATTACTTTTGGTCACTTTGGAGGAAGAAAACCCCACACAGATTTTTTAGATCTCTAGAGCAACAAAATCTCTTCTGCGCTTCTCCTAAAAGTATAGGAAAAAAGATTACAGTAAATTTCATACAAAGTTATTATAAACAAAAAAGAAAATAAGAGTAGAATAACATGTCTGTAGATAATAAAATCATACCACAAAAACAAGCCCGTAAAAAACCCACGAAAATTATAGTTTAATATTTTTAAAAACTAAAAAAAAGCATAGTAAAAATTATTAGACGACAACACATCAAAATTAGCAACTTTGAAAAAATCAGATAATTATTGAAAACAAATATTTAAGAAAACAGGTGACAGAGCTCAAGAAAGAATTAGAAAAAAATAATAATTTTAGAAATAAAAAGAAAACCAGAAGGAACACACATATGCTTTAAGAGAAATAGAAAATGGAAATGCAGAAGTTTTAAAAAATAAAAAAAAATCAAGGAAAAGATAAGAATTTGAAAGATAAATATAGAAGATAAACAAAAGGCTAACATTCATGTAATAGGAACCTGAAAGAGAAAATCAAAACAATAGAACAGAATAAATATTAAAAATTGTAATTCAAGACCCAGCACAGTGGCTCTTGTCTGTAATCCCAGCACTTTGGGAGGCCAAGACAGGACTATCACCTGAGGTCAGGAGTTTGAGACCAGCCTGGCTAACATGGTGAAACCCCATCTCTACTAAAAATACAAAAATTAGCCAGGCATGGTGGTGGGCGCCTGTAATCCCAGCTACTCAGGAGGCTGAGGCAGGAGAATCACTTGAACCCGGGAGGCGATGGATGGTTGCAGTGAACCAAGATCACGCCACTACACTTAAGCCTGGGCGGCAGAGTGAGTCTCCATCTCAAAAAAAAAAAAAAAAGGGAAGAAATCTAGGGGATAGTGCTTAGCATTGCAGGAGAGCACTATTGATTAGAACAGGGCACAGGGAAGTCTCATAAG
>NW_012102255.1:1075504-1087578 GCF_000951045.1 Mandrillus leucophaeus | reverse complement strand
GGTGGGCGCCTGTAATCCCAGCTACTCAGGAGGCTGAGGCAGGAGAATTGCTTGAACCCAGGAGGTGGAGGTTGCAGTGCGCTGAAATTGCACCACTGCACTCCAGCCTGGGCAACAAGAGCGAGACTCTGTCTCAAAAAGAAAAAAAAAAAGTTTTCTTTAATTCAAGAAAACTTTTTGAAATAAAAAACGACTTGAAACTATATCTTGAAAGGGTACACAGCTAGTAAAAATGTTGGATTTTTTTGTAAAAACAATGCTTCAGACATCAAACAAAAAAACTAAGACTCTTGTAAGGAAGGATAAAAGGCAGATTGTCACCAGACTTTTCAACAGCAGAAAATGTAAATCATGGATTTAATATCCAGGAAAAATTAATTTCAAGTAGGAAGGTCACAGGTAAATTGCTACAAACAGGCAAGAACTCACATAATACTGTTCCCATAGGGACGTCCAGAAAAATCTACCTGAGCTTCAAAAAATGAAAAAGACTAGAGAAACATCAAAACAAGAACTAATGTTGAGCCTTATGTAAGTAAATAGTCACAGGAAGAACTGAGACTAAATGACAGGGTCTACAATCATGATCTTACAAGGTCAAATCCAGAATAAAATAGCATACAAATTATGTTAAAAGTACTTTATAGTGTTAAAGGCTATATTCACAATGAAGATAAAATAGTTATTGATAGTTATATACCTAATAAAATAGTATGAATTTTCACAGAGCAGGAACACAGAAAAGAAAAGGAGAATCAACGAACATGCAAATAATAGAAAAATTTAGCAGAGTCTTCAAAGAAAGAGATAGATATAGAAGATAGACAAAAGCCAACATACATATAATAGGAACCCAAAAGAAGAAACCGAAGCAATAGAAAAGAGCAGAAAAGGTGAATTAAGAAACATACAAATAACAGAAAATTTTAACATAGTTCTCAAACCAAGACAGATCACAGGGATAACAATTTTAGTGAAGCCACCAAAAACCCGAATACACAAATCAGCGAGGTAGATGTACAGGCATATATTGAGCTCTCAAGTCCATTACTAGAAACTACCTACTTCTTAAATTCTCATCAACGCTCATGAAAAATGATCATATCAGGCCATAAAGAAAACCTCAACAAATTCCAAAGAATTGTCTGACAATAATGCAATCCAACTAAAAAATAATGAAATTTTTAAAAAAAGCAGAAAGCTTTTTGATTCAAAGAAGAAACACAGGCTGGACACGGTGGCTCACTCTGTAATCCCAGCACTTTGGAAGGCTGAGGCAGGTGGAGCACTTGAGGTCAAGAGTTCAAGACCAGCCTGGCCAACATAGTGAAACCCTGTCTCTACGAAAAATATAAAAAATTAGCTGGGCATGGTGGCAGAAGCCTGTAATCCCAGCTACTCGGGAGGCTGAGGCACAAGAATCACTTGAACCCGGGAAGCAGAGGCTGCAGTGAGCCAAGGTTATGCCACTGCACTCCAGCCTGGGTGACAAGAGTCTGAGACTCCATCTCAAAAGATAAAAATAAATAAATTAATCAAATAAAATAAAATAACACAACACAAACAACATACTTTTTGGACAAATAACTATATTTTTCAAAACAAAAATATTTAGGGAGAATAACAACATCGCTTTACATTTTTGCAAACTTCTTTAACGTCTGGCTTAATGTAAGATAACTCGATACTCCTGTCTGTTTCTGCATTCAATTTGTTACAATATGTTGTTTTGGTTGAGGTATGTGAAGATAATCTGGTTTCACACAGTTATGTAGGTGGGAAAAAGAGAAATATGTTAGTATCTTTTTTTGTGTACATGTGGATATTCATCTTTGATTTGATACTATACTAAAGCTTGGCAAGGAGTAGTTGCTTAAAGGTTAATCACAATGTGGGAAATGAAATCAGATCCATTGAACTTCTCATTGTTAAGTACATTAAAATCCATTTGTCTATCTAGCAATTTGGATGGTTCTTTTACCCACATGGCATCATGCATTCATCATTTGGAAAGTATTGGTTCACTGAGTTTTGTAGATCTTCAAAATGTTGACGTATTACAACATACGACACTGAAAAAATATACTTGTTCATATTATTACTGATCTCGTCTGTTGTAAGCTGTCAAGTTCACGGTGACAAGTACAATTTTTCCAAACTTCTAATTTTCACTTGAGAGCTCCAATGTTACCATTGGCAAAAAATACAGCAGTAATTTTTGTTTAAGTGTCAGGATCACTACATTGATTTTTGAGAAAATCGCTGCCATATATCCAAGTTTGAATTACCATCTTTTGTTAGTTGTTCTTTTAAGTAAAAGTGGTGTTCCATTTAAACGTTTAAAAAGTGGCTAGTTCAGCTTGCAACTAAAATAATCCCACAAATGCTTTTACTCAGGATGTTATACTTCAATATGCAGCAGAAGTGCCTTATGTGTATTTCTAACTCAATAAATAGAATATTTAAGTGACATGTATTCAATAAAATTAATATTTTACTCCTTGACCCAGAAGATTTTTAAGTGAAATTTGATTTTTTTTTTTTTGGCAAGTATGTGTTGAATGGCACTGGCTACACTACAGTTTGTTGTGAAAGCCTTGATTTATGCTAAGGCAGTTTTCTCCACCATCACTTTTACACAATTAGTGCAAATGTCCCTACATGAACAAAGAAAATAACCTTCTACTATTATCATGGAGATGGTTTTCATCTCACAAACACCCCTGAAAGGCCTTTGGATACTTCTGGGAGTCCATAGACTACACATTAATGAGCACTGGTCTAAACTCTCCAATTAAAAGGCAGAGGTTATCATACAGGGATTAAAAAAAAAAGCAAGATCAAACTATATGCTGTCTACAAGAAAGACACTTTAAATATAAAAACACAAATTGGTTAAGTAGATGAATAATAAAAATATACCGTGCAAACGCTGATCCTGAAGCAGCTGGAATGTTTATACTAGTATCAGATGTAGTAGACATCATGAAAAAGCATATGCCCATTAGTAAAAAGGGACATTTCATAATGATAAAGGATCAATTTATTAAGAAGACATTATAATCCTGAATGTGTATGCACCCAATAACAATGATACTAAAGACATGAAGAAAATATAGCATAACTAAAAGGAGAAATGGTCAAATCCCCAACTATATTTGGAAATTTCAACACCCCTCTTTCAGCAATTGATAAAACAAGTAGATAAAAAATTTGTAAGGATATAGAAGCCTCAAATAACATTAACAACAAACCTTACCTAGCTGACATTTGCAAAACAATATATCCAAAACCAGAAAATATTCTTTCTTTTGGCCAGGCGCCATGGCTTATGTCTGTAATCCCAGCACTTTGGGAGGCTGAGGCAGGTGGATCACTTGAGGTTAGGACCCACCGGGTCTCTCCCAAAACACATGGGAATTAAGGGAGTACAATTCAAGATGAGATTTGGGTAAGGACAGAGAGCCAAACCATGTCAGCTCCCATCTCAACAAACTAAAACAAAGTAAACTCAAAGCAATTGGAAAGAAGAAAATAACAAAGACAAGACCAGAAATCAATAAAAATAGAAAATAGAAAAGCAATAGAGAAAATGAAGTCAAAAGATGGTTCTATGGTTCTATGAAAATATTTAAAATATTTTTCTTTTTCTCTTTTAAAAACCATAATATTTGTATTATAATTAATAAACTTCTATCTTGACCGATTAAAACATAAATAAGATTCAAATTACCAGTATCAGGAATGAAAGAAGGGCTATCACTATAAACATACTGATTTTAGGAGGAGTGTAAAAGAATGTTATGATTAACTTTACGCCAATAAATCCAACAATTTACCTGAAATAGAAAAATTTACTAAAAGACGTGAAATGCCAAAACTGACACAAGATGAAATAGAAAATCTGAATACCTCCATATCCATTAAATAAACTGAATTTTTCAATGCCTTCCCAGAGAAAAAAACTCCATGCCTACAGAGCTTTACTGGTGAATTCCATTAAATATTTGAGGTAGAAATAATGCCATTTATACACAAGCTCTTTCAGAAAATAGAGTAAAAGAAACACTTTGCAATTCCTTTTATGAGGACAAAATAACCCTGAAAACAAGACTTTGCAAGAAAAGAATACTATAGACCAATATCTTTTTTGAACAGAGATGCAAAATTATTTTAAAGAATAGCAACTCAAAATCAGCAATATATAGAAAGGATAATACATTGTGACCAAATGGGATTTATCCAGGGAAGGCAAAGTTGGTTTAACGTTCAAAAATCAACTAACGTCATTTACCATCTTAACAGAACAAAAGTAAAAACTAAATAAGTATCCCAATAGATGCAAAAAAATGCTTTGAACAAAATTCAACATAAATTTTTAATAAAAACTCTTAGCAAACTAGGAATAGAAGGAATTTTTCTCAACCTTATAAAATACCCCAATGAAAAAACTACAACTAACATTTTACTTAATGGTGAAAAACCCCACCTCCCCTCACCATTTCTATTCAGCATGATACTGGAGATTCTAGCCAGAATAATGAGGTAAAGAAAAGACATAAAAAGGATACGTATTTGAAAGAAAAAATCAAATTGCCTATGTTTGCAGATGACAAGATCATATACATAAGGAGCTTACATAAAGGCTATTATAAATTAATAAGTCAATTTAGCAAAGTCCTATGATATAAGATCAATGTACACGTATCAATTCTATTTCTATATGCTGGCAACAAATCACCTGAAATTTTTTACTTTGTTAAAAAAGTACCATTTATAATAGCTTCAAAGACCATGGAATACTTAAGAATAAAATTAACAAGTATATGTAAGACCTATAAATTGAAAACTGAAAAAAAATTGTTAAGGAAAAATTTAAACTGCCTAAGTCAGTGAGATATGTCATCATTATGAATTAGAAATTCAATTTCTTTTTTTTCTAGAAATTTGATTTCTTTTTTGCTTTTTGTGTTGTTGTTGTTGTTTGTTTATTGACAGGATCTCACTCTGTCACCTGGGCTAGAAGGCAGTGGCGCCATCTTGTCTCACTGCAACCTCCACCTCCCGAGCTCAAGTGATCTTCCCACCTCAGCCTCCTGAGTAGCTAGGACTACAGGTGTGCATCACTATGCCCAGTTAATTTTTTTGTTTGTTTGTAGAGACCAATCTGGGCAACATGGTGAAACCCTGGCTGTACAAAAAAATACAAAAATTAACTGGGTGTGGTAAAGCAAGCCTGTAGTCCCAGCTACTCTGGAGGCTGAGGTGGGAGAATCACTTGAGCTCAGGAAGTCAAGGTTGCAGTGAGCCATGATTGTGCCACTGCACTCCAGCCTGGGCGACAGAATAAAGTTAAGCAAATGGCCCATATAGTCAGTTATTGCACTCCTAGGTATTTACCAAAGAGAAATGAAAGCATACTTCTACCCAAAGACCTGTATGGGAATATGCATAGTAGTTTTATTCATCATAACCAAAATCTGGGAATAACTACAATGTCCATCAATAGATGAATAAACAAATTTTGGGATATCCACACCATGACTCCCAGCAGTATTATGGAATAAATAACTGACACACACAACGTGGTTGACTCTCAAAAACAACATGCTCCACAAAGAAAGCCAGATACAAAAGAGTACATATTGCATGATTCCCTTTATATGAAATTCCAGAAACGACAAAACAAAGCTATAGTTACTGAAAGCAGATAAATAGTTCCCTGGGACCAGTTCCCCGGTAAGAGGTTGACTGCAAAAAGGCACGAGGGGGCCTTGCTCGGTGGGTGGAAATGTTCTTTATTTTGACTATGGTCATTGTTACAAAGGTCTATACATTTGTACAAATCTCTTGGGACTGTACATTTAAAATAGCCAGACATGGTGGCGCTCACCTGTAGTTCCAACCACTTGGGAGGCTGAAGTGGGAGGAGGATCACCGTAGTCCAGGAGTTCGAGGCTGCAAGAGCTATGACTGTGCCACTTCATTCCAGGTTGGGCAACAGAGTGAGACCTTGTCTCAAATAAATAAATAAATAAATAAATAAATAAATAAATAAATAAATAAATAAGATGTTGTATCTTATGTAAATAATCCTTGAATAAAGTTTATTTTTTTAAAAAAATAAGCTAGAAATTCAAATTTTTAAACTGTGACATTTGCTGGGTGTGGTGGCTCACACCTGTCATCCCAACACTTTGGGAGGCTGAGGCAGGAGGCTTGTGGCCAGGAGTTTGAGACCAGTCTGGGCAACATAACAAGATGTCCTCTCTACAGAAAAAAAAAATTAAAAATAAAATAAAAAGTTTAAAAAAGTGACACTTAATTAAAACAAACAAAAAAAACTTTCAGGCTAAGGTCATACATCTGTGACCCAGAATTCTGCTCTACAGTTTACCAAGTGTAGTAGCCAAGGTTTTCCAGAGAAACAGAACCAACAGGAGATATAAATATAAATATATATATGTTATGTATAATATATACATATATATGTAAGATGTATAATGTACATGCTTGTGTGTGTGTGTGTATATATATATATGGAGATTTATTATGAGGCATTGGTCCATATGATTATGGAGGCCAAGAAGTCCCACAGTCTGCTGTCTGCAAGCTAGAGACCCAGGGAAGCCAGTTGTGTAATTTAGTCCAAATCCACGACCCTGAGAACCAGGGGAGTGGATGATGTAACTCCCAGTCAAGTCTAAAGGCATGAGAAGGGGGTTTCGGGGCTGGGGAAGCAGAGGGTGGGGTATAGGAGCACTGGTGTAAGTTCTGGAGACTGAAGGCCTGAGAACCAAGTGCTCTGATGTCCCAGGGCAGGAGATGATGGATGACCCAGCTCAAGAAGAGTGAATTTGTCCTTCCACCCTTTTTGTTCTATTGGGTTTTCAACAGATTAAATGATGCTCTCCCACATTGATGAGGGCAATTTTCTTTACTCAGTCTTCCAGAAACATCCTCACAGACACACCCAGAAACAACGTGTTACCAGCTCTCTGGGCCTTTGTGAGTCCAGTTATGACCCAGAAAATTAATAATCACACCAAGTTTTCTGACACGTCTCTTATGTTAACTTTATAACAACTATTGATTTAAGTACTATTGTTATCTCAATTTTACGATGAAGTCTCATTATGTATTTTTCCCAATTTCACATAACTCTTATATAGCAAAGCTGGGACTCAAACCAGAATCTCAACTTTTCAAATCCTTTGTCTGATCCATTCCATTTTATAGTTATCAACAGGTTTTTCTGAAAAGAAAAAATTAATAATCCTAAGTCTCTCCTTCCTTAACACAATGATGAAATTAATGAGCAAGTTATCTTGAGCTACATCTAATTTCCTTTTTTCCTATTGTTCAACAGGAATAGTCTTGTACTTAGCATCAGCATAGATCCCTTGAGTCCTTAAACTTATTTAACACATTTTTAATGCATTAAGTCTCTCCCCAGTTCAAGTTTCTCTTCTTAGGAATCTCTTATGACTTCCCCCATTTTGTGCTCACAGGATTAGAGTCTCTTTTATGTCGCATACTGTTAACAAGTGTAACATGGTAGCCCAGCTCCTAAACTCTATGATCTAACTAAAGAATAGAGAAACATAAAATATTATGTAATTAACTTATTTAGAAAAAAACACTGTTCCTCCATAGTATACCAATGTAAGGTGGGCTACTGGAAAAGCGGTTGTTATCAAATGGCAAAATAATATTTATTAATAAGACAAATATAACAATGTATCTATAAATTGTTATGCTTATAAATATGTATACACACATGTGCTTCAGAGTTCCCATACTCAAAACAAATTTGGAACTTAATAAAATTTATATTAAAGTTCTGAATGTATTTCTAAGTAGGAATTCTTAATCAACTTGGAAAAACAGACCCTCTTATGAAATACAAAGTAGTAATAATTTCTGTTTCCAGTTGTTGTGATACAAAACAACACCAACTGTTTTCTCCTAGTCTTTCACTCAACAACCAACATGGAATATTTCTGTGACCTCGGTCACCGAAATCTGTGGAGATTTCTCCCTACCAAGCAATCTTCATAGCTTCTCCTGTGGACACCAGCTGGGTGTCTTCTAATTCAATTCAATTCTGACACTATCTACCTGGAGATAGCATTACATCCTCTAGGTTGAGGGTTCGGTCCTACAAGACTTCTCCCAACTTCAAATGCCAATCATAAGTAGTAGGTTGTCACTTACTCTTCTAACCGGCTATAAATTGGGATTCTTACAGCCCCCTCCTGCGTTCTGAATTTGCTGGAGCGGTTCACAGAACTCGGGAAACTTTTCATTAAGGAAAATATTAAGCAGTGCTCCTCAAAGTCAGGTCCATGGATTAACATCAGCCTGTGAGTGTTTGCTTTCGGTCCAGAAGACAGAAGTCCAGGAAGTGAAAGGAAGCATTCTGAAAACTTTACAACAGTTTGACAGAGTACTTTTACGTCTGTTGAATCCAAAAATAAACATGTAGGGTTTGTATTTTGTATGTCTTTTTTCATTTAATTTTTTCCCCTAGTATTGCATGTTATTGTACTTTTTAAAGATACTAGGCTGTGATGATTAAAAGAAAAAAAAGACAGGTCTTTCACCACAGATAATTTAAGAAGCACTCTACTAAAGGAGGCACTTCTGGAAGGATGATCCAAGATGCATGAAATAATGGAGAGGAAAGAAAATGGTAACTATTTGGATAAACAAAACAATTAGTGACTGTATCAACATTAATAATAATATCTTATGGGGATTTTAAAAAATGATATTTAAAGATACGCTGTTGCAAAAATATATTCAGTTGGTAGGTGTGGAGATAATAGGGTTCGAACATTATGATTATGGAGACCAAAAAATATTTTTTTTGTTGTTGGTTTTTATCCCTCCCATCACTCTAGGAAGAGGGTAAAGGTACTGATTACCTTTAGGCTTCAAAACTGTAATTGTGTATGTTGTGATTTCTAAAGTCATTACTAAAATAACAGACAATGAGATTAGTTGCCAAATTCATAGAGGAAAGAAAATGACAAGAAGAAATCAGTCAAAAGAAAGGTAAGAACAGCATCAGGCTAAGGGTCATACGCACATGCACCACTAACAGGCCAGGACACAAATGCAAAGTCAGGTATATTAGGGAAACTTGAAGGCAGAGAGCAGCTGAAAATACCACCCAGGCTCTCACTTCTCAGTATTCACACAGAGAGGCACACCTGAGGAGCAGAGCTCCAGCGGAAGGATCCTGTCCTCTGTGATTCTGTGTATTCATGAGGGACATGGAAGGAGGCAGGGGTCACCAATGAGGCCCTCTAATAGTCAAGATTTCCTGGTCAAGAAAATGATCTTAGGTTAGGGGTTTCTGGAACTCAGCTAATAGTATTTTCTGGAAACTTGATGTGCTTTTATTGAGCTAGTTTCTTCCAAATGAGCTGCTTGTTAAGCTACAGAAAGTGAAGGTGAAAATTAGGACCATTTCTTTTAACAGGAGAGGAAAAGAAGTCTAGAATAGGCAGAGCTAATATAAACTATCAAATAGGATAGTGATTTTTTAAAAACATAGTTTTGTCAATTGTTATATTAAATGTAAATGAACTATATCCTCTGGTTAAAAGACAAAATTTTCAGACTTCACTTTAAAAATCCATATAAAGCGTAAATATACAAAAAGGTTTAAAATAAAAGGACAAAAAAGGGTGCTCTATGTAAATACTAGCCAGACAAAGGCTGATATAGTCACACATACATACACACACACTCGGATATATATGTATATTATGTGTATATACATATATGTGTATATGTGTGTGTGTATATATGTACTTATAACCATATATGTGTGTATAGCTCTGTTGTGCTCTGTCTCTTCTCTGTATGCACACACACACACGTGTGCACACATAAATACACAGGAACACATACAGTCATGCATTGTTTAATGACAGGGATATATTTTGAGAAATCTTTCATTAGGCAATTTTGTCACTGTGCAAACATCATGGAATGTACTTACACAAACCTAGATGGTATGGCCTGCTACACACCTAGGCCTACTACACATCTACTGCTCCTATGCTGCAAACCTGTACAGCATGTTACTGTGCTGAATATCATAGGCTTCCTGGTAAGTATAACATAATGGTAAGTGTTTGTGTATCTAAACATAGAAAAGGTATAGTAAAAATACAGTATTATAATCTTATGGGACAACTGTCATATCTGTGGTCCATTATTGACCAAAATATTATGTGGCACATGACTGTATGTCTGTGTGTGTGTGTGCGTGTGCGTGTATGTGTGTGTAGTTTTTAATATGAAATGAAAATAGATATTATGGTCAAAAGTATTATTAAAGAGGGTCTCTTCATAATAATAAAAGGTTCAATTCATCAGGAAGCCATAAGAATTCAAAATTTGTGTGTTTCTAACAACATTGCCTTAAAATACATAAATCAAAAATTGACAAAATGTCAAGAAAAAGATTTTAACATTCCTCTCTCAGTAATTGATAGATTATGGAGACCAAGAAAGATCAGTAAAGATATAAAATATTTTAACAATATGATTATGATTTTTAAAAAATGTTATAATGGACATATATAGAACACAATACCCAATAGCTGCAGAATGCATATGATTTTCAAGCACACATGTAGAATATTTACAAAAATGTACAAAAAGCTGGGGCTGGGACACAAAGCAAGCCTCAATGAATTTTGGGATTGAAATCGTGCAAAGCATAGTCTCATATTTTGGATAACTGAGAAATAAAATTCTAAGGAGAAATCATAACACAAAAATGTTTTTGAACTAAAAGATAATTAAAATATGACATCTCAAACATATAAGACATCACTAAATAAGTCATTAGAGAAAAATGTATACATGTACATCCATATGTTGAAAAAGAAGGCAGGCATGGTAGCTTACACTTGTAATCACAGCACTTTGGGAGGCCAAGGCTGGAGGATTATTTCAGAAGAAAGGCTGAAAGTGAGGAAACTATTCATCTATCTCAAGAAGTTAGAAAAAGAACAGCAAAATAAAACAAAGAAAGTAGAAGACAATAATAAAGACAGCAGCAATTAATGAATTACAAAACAAGTATAAAATAAAGATAGTCAACTAACCCCACATTTGCATTTTTTAAAACACTGGTAAAATTGACAAACCTCTGGTGAGAATCAACCAGGAGAAGGAGAAGGAGAAAGAGAGAGAGTGCACTAATAACCAACATCAGCAATGAAAAAGAGGATATTACAGATTCCTAGACATTAAAAAGAAAATAAGGACGTATTATAAAACCTTTGTCAATAAATTTGAGTTTAAATGAAATAGAGAAATTCCTAAAATAATCATGATATATTCATCCAATATCATGTAGCAGTAAAATGAAAAAATACAGCCACTCACAATATAGATGAAACTTAAATACATATTATTGAGAACAAGGAGAAAGTTAAAAATAAACTTACATATGAACTGATACATTAGAGGAAACACCATGATGAAAACTAAAGAAATGATTATCCCAAAGATGGAGGAGTGGGTAGTGGTTACTCTTGAGGGAAGAGGGTCTATGACTGGAGAAGAGCACAGTGCGTCCTGGAGTTCTGCTTATGCTGCTTTCTGGACCTGGGTGGTATTAAGAGTTACATAGGTGTTTGCTTTTAAATGATTGGATTGGGCGGATCACAAGGTCAGGAGATTGAGACCATCCTGGCCAACATGGTGAAACCCTGTCTCTACTAAAAATAAAAAAAAAAAGAAAAATACAAAAAACTGGCTAGGCGCGGTGGCTCACGCCTGTAATCCCAGCACTTTGGGATTACAGTGGGAGGCTCAGGCAGGCGGATCACGAGGTCAGGAGATCGAGACCATCTTGGCTAACACGGTGAAACCCCATCTCTATTAAAAATACAAAAAATTAGTCGGGTGTGGTGGCGGGCGCCTGTAGTCCCAGCTATTTGGGAGGCTGAGGCAGGAGAATGGAGTGAACCCGGGAGGTGGAGCTTGCAGTGAGCCGAGATTGTGCCACTGCACTCCAGCCTGGGCAACAGAGCGAGGCACTG